>NW_025952979.1:0-581792 GCF_022264815.1 Rhodofomes roseus | reverse complement strand
ACCTAACCTAACCTAACCTAACCTAACCTAACCTAACCTAACCTAACCTAACCTAACCTAACCTAACCTAACCTAACCTAACCTAACCTAACCTAACCTAACCTAACCTAACCTAACCTAACCTAACCTAACCTAACCTAACCCTAAGTCCTCAGTACATGGTGCGGCGCATACATACGGGTCTGAGGGGATCTCGCGCGGGTGCGCAGGATCCCCTGAGACGTCCTCAGTGCGTGGTGCGACATACAATATGGCTGTCAGGGGATCTCGCGCGGGTGCGCAGGATCCCCTGGAACGTCCTCAGTACATGGTGCGACACATACATATGGCTGTCAGGGGATCTCGCGCGGGTGCGCAGGATCCCCTGGAACGTCCTCAGTACATGGTGCGACACATACATATGGCTGTCAGGGGATCTCGCGCGGGTGCGCAGGATCCCCTGAGACGTCCTCAGTGCGTGGTGCAACATACACATATGACTGTCAGGGGATCTCGCGCGGGTGCGCAGGATCCCCTGTGACACCTTGCGTGCGTGGTAAGACATACAATATGTGTCTGAGGGGATCTCGCGCAGGTGCGCAGGATCCCCTGTGACGTCTTGCGTGTGTGGTGCGACACATACATATGACTGTCAGGGGATCTCGCGCGGGTGCGCAGGATCCCCTAGGACGTCCTCGGTACATGGTGCAACATACACATATGGCCGCCGTGGTACGCTGACGCGACACTGCATTGCGTTATGCGCGGTGCGGAGAAGTCCCTTCGATTGTGGTATACCAAACGCATCAGCCACTGCCCAAGATAGACGGATACTCTATGCTACATGTTCAAGACAATACTCTGTACTACAGTTGTCTACTTCCGAGCACGCTTCGCCTTCTTCTGCTTGTCTCGCGACCCTTGGGATTTGCGCTTGCGACCACCGGAAGGACCGGGCACGGAATCTACAAAGAGCTTGAGTTTGACAGCAGCTGCGGGGAGGACAACTTACCAGCAGACGCGTTCGTCAACGCCGCGGACTTGTTAGACTCAGAGACCACGCTTTCCGAGCCTGACCTTTGGGAACGCTGACTAGGGTCCGGTGTCGCCTCACGAGAGTCCGAGTCATCTTCTAGCGACTGTTTCTTGAGCGCATCCATAGTTTTGCCCTGTATGATTCTATGAGTACCCCGTAACCGTGCGAGGACAGGATGCGCACCTTATGCTCGCATCCAAGCTTGTGTACGCGGCATGCCACGCACCTAGGCTTTCCGCCATCTTGCGGGACACGGCACTCAAGGTAACGCTTTTTGATGCATTGCGCGCACATGCCGGGACCGCAAATCTGGCCGTCCAGCACATGAGCGTTGTAAGGAGCAGATCAAGAGAAACTCACCACAATGTCGCCCGCGGGCGGAGGCAGTTTTGCAGGCCGCGCAACCGACGCTCCAACTTGGAGCGGTTCATCCATCCTTTCAGGCGCCCAACCTCGCGCTTGCAGGTTCAGGTACAGCTCCTTCGATTGCGCTGCTGCAAGCCGCTCCGCGTCAGTGACAGCCTCATCCCTCACTCGGTACACGGTGAAGCCGGGGAAGTCCTTCTCCTCGCCGAATTGTACCGGGGTTGCCGCTTCAGGCAGGGGTGCGCCGTATGTCAACACAAAGCGGCAAAACAAACCGCAAGCATGCACGTACCGTGCAGTCGATCGTTTGCTGTGCAACAACAATGTACACCGAACGGTTAGCGGGCACACTAGTATACAACCCGGGGACTGACCCATCCAAATGTCGAGGAAAAGGTCCGCCGCCCGCTCCATGTCCTCGTCGGTGTGCGTGTCCGCCTCAAAGTAGAACGGCTCACACCTGCGCCATTTGACAAAGTAACGCCGCATGCTGAGATCCCGCGGCCATGCGCCCTCCTTTGGTGCGTCCCAGCAAGCCCAGTCAAGGACTAGCTGCACGAGGTGCGGAATCTGCTCGTCCTCGGGCAGCGCTTTGAGCGCATCAAGAACATCGTTCGTCTGAACAAGTCAGATCACACGTTCTGGTCAAAAGATCATGTAGACGTACGAGGATATGTTGCATGACGATCTTCTTGAAAGCGTCCCAGTTGAACGGCCCATTATACAGCACGCGCAACGTGCGGTTCAACTGTAAGAGCACCGGTAATGTCCAGTCGTCCGTGGACGGCAGCCGGTCGGTGAACTGTAACATATCCCGTCTACCGCTAAAACTGGGCCGACGCTTGACGGCCTCGCGATAGTACTTCCCCGTGTCTTCATAAGTCCATGGGCCAACCATGCTGGGCGGTGGGCGGCTCGTCCGACGTGGCAGATGTTGAGGTCGAGTGCAGGTACAAGGGCTGCAACGAGGAATGCGAGAGAGTGATATCGAAGCGAGGCCGCGTAGGCGAGAAACGGTCAAGAGCGAGGTAGAATCTGACCGACGGGATGCTAGCCAGGTCAAGCGCGCACGCCACACCGGCCGTCCGAATTAGACGCTGAGCGCGTCGCACAGATGGCTGGCCACGTCATATGACCGTGTTCCGCGGGCCGTGTTCCGAAGCCACTGTGGGCGCACCTGGTGGATGGTAAGGATGATGCGCACTCGAGACATGGTAAACGTTGAGACCGGAGGTGTGGATGCACGCGCATGGCATCAGGCAGCGGCGCCATGTCAATGTAATAGTCCGGGTATTTGCAAGAAACAGATTGCTAATTCCTCGCATTAAACGGAGTGCTACCACGATACTACAGTAGTGTCACGCACAAACGCCCTTCAAGACCGGGTATGCTTCACCTCCCTCTCCTCCTCAGACAACGTGTCTGCTGTGCGCTTTGCGCTGCCGGACGCGCCAGCAGACGACGACGGACCTGTACTGGAACCTTGAGAGACCGATGCCTTGGATAGCGCGCGGGGCGGGTTGAAGAAGGCTGGGTCCGCGCGCGGATCAACCAGCTCGGTCTATCTGTCCCGTGAGTCTGTTGTGCCAGAGATATCCTGTGCGCACGAACCTGATAGGCGCACTTGATCTTGCGCACACGGCACGACACGCACTTGGGTAATTCGGTATCGTTTGGAACACGGCATTCGAGGATGCAAGCCTTGACGCATTGTAGGCACATGTATGGCCCGCGAATCTGGTCACCTAGCGCATCAACAGCAAATGCAGAGCACAACCCTGTAAACTCACCACCGTGTCGTTCTCAGCCGGAGGCAGGTTCTCTGGCCTCTTGTACGACCTGACCTTGATCCAGGCCTTCATCTGCAACGGCGCACCGCACCGCCACTCCTGGTTCAGGTATGCCTCCAACGCCTCCGCCGCCTCGCGTCGCTGTTCGTCCGTGACATCTTGCATCCTCAACTTGTACTGCGTCACCCCAGGGACATCCTCCGCCTCGCGATACTGCACAGGTGTGTCCGCTGTACATGCGCGCCAATCGTCATACTCACACAACCGACCAAAGAGGAACAAACGTACCATACAGACGGTCATTGGCTGACCAGCGGGACACAGTGAGCGCACGCACACACGAACACGGTGATGCACTCACCGATCCACATATCCAGCAGAGCGTTGGCCGCCTGCTCCATGTCGACGTCGGTCGACGTGTCCGACTTGAAGTTCAGCGGCTCGCAGTGGCGCCATTTCATGAAGTAGCGGCGCATGCTCAAGCCCGGCGGCCACGCTCCCTCCTCCGGCGGGTCCCAGCAGGCCCAGTCCAGGACGAGCCGCACAAGGTGAGGCAGCGCGACGTCTTTTGATAGATTCTTGAGCGAGTTCAAGAGGTCGTCCGTCTGACGCACGTTTGACTCAGATCATCCGAGACACTGTGAGCACGCGACGCACCATGATGTACTTCATCAACAGGACCTCCGTCATCTCCCAGTCAAAAGGCCCATTGTACACACCACGCAGGTTGCGGTTGAACTGCTCAAGCAGCTCAGCCGTCCACTCGTGCGTGGGCGGCACCTGGTCCGTGAACTCTAAATGTTTGCGCGTGCCGATGAAATCCACGCGTTTCTTCACCGCGGCCCGAAAGTACTTCTGCGTATGCTTCTCCGTCCATGTGCCGACCATGGTAGGTGTTGCGTGTAGAGATGCGATGGGCCCGCGGGCGTGGACAAGCGCGTGATGCGGTGTTGCCAAGATTGATGAACGCGGCGAGAGCAGGCAAAGATGCCGAAAGAAGCGACAACGGAACGATGAAGCGCGAAGTGGACCAACAAGCGCCTACCGCTGTACGCGTCAACAGATCATATGATCGCGTCCCCAGGGGCCGCCCAAGTGTCGCGCTCGCGTGCGTGTCTCACATGACCGTGTGTGGGCTACGCATGTTTGCCTTGCGCTCCAAGATGATACCGGGCGTCATCGTCGGTTTCAACTGTACCAACTTCACCATGTATGCATCACCGTTCATATATGGGTGGGGCAGTGCCGAATCAGGACTGCAACGCAACCGAGGTAAGACATTCCCCAAACGTCCGCGCCTCGCACTCATCCAAGCTCAGAAGGAGATACAAAACAGGCACCGGAACCGGTGTCGATTTCCAGCGTGCGAACTCGTCCTCTCTACATAACTGTTTCCGCCGCTGTGCCTACTGACATATGTTTGGTGGCAGTACATTACGGCTCACGAGAAATGCTCAGTTTGCACATGTCTTCAGCATGCTCGCTGTGATGTGCTTCCGGGCTCTATGAGCTGCTCCCAATGCGTTGACTTGGGCGTCCAGATACTGTGTACCGTGACCGTGGTGAGCATCGCATTTCTCAATGAACATAGCACCGACCAGGTGTGCTTGGGCAGCAACCATCGAGGGCACGCATGTGGCAGCGCGTCAAGAGTGAACCAGCCTACTACCTCAGCCACCACTTCATGGCCAATCTGCAATTGGTTTTACACGCATGGGAAGCCCAGCGCGCGCGCCATGCGCACGCTTATGAACACTTTCACCACACAGTATACCCGCGTCTTTCCAATCCGCTCTCGCCGCTCTACGAGAGCGATAAGACGGAGTATCTTGAGATTTACTATAGTTGGAGAGCGGTCAAAACAATGACGCTCATGCTATACGCATACGATGGAAGTTACAGGCGCTTGTTACAACGGCTCAGAGAGCAGCGCGCACGTCAGGAGGCACGTTCGAGACTTCGCGTATGGTCTTACTAGTAGAGTACATACTTCTTCTTGTGGAATCCAAATCAAGATCATGTGCGTCTATGTATGGATATGCGTGGCGCCCCGCGCACGTTCCCGCATCTGATCTATCAGATATGCTGCAGTGGCCGGCGGCACTTGTACTCATTGTTCGACTCCGATGACTGCGATAAACCTGCCGCAACACACCGGTAACTTGATGTCAGCTATGATATTGACCGGTTGCATTGACACGCCACATGCGCAGCAGAGAGTCGCATGCGACGGGAAGTGACGGTCGTGGTGCGTGGTGATGTCCCATGACAGACGCGTCCAAACTCACGGTTAGCATAGCGTCGTGCGAGCGAACGATGTATACAATGTCAGGCGTCAAACGCAACCTACTGCGCGGTGCGCGCACATGAGGTGATCTGCGCACGTTGCACTGATCATGCCGGTGATGATCCCTGCTCGTTCATGGTGAGCTTGCGCGTCCATGCATTCATGGATCTGCCATATCAATCAATGTTCCTCAGGCTCGGAACAACAATCCAAGGATGCGCACCGCATAGTACATACTACTGCGCATATTGCCACTTGTATAAATAGGCGCATTGGCGCAGGACTCTGCGCATGCGCAATACAACGTCGCGACATCAATGCGGATACCGGGGTGCAACCACTGATATTACCGTGTGAATGCAATACTGCTCACTGTGGCCGAACGGAGGTTCGTAACGCAGGAAGCGCCCGCCGCCACACAACTCACATGACGCAAAACATAGCACTCGGTATGTCAGGTGCCGTCTTCTCTTCTCAAGTCGCTGCCATGTCCAGCTCCAACACTCCCCAAAGTGTGTCTGCCGGTGGTAGTGGAACGACGTGCGAAGCCAGCGGTGAGTACCGAGCATTTATATTCCAAGTAGCGGACTGACCATTCTCAAGCCGGTGAATACTTAGCGTGCCCGCGCCGTGAACAGCCAAAATCAGTACGGACCCCTGCTAGTTGTAGGTACTCAGTGGCGTCCAGGGCTGACTCGCTACCTACAGATGCATGGCGCCGACCGGTGTGCAATGTGCATCTTCCACCGCAGTGCCAATTGCGACGTACGTCCAAACTCGGAGACATGCGAGCAGTGCTTGACACGCGGATTGGGAATAATGTGCACGGTAGCGGTGAGTGTCCATCATGTCGGTATCTGGGTAACCCTCAGACTAACTGTGCCTGCACCGGCAGTCATCGTGGCCGCACAGGATGAGTGCCGCGTTTGACAATAACCCGCACGAGTACATGTCGGCCGAGTTCATGGCCAAATTCATCAAATTCGCGGCTCCGTACGCGGGTAGGGTACTAGAGCTCATGGGCAAGCGCATGGCGTATACCTGTGAGGCTGACACTCAACTCGTGATACGCGTGGATCAAGTTTGGGACCCTAAGGCTCTGGAGCGTTACTTGGATGAGCGGCGCGCCCGCTTCGACGCGATCGTATGTGAGCAGAACCTCATGGATACGTTATGGCCAGTGATGGACCAGTACATGGGCTTGTACAAAAGGGAGGCAGAAGCGATCGCCCTTGCGGACATGTTAGAGATTGAATTGAACGCGGACTGGAATCGTTTCATGTCCTAGGCATCTTAGTATCTGTATCTCTGTCTAATTTTGAGCGGATCTGTCGTTTGTACATGGGACATCGGGGTGTGATCGGCAATTCCCAGATTAGCGATAGCCTTGTGTGTGTCTATGTACGGACATCTGTAGCGCTCAGAACCGATCACTTCATCACACACAATCGATCAGATTGATCTGACAGCTTGTTATCGTGTCTCAGATGCTGCGGCTGCAATGTGCATGCACACTGAGACCATGTGCGTGCATTATGTTCTCAAGCATTGGGAAGTGAGGTGATGCTGCGCGCTCGCGTGAATCCCAATAATGTATGTGCGCATACTACGAAACACAGTACTCCTCCAAGGGGATCTTGCGCGGGAGGGTGGGATCCCCTGTTACATGGTGCGCGCAGTACCGGAGACAATAGGTTACTTTGAGGAACCTAAGGCATGGTTCGCGATGCTGACATGTGCTTGAGGGGATCTCGCGCACGCGCGCGAGATCCCCTGGGAGACTGTGTGTACTACATTTGAGTACACGGACGCGTCGTGCGCGCGTACCCTTTCTAGGGGATCTCGCGCGGGTGCGCAGGATCCCCTGAGACCCCATGTGCGTACGCTGTGCGGGTACATGGAGGTATCATACATGCATATACTTTGTAGGGGATCTCGCGCACCCCTGGGGACTGTGTGTACTATGTTTGAGTAAATGGATGTGTCATGCGCGCGTACCCTTTCCAGGGGATCTCGCGCGGGTGCGCAGGATCCCCTTGGAGCCCATGTGCGTACGCTGTGCGGGTACATGGAGGTATCATACATGCATACCCTTTCCAGGGGATCTCGCGCAGGTGCGCAGGATCCCCTGGGAGCCCATGTGCGTACGCTGTGTGGGTACATGGGGGTATCATACATGCATACCCTTTCTAGGGGATCTTGCGCGGGTGCGCAGTATCCCCTGGGAGACTGTATGTGTACAATGTTTGAGTACATGGATGTGTCGTGCGCGCGTACCCTTTCTAGGGGATCTCGCGCGGGTGCGCAGGATCCCCTAACACATGGTGCGTGGTGCGTGCATGGCACATGGGACTGGCATATGTCCCAGGGGATGTCGCGCCAGTGCACAGACCCCTGACATTCAGTACTGGATGTTGGTCTTGACGCAGTCCACATAACTGGTGTTGAGAGGTGCGCAGGGGATCTCGCGCGCCCGCGCGAGATCCCCTGAGACATGTAGGTGCGGCCCGAAGTCAGCACTTGCCTTATATGGTAATGGCCCAAAAAGGAATTACCATATAAGGCAAGCTGAGGGCACGCTGACCCCCCTTGGACTTAGGTGAAGGGGGTATAATTGTACACTGAGTCACTCACCCGCGTTTTGTCGTCGATTTTTTTATCCTGCTCCTCTGTCACAGAAGGCCCTCCCATTAAGCCAACTATCTCCTGCTCGACTGTTGTGATGTACTCCGGCATATCCGTCCACTTGACCGGAACGAACTTGCGCGCGTCTTCGTCGTCTGAGCCGGCGTCTCCTCCTTGGCGGGTCGGCGAGCGTGACGTGGCAGCGGCGGAAGACATTTGAAGCAGGCCTGAGGTGAGGTGAGCTGGGCAGCAGAAGTTTGCGAGGAGACTTGTGGTGTTGGGGACCGAAGACGTTGATGTTGTGCGCGCCGCCCGTTACGCGACGCGACAGAGCATGTGACCCAACGGAGCGTGCGCGGGAGCCGAACCCCCGGCGATCATTGCTGGCGCTTGCGACGTCGCTATCGCCGCGGTTCTTCCTCGAACCTTAATCTCTAAAGTCTAACGTCATGACGTGTCAACGTAAGTGCAGTGTTCTACTACAGCTACCCGTCTGTGGATCTCACATGTTGCCATCCCCGTAGCTGACAATGTGGGGAGTTCGATTCCAGGCGGCGAACGTCCCTGTACAAGGGGTCACAAGTTCCGCCTACCCTCGGTCGCGCCGGGAACAGAAGCGCCGGCGAAGGTACCATTACACTTCTCTTACCATCTATAGACACTGACCGTTGTCGTGCAGTCATTGGCGCATCCAGACTCCGAGCAAGGCGTGGATGTAGCATCCCATTTAGATTTAATGGTGCGCATGTCCTCCGGTAACTTGCGACCAACCTGTTGACCTGTCCATTTGTCGGTGCGGTACATTTGAAGGCCCGGGAAGCGGTCAAGCCAAGGGGCCGCCCATCCGGTCATGTCCATTTCAGTCTGGACGCGGACACAGCTGGACGTAAAAATCCGGAGGATAGGGAAGGTAAACAGGCTGAGCTATTGTCTAGTCAGGTATGTGACATGCATCGTGGAAACATGACTTACATATTAAATGCGGACCGATTGTTCAAGCATGACCTGGCCTTGGCTGCTCTGACTGAGCACAAAGTGACCAGTCGGAAATGGAACCCCCGTGAATTCACGATGCCATTGGTACATGCACCCGGGCAGTGACAGGTAAGCAGTTTGCCGCCTGCCGAGGTATGCATTTCTTTTTAACATGGCCATAGACACAATGCATTACGAGGGATGGAACCGGACATGATCCGCCCCAGATTCCGGCCGAACCCGAGCATCCTACCCCCCCTTCTTCGGCCTCACCCATTATTCCCGCGATATCCCAGCTTGTCAAGGTCCCGGCGGATCGGATCATATCTGCCGAAACCAGCACACCAGCTCCCAGTCCACCAAAAGCTAAGGCAATCGAAGAGGATGTCACCATGGGTTCCCCGAGCACAGGACCGGCCGACAACAACAGTTTCTCCTTGTCGGAAACACTCTGCACCGAAGCGGATCCATCCGGTGATTCTGACATTGAGGTCATCGAGTCCCCAATGAACAAGCTCGTTTATCGGAAGCCACGGCATGGGTCCTGGGCCCCCTCTCCGATCATTATATCGGACTCAGAGCCTGACAGGACAGCTTTCGGTGAGACTGGATTGCTGTTCGAACCATCCCCTGAAATGATATCCTGCAGTAGCACTTCTGACGAAAGCACCGATCGCATTCCTCACTTCCCGGACAGTGTGCAACCTCCCCTTCAGCAGGTTATAGTCTCTGAGGGCCAGCAGAACTGGACCAGGTTGCCTTACCTGTTTCAGGAAGGCGAGCTGCCCGAGGACCTCATACCTGCGGGGGCCCCGCTGGCACTGGCGCCAGATGACTGGGAGCCATTGGTGGGGGGCGGTGGACTGGTCGCAAAAGTGAGTGACATGTGCTTTGATTTGGTGTCCTGAGCTCATATGTTCCAGCCTGAAGACATCACATTGTCACCGAATCACTCAAGCGCCATTCCTGAAGATGGGATCGCAGCAAATCACTTTCATATCTTACAGCACGGTAAGTTTGTGAAGCTATGTTACCGTCTCCACCCATGACCCAGGTCCTTGGTTCGCCGCCGAACACTCGCCAGCCCTCGGCGCCGAGGGGTGGCCACTCTGCGGCGCCGCGCGTTGGTCAGTGTGCGGCGCCAAGGGTTGGCCACTCTGCGGCACCGAGGATTACAGAGTCTGCGGCGCCGAGGATTACACGTTCTGCGGCGCCGAGGGTTGGTCAGTGTGCGGCGCCGAGGGTTGGCCAGTGCTTGGAGTCCAAACCTGAGTTCTGTGCAATGCTGTCGCGTGTAGCCTAGATCGTGTTACAGTGGGCGCACCATGTTCATTTACATTTGGTCATCTCTGCAGATTTAGCAGACCGTGTTGTCTCGAGCATGGAGTCCGCACCGACGGGCAGGATGTACACATCTCCAGCTGAGGCCACCGCTCCCCTGGATCCCTTTCACAATCTCTGGACCAGGGACAGTGGGAAGCCTCTCCAATGGCCTCGCACCGGTATGCCATTTTTCTTTCTCTTGTGCTTGCGCCGACTCATGGCATTTCATTGTTATTACAGTAATCGGACCGTCTTACAGTGGCCAAGCTCCTACGGCTTTTTCGGATCTTCTTCATCAGCGGACGATACTGGAATCCCGGATCGAATCCTTGGAGCAGCTGCGACGTTCCAATGCCCTCAATGCAAGAACAGTAGGCTGGGTTCTGGCATATTACAATTGCGCTGAGTGGCCTCAGGCACCTCAGCAGTGATCAAAACTCCAGCATTTGATACATGTGATGCACATATATTACACTTGACTCTATATCTGTCCATGTAGCCTGTATTTAGATGTATTACATCCAGGCTATGTAGGGTCTAGGTGCTCTATTGGCAAAGTTGTGAGAACGGGATAAGTGAGACTGCTATAGAGTATGATGATCTCTTATGGAAAATATCTGCTGAAAATGAGGAGACCATGGAATGATATGGTACTCACAACTTATCTTCAATATCAGCCTGTGTTCATAGAATATGTGTGTCTATGCCAACAACTAGGGAGTGGAATTACATTGTTTGAACTGGTTAATGCCTTCAGATTGAAAGAACTATCATATGTATACATACATCATACAGTATACTGTATACCATATAGGTGGTATATTTATATTCTTAAATAGAATATTCTTAAATAGTTGCAGCCATAGTAGTGATGGATATGATTGCGGTCATTTCAATTGGGTCCAAGTTTTCTGATGATGTTCATTGTGTATATTGTTGCACTCACGTTTGCCAATAATCCTTCACAATGTTTTGTGAAACGTGACTGAGCTTACCGTGTGCTGATCCATATGTATTCAATGCTCATATCTTCATTGCCTGAGTATTGTTCCATCTGTGAATTTCCATGTTGATACTGGAGGTTTGGCTATGATAGCTTCTGAGCCTAGTCCTTGATATTGTCCCAAATACAGGATGATAACAGGTCTATCATGGTGCTGTCACACTAGTCGGCCGGTCTGTTCTTTGCGAGAACGGGCGGCCGCCCCGTTACATGCATGGCCGGCCGGCTGCTTGGCATTCAGCGCCATAACAAACCACTTGGTAAAGCCCGGCCGAGCGGTTCTCATTGGGTTCACTCACGTTTGGTCAGTCGGTAACTTATGGGAGGGTAACATGCCCGGCCGGTTGGTTACACACGGGGTGGCCGCTTCAGTGATTACGTGCCGGACTCACTTGCTCAACGGCACTTGGCACCATCAGCCGATGATAATTCGATGGTCATTTCAATGATCGGCCCTTGCTTGAATGACACATGGGTCTTCCGAGCGGCCGATGGTTATGCAACTATATATGGTGGTCAGTGGTCAAAGTGCTCTACATGTACAAGGCTTCCGCCCACCGGATGATTTAGGACCTTGATGTGTCTCGCCGGCCGACATGTTGTGTTAGTCAGGTTGCCATCACCGGCTGGAACGTGGTAAAAGTCGCAATCATTTATAGGGAAATGATAGTATGACATGCATGTCCCGAGGGCCCGGTGTGATTTGTATACACATGCGTCAGGACCGGCCGGTGCATTAGCAACGTTGGGCCACATCACCGGCCCGTTGACGAACAAATATGGGGCGACGCTGGCTGTGGTTATGTGTGGGTCTGCGACATTGTCGTCTCCGTCGGCCGGTGCATTTCCAATGAATCCGGCTAGACGTCGGCCGACAGGCTGATGCCGTCAAAACCCGTTATGCCGGCCGCCGTCGGGTTTCCGTTGACGACGGGGAATATGCAGCCCGGGTGTACCGTTAGGAACGGGTATGGTCCGCTCATGAATGTGTACCTCCCAATCCAGGCAACGTTGGTGCCGTGCGAACGCCTCTTCTCCTCAAATGCCGACACGGACACCCCGAAGCGCAACCGCATCGGCCCCCAGCTCATGGAGGCCTTGCAAGTCTTGAAGTACCTCATCAAGAGGAACCAGCTGTCCTTCACGAGGCACCTGCAGAGCCTGAGCAACCTGGTCGACAATCTGCTGGCTGAGAAGGAGGAGGTTTTGAGTGTCCATGCTGATCTCGCTGTTGATGATATATTCTCGATCATTTAACAGTGTTGTTGATCTCATAGCTTTGCGTCTGGCTTTGTTGTCTTCTGTATCACGTATCCCATATCACGTACTGTGTCTCCTGTCATGCCTACCATGTCTCTGTACAACTATATTGAATGTATATTGAACGCCACATCTGAAATGCAATACATCACCTCTGTGACTGCAACGTTGGGCCTTAAGTGTGAGATACTTACATTAACAATTTAGTGATCACAGTGGTAACATTTTTGTAACGATGTTACTGATCATGGTAACAGCGACTTTATATTGATGTTACTGTACAAAAGATTGGTTGAGCCGCCACTTCAGGCCCGCAGAGCTGGTTCACGCTGAGTCAGAAAAGCCAATTGACACCCAGAACTGAGCCAAAATGTCACGCCTCGAGCTGGCCTGAGCCGAGCCTTGAGCTGATTCATCAATCGGTTCAGCTCAAGGCGGCTCACGAGCCGCGGCATCACTAGGCTTGATATGATTTTGCATGACATGTGAAGTACAGAAAAGACTACAAGCAGAACAATGGATACATGGATGGGGATGATGATATGATGGATTTCAATTTGATGCAATATGATAGCAATATGGCAGACCTTGACGGTATAGCCAGCAATATGAGGGGTTTCTGAGCCACATCACTACATCAGGCATAGATGATTTATACAGCACAAAGGTGTGTCCAAAATCCCAGTGGGTTGCATACCAGTGGACATGGTCCTCCCCCTACACAATATACCCACCTGCCAAGCATGAACAATCACATCTATTACTCCCAGATTTTGTACTCATAATTCTACATCCAATTAGAACATAATCAATCCAAGGAATCTTGCGCAAATTCTTAGTGGGTTGTGTGCTAGTGGTCGTGCCCCTCCCTTGGCTGAGATGCCCACTAACCAAACGAGAACAGCTGCAGCTATTGCTCCCAAATTTGGTACCCATAATCCTACATATCAATGGGCCATATTGACTATAAAGAACTTTCCCCAAAATTGTAGCAGTTCACATGTTAGTGGTCACAGCCCTCCATGGCCAGCCGCAAGCAACAGAAGAAGAGCAGCAAGTTGGCCGCCGCTGCTGGTGCTACCAGGGCTCCTACACGTGCTGCTACCGGGGTGTCTGCTCCCCCTGCTCCAGCCGCCGCTGTCAGCGACCGACTCGAGGATTCTGGCAAAACCATTGACATCGACCCCTAGTGTTCATTGAGAGGATTCACTAGGATCAAGCCACTGTCATGATCGAGTTAGCCATGTTTCCTGAGATTGTTTGCCAGATCATGAATCCTTAAGGCGAGAGGATTAACACTGCAGTGGGAACAATGGCTCATCTCAGCCTATGCGATATGCGTGCAATCATTGCATTGGGTGCTCATGGCAGTGAATATGTGCGTCAAGAGGGTTCACTTGTGCACAGCTGCATGGCCTCAGATGCCTTTTGGGGACTGCAGCTGCTGCAGTGTGTCTGTGCTTACCCTTTTAGGAGCTGCAGGTCTCTGCAGCTGTCTGTGCCTACCCTTTTGGGTGCTGCAGGTCTCCGCAGCTGCTGCTGCTGCTGCTGTAAACTGCCCCTCTTTACAGGGAGTATATAACTAGTATCTTCTTGATCCTTGCGCATTGTAAGGAATATAATTTTCTGCTATCTGGCCTTTCAAGGCTGCATCACACTTATCTATCAATTGTTCAGAATTCCATGAGCAATTGCTAGTAACTTCACATTGAACCTGTTTCTTCTTCTGGGGCTGCAGGGTTCACTACTAATAGTTGGACTGAGAAGCCTGGGCTTGTGTTGATAATTCGCAATATAAGGAAGAACTGCTGATAAGCAGAAAATCTATCATTTCATGTCAGTCATCTTACAGGCCATTGGGATGGCTTAATACATACTCCATTTTCTGACAAACATGTAAAGAGTGTTGTCAGCCAAGACAGATCAATCTTTGACTAAGGATGCCCAGACATGATCAGTCAGCAAACTGGGGATGGGGCCAGCTCAAGCAGCCTGCCATAAATGCATGTCACAGGGTAAACACACAGATCACAGCACCCATGTGACAGATCTGCCCTGTCCAGACCCAATCCTGGACCATGATCTGAGTATCTTTACTGGCCACGGAAGAAACATTCTCATGGATCACCCCAGAAGGCAAACCCAACTGGCCATGATGCTTAGAGTCCATTCAGCACCACAAAGCAATCATTTCTTGGTCTGCTTCTCAAGAGTGTTCCTTCAGCATCCAAGTGTGTCCAAGCACAGATTGATTCCTGCTTGTTTGTTCCCTTCTGCTTATTCAGCACTCGTGCTCAGCATTGAGCTGCCCATTGCCCATTGTCAGCTCAATGTCATCCCGACTGCCTGGCTGACCAGTTGACGGGCTTATTCACAATGTGAAACATCACTCATTCATTTTCATGTCATGTTGAACTAAATACTATGGGAAGCACAGTCTGCATGCAGTGCATAGAGGGTTGCTAGGGAAGGGCAGAGAGCAGCTCATTGCTGTGCTTGACGAGCAAAACATGGCAGGTAGTAGGTGGGGCATTGGCAGGCTCAGCTGCCCCAAGTCAACTGTTTCGATCAATGCAAGCCCTGGGGACGCAGAAGGTCAGTAAACCTTCCAACTCCAAGGCACCTGGCAGCCCGGCAGACAGACTCTTATCCAAACAGAGAAAACAAACTTACTAATTATCTTGGTGATTTGATGTTATGGGCTTGATACTGCGCAGCGTGTTGATGAGGGAACAGAAGAACTCACATCAGCAGGCATTCTGAGTATATATAAGATGGCTCACTTTAGGACAGGGCCATTGGCAGCTTGTTGGTGCCCGGGACCATCCTCCACATTGTGTGGTTCTTCCATCACATCTGTCATCACAATGCTGCTGTTTGCCACCCTGCCAAGTTCAGGGAGTTTGGTGACTGCATGACAGGCCATGGCATCAGGAAAGTGGCACATTGTCTCAATCGGCCTCACCAGTTTAATCTATACCTAGCTTGTCTCATTGCCTCACAGATTTTTGACTTGGCTGGCCGTAGTTTTTTGTGCTTACTGATTGATGATGCAAAGAATGTATTACAATGACATCTGTACTATATCAACACAGTATCACCACTGAATCACACTACCCTCATTCTGGCTGCTGCTCAGAATCAAATCTGTGTTCACTGCTGGTGTTGGTGGGTAACTCATTGCGGGTGTTCTGCACTTGGGCTTGTTCTCTCCTCATATGGATTGATCTGTAGACTTGGGCTGATGAGTGAAGATTGGATACTGCCTATCTTTGGGTGTGACATGAGGTGTTGCACCCTGTTATGGTCCGCACCTTCATGGTTGTCACCTACTACTCCATGCAAACACCCTTCACTGATATTCCAATTTATAAACTAAACATGGCTGAACCAAGTATTGTCACTTTCACTCAGTCCTTTCATTGGTAGCAGCCACTACAGACTTAATTGATTACTTTTTGAAGCAATTCCTATCTTCAATTGACCAATCTTTGCAAAGTCAGTTGTACTTCAGCCATTGTCCTAGTCCTCATCTATGCTACTTATGTATGAACTTGCCAGTTGAGTTACTTGCTAGTATGTATTAGGTATACCTAATGTCAAATTGTCTAAGTCACAAACCATCTAAGTCAGTATCAGCTGATCAAGGAGATTGTTCCAGTGAATCAATTGACTTGTCTAGACTTGTGAGTTGTGAGCAAACCAAGGCCAATTGGTTTGGTCCAAGACAATGCAGGCATTTGACCAAGGACATGGACATAGCCGCTGTTTACTTTAGAATCTTCTAGGACTCTTCATGAGTATGTAATCACTGTCATAGCATATAAAAGAATAACACTCTCTTGACATCCAATTTATTGGTGGAGCCACTCAATCGTCTATAGCCCTGCACCGGACAACATTAAGGTTACTCATACATATATCTGTGTGCTAAGTTGATCTACATGGACCCCTTCAATAGCGCGCTACTCTGAAGGGTTTGGTAAGAGTAAGCTTCACCATAGGAGTCAGAGTTGGGTTCATGTGTTACTGGCATACCTCAATGTTTGACACACACACTCCCTACAATCTCACTCAATAATACATTGCTTAACCACATCAACCATAGTTGTCACTCACTAGTGAGCCACTTTGGACTTGGTGAATACTTGTTCCAGCAAACTTCATGCTCAATTCAAAGTCAATTGCTCCTTTTGGTTATTGTATTACTCCTCTATGCAATGAGATAATCGAAATCTACTTAGGTGACTACAATTACATAACTAACTGAAGGTTGTTACTAAGTAAGTATTTGGTAAGTTAGCAACCCTAGTCCGTAACAGTATGTGAGAACAAAATTGGTCCAGCAAGCACAAGTGTGGGCAATAGGGTTGTTCAGAGTAGGCTGTCCGGGCAGCTATTGAGCCTGCTATCCCATCCAGATGTCCGAGGCTCGACTCCGGCAAACACCGACAGCGAGCCTCAGCTGTGATCCTGATCACTGTCGCAGGGGCCTTGCTGACAGTGTGCGGTGGCACCGGCACTCGTCACTCAGTCGGAATGCAAACACAAGGTTTGTACAGTGGCTGACCCTGAATTAGGGCTTGTTAC
Organism: Rhodofomes roseus; assembly: GCF_022264815.1. Classification (NCBI taxonomy): domain Eukaryota; kingdom Fungi; phylum Basidiomycota; class Agaricomycetes; order Polyporales; family Fomitopsidaceae; genus Rhodofomes; species Rhodofomes roseus. Next base: position 564,558 of record NW_025952979.1, on the reverse strand, counting down.
AGAGCCCAAGTGCGGGCAGTGGTAAATTGTGAATATTAACTGTTCTTGAAGTTGCTGTATGTATCAAAATGTATTGAGAACGATGAGAAGCAATTATTTGCCACAGTGCACAAAATACCGAGTTACTGTGCAATTCCCAGCTTGCCACCCTTGCTTACCGATGATCATAACTTACCAAATTTAGTAACAATTGCCAAATGTAATCTCTATATTATGCACACCAATTCATAATGAGACCAAGCATGATTACTCAACTCTATGATAGACGGCTTCATAAGTGTGTATATTTATGACACCATGCTTGCATATATCTACAACACTTGGGCTATTATGGGCAAGACATGATGGTAGCCCTAATTCAGGGTTAGCCACCATACAAACCTCGTGTTTGCGTTCCAACTGAGTGCCGAGCGTTGGTGCCACCATGTGCCGTCAGCGAGGCCCCTGCGACAGCAATCAGGATCACAGCTGAGGCTCGCTGTCGGTGTTTGCCGGAGTTGAGCCTCGGACATCTGGATGGGATAGCAGGCTCGATAGCTGCCCGGAGGGCAACCACGTGAGGTATGTACATCAAAATCCCTCTGCCCCCACTGTTCCTCAGCCAGGCACTCTTGCGGCCAAGCTTGTAAGCTCACCAGAATCATGTCACTGCAGACAAACCCCTTTATTTGGTGCTGTCAGAACATTGTCAGAAAGAGTTTATCTTCTCAAAGTCTGAACATGAACTCAGAGGCACAGCTCCTGATTGGCTGCCTTTCAATGGTTGGTCCTGGAAAATAGATCATGTCCAGATTTTGAGAAGGTATGCATGTTCAGACAATGTTCAGACAATGTGTGCAACTTGTCCATGAGAGCTAAGCACTGAAGGGAGATTTGCCACAAGCTGTGTCATTATTGTGCCAATTCACACTAGCAGTGTTTGGAGACACCATGAGATGTGGCTATCCTATACAGCAGTGTCATTGCCATCATGCTCAGTGTGCACAACGAGTCCACAAGGACAATATCTAGACAAATATACACACAACATGGCAAAATACGACCAAGTCATTGACCTAGCCATCTTGCTTGTATGACATTCACTTGAACGCAACACAGAGCCACTGATAGAGTCCATGTATTTGTATCCAAGTAACAACACATAAAGAACAATGAGTAGCAGGAGCATTCCGACACTGATGTATAAGTAGCGAGCAGGAACAACATCAAACAGCGAGCGGGACAACAAGGGAGCGTGTAGAGTGCCGAAAGCATGCGGCTCCCCGATACCGGAAGAGCCGAGGCGGGGGATGTGTAACATACAGCACGAGCGCGAGGACGAGCCCCGAGAGCCCGCGATCGCTATGTACAGACAACAAGTCCGTGTCCGCGCGGAGTGTAAGTAGGGGGCGGGGGAGTCGGGGGTATTACGGGGCCGTAGTGACGATAGCGTATCCAGAGTCCGGGAGACGAGTCCATCCGAGAGAAGAGCGCGAGCGCGGGGGTCTAGCCGAGAACGTCGGGGTGCGGAGGGTGTGCCTGCGGAGAGTGGGATCAGTACGGCGTGCGGATGACGATGGCGGCGAGAAGGCTGTCAGTGAGAAGAGGAGACGATCGGTCGCGTGTGCGGAGGGCTGCCAGGACGTGGACGTGGCGAGGTGTGCGTATGGTCGCGTCGCGGAGAGCACAAAGACGACAGCGGCGGAGCTCGATGAGGCCGCCTCGCACCGTCGGCGGAAGCGCGGAGGATGCGAAGGAGCGCGAGGTAGCACCACGTGCGTGTGCGACGCACTGCAAAGGATCGGCAGCGACGGGGACTCTGAGCGTCCGTCAGCTGCACGGCACAGAGCAAGCCGCACCCGACGCGCTGCGGCGGCGATACCAGGCGGGTAGGCGCACTCGGACAGCTGCGGGGACTAGACGTGCGCGAGTACGAGACGTCGGCGACGTACTGGCGAACGACGCACCGTGACATCGGATGACGCAGTACGGGCCGCCGACGGACGGCGAGGGCACGAGTGAGGAGGATGGCGTGGGCGCAGGAGCGGACGGGCGAGTACGACGCGTAGGGGAGAGTGATGGGACGGTACGGAAGACTGAACGCATGGCGTCGCACGGCACGGTAAGATGCAAAGAAGGACGCGCGCCGGGTATGATGACGTTCTCGCGCTCGTCGGCAGCACAGGCGCGGGCCATAGAACGCGAACGGTGGGCACAGAGCAAGAGAGGAGGGGACGTACCAGGACGCGGGGTACTAGGGCGAGTCTTGGGGGAAGGGCAACGGGTATCTCCGTGCGTTGGACCTGGGGAAGCTGCGTCAGATTGGCAGAGAAGGGGCGGAAATGAAGGACGGACTGAAAAGAGAGATCGTATTGGCCGGTGGAGTTGATGTGGGTGTCGGTGGCGATGTGGGCGAGGACGTCGTTGTGGTAGAAGGAAATGATGGGGTAGGAGATGAAGAGGGCGAGGAGGGAGAGGGTGACGGTGACGAGCATGGCGATGTTGAGGACGCCGCGCCAGCTGAGGGAGCGCCAGCAGGCGGTGGACTCGGCGTAGGCGGGGTCGAAGAGGAAGTCGTCGTCGTCGGGGCCGAGGTGCTTGTCGCCGTCGGGGTCGTAGGCGTAGGGGATGAAGCCGCGGTGGGAGCTGGCGAGGGAGGCGGCGGGGTACTTGCTGTCGTAGGAGAGGGAGAGGACGGAGTCGCGGGAGGAGGAGGCGAGGCTGGCGCGGTGCTCGCGGAGGGGCGGGGGGGAGGGGAGGGCGGCGAGGTCGTCGCTGGCGAGGCGGTCGCTGGCGAGGCGGTAGAGGATCATGGAGCCGCGGCGGGAGTCGATGCCGAGGGCATGGGCGTCGTCGGAGGCGACGCGGCGGACGACGGCGAGGGTGTTTGCCTTGGACGAGCGGCGGGGGCGGGGGGTTGCGGTGCCGGGGGTGAAGTTGGGGTTGAGGGGGGACGAGACGAAGGTGGGGGCGAGGGAGAGGGGGCGGGAGACGGAGGAGGCGGAGGCGGAGTCGTCGGAGAGGAGGCGGGTGCGGGCGGCGGGGGGCGGCGGGGACGGGGACGTGGAGCGGGAGACGGAGGCGGTGGAGGGGACGGCGTCGGTGTCCTCGACGGGGGCGGTCTCTTCGCTGCTGGGAAGCAGGCGATCTGCGGGCGCGTGAGCCTATCAGAGTTCGATGAGTGGCGGTGTGCGCACCTGAGCGGCGTGCGTCGTGGCTCGAGTCGGAGCCGGAGCCTGAGGACGACATCGCTGCGGACGGGGGAGACGCAGCGGGCAGCGAGGGGCAGCGGGCAGCGAGGGGCAGCGAGAGGCCGCCGCCGTGGTCGTCCTTATCGTGTGAGGCCACGGCGCGTCATCCCCGCGTTCACACGCGCGCCTATCTCTTCATTAACGCGTGCCCCGATCGGGCGTGCCGAGCCCGCCGCGTCCCGCCCAGCCCCCGCCTCGCGCCCGCGCCCACGAGCCTCCAGGGCGACGGCCGACGTCGCGTGCCGCTGTGCCTGTGGCGGCGCGCTGCTCCCGAGCCGGCTCGGCCGCCCTTCGCCGCGCAACCGTCGCCCGCTCAACGGCCATCGCGTCCCGCCCTCGAACACTCCCCCGCCTGACCCGACCCGCATGTCCTGCCCGGCCTCCCCAGCCCGTGCCCAGCGCACCTGTCACGGTCCGCGCGTATCCCGCACCGCCAGCGTCTGCATGCAGTCCCAGGATGCCCGACGCCGTACAGCGTACGACGTAGCACGCAGCGGACGCACGGTTCGTCGCTCGTACTCGGACGTCCGCCACTCCATTCACGAACAGCGCGTCGTATATGGCTAGGTACTCGCTCCCTGTGCGGTGCGTCTCCGCATCCCATCCTCTCCCTCCTCGCCACCGCCGTGTCCCCTCGACCCGCCGCGCCTTCCCTCGCCTGCCATCCGCGTGTACGGCCGTGACGGTGCGGTCTTCTCGCCTGCCACCCGTCCTGTACAAGCACAGTAGCAGCCGAGAGCGCCGCACCGCCAGGTCACCGCGAGCATGCGACGTGGTGCGTACGCGTGGTGCCGTCCTTGTCGCCGCGCGCAGCCCCCGCCGTCTTTTCCCCTGGTCGCTTCGTTCTGGGCTACGGACGCGCCTTCCGGCACACCACTCTCCTTAGGATCCCTATTAATTGGGGGAGAGGCCTGATCCCAATCCGGACAGAAACAGGCCACTTTGAGGGGGGTATGCCTGATGCAATCCGGACAAAATCGACGTTCATGAGGGCGGATGCCTGAGCCAGTATCCGGATATGGTTCCTCCAGCCCCGCGAGGCCTGATCCTGTCCGGACACCTCAACCGTCCATGTAGCGTCGCAACCTGTCGCGGCACAACCTGAAGCTGACCTACACGTCCGCTGCATGCGCAAGGTCGGCATCATGACTTCCCTGACGTCGAATGCCGAGCAGCCATAGCACGTTGTGCGCGACGAATACGACTGCTGGCATGATCATCGACCAGTAGCCACCCCATCCGTGCACCGTTGGTGCTCACTTGCCCGACCATTTCTATTGACCATGAGTTACATGGCTGACGAGGCCTGATCTTGCAATCCGGACACCGATTCGCTCGTACCAAGGCCTGATGTACAGTCCGGACAGCAGCGGACAATCCTCCCTGAGGCCTGATTTAATCCGGACAAATTTGGACGTCTACGTCCGGACAAAAATGCCAAAATCTCGGGCGGCGGGATCAGGCCTCCCCACCAATAAATCGGGGTCCTCTCTCCTTCCGCTCTTGCGACCGCCCTGCTCGCGCTCTCGCCCGCGTTGTGGCACGCGTCCTCCATCTGCCCGGCGGCTCTCGCTACGGCCGCTTACACATCGCGTTGCCCTAGTGTGCGCTGCGCGAAACGCTCTGCAGGTCTGTGTCGACGACCTGCCTGCCAGGGTGATGCTTTGTTTGGGCGAGACGGCCGATCTTTCAGTACCCCTCCGCCTCTGCAAGGCGACGAGCCCTTTGGCTATGTACGTTCGACGCTCACGCGGTGCGCCGTCGAGACCAGGGAGGCTCTGCACGCCACTGGCACGGTTGCCTCGCCTGGTGAAGATCTAGGACCACGCTGTTCTGCTTCCCTCGATGCAGGCTCGGACTGGACCGGATGCGCTGGGCGACCGCATCGGGCGAGTCGATGCGCATGTGGGTATTCGACGTTCAGCGTCACGAACGTCCCCACGTGTGGTTGTGAGCTCTGAGATGGCCTCCACAGGACCGCGGGCGTCACTCGAGGCTGACAGCAGCGAGGCACTCGTCGTGGCGCAGGCAACACTTCGCTACCTTCGGTGATCGCTGGATGTGAACGAGACGGGCCTAGCGTACGTCGTCCCATTTCCTTGTCGTCGTCACGATGCGTTCCAGTCATTCCGCGCTGTTAGTGCAGTCTCCGCCGAGTCTTGACCGCGTTCCCCGACGCATTCGGGACGCGCATACGAGGTCGAGTGCTACTTGGCGCGGACCGTACAAGGGCGTTCTCTGCAGCGCCGTGAGTACTTCCCTTGATACCGTACAACATAGCGACGACGGAAACTGATGCTTTCTGATATGAGGACGTTATGGTCGCCCTCGACGTTCTTGACCCCGCCAAGGTGGATGGTAGCGAAGAGACGCGGAACGCAGTGCACATGCAAGAGTGTGCGCCGACACAACCGACGGTGGTCGCATGCATCATAGCTCAGTCTCCGGCCGATTCATCCACACATTGTCTGATCAACGGTCATCTCATCTCACCGACTGCAGTCGGACCAGGGCTCGACGACGTCCAGCAGCTTCTTCCACCGCCCCCCGTGCCAGCCCTCCACCGCCCGCCACTCCGCGCTCTCCCGCCCCGCCACGATCCGCATCCAGACCAGCCACCCCGCCACGCTCAGATCCGCGTGCGTCAGCTTCCCCTCGCCGAGCAAGGTCGCCTGCCCGCCCGCGCCGTCCGCGTCGCCCGCGGCGTCGAGCCACCCCGCGGCGACGCCGAACGCGCGCTCGATCGCGGCCCACTGCTGCGCGTGCGCGGGCGGGGGGCAGATCTCCTCCAGCGCGGCGCGGAACATGTGCTCGCGGGTGCGCCGGAAGTAGGGCTGGGAGGCGGGCTGGAGGAGGGGGTGCGTGCGCGGGAGGAAGAGGGGGAGGATCGGGGGCTGGACCGTCGTCGCGAAGGCGTGTTGGAAGGCGGCCTGGCAGGGCGTATCTCAGCTGTATGCGTGCAGGATGAGCGGTGGACGAGCGAGTGCGCACCTGGAATGGGCGCAAGGATTTTGGGGACAGCGCGGGGGTGTCGGGGTACGTGTCGTCGAGGTACGCGGCGATGCGGGCGCTCTCGGCGACGAAGCGCTGCGTGCGCGGGTCGAATATCGCGGGGAGCGTGTAGGGCGTGGGCGTGCCCGGCTCGGTCGGCGCGTGGCCGAAGGACTGGAGGAGCGCCGCGATGTCGGGGTACTCGACCCATACCGTGCGGTACGGGAGCCGCTTGAGGTTCAGCGCGTACCTGCGGGACATGCACTGTACTGTGAGCGGCGTTGTGCGGGAGACGGGGAGGTGCTGACCGGGTCTTCCAGGTGTTGGGCGACCAGGCGGTGCTGGGCGTGCTGCTGGGGATGTCGTAGAAGAGGATGACGTCCGTGTCTGGGAGCGCGGCCATCTGACTTATTGGACGTCGGGGTGGGTTGTGATCAGGGCTCCTCTGGGTCCTTGCGTGGATGCGGCTCGCCTTGCGAAGGGCTACGCTCGCAGCGCTCACACTGCGTTCTTGTATTGGATCCGCCCCGCTCTCCGCGCCCTGTCGTGCCCAATGAGAGCGCGTCCCGCGACCAGGGAGAAAGGGTGAGTATGCGTTGTTTTCAGTGGCAGAAGGGCGACACACAGCGCTCCCTTCATGGTGCGCTCGCCGCACGCTTTCTCGCGCGTTTTGCACGTCTCAGCTCACTCTGCGCTACGGACACTCGGACGCACAGCAGAGCTACAGGTGAGTCCCCTTCTCGAAAACGGCTCCATCTCTCATCCCTGCGTCCCTCGCAGCCCCCTCGTACCAACTCGGCCCACCCGTCCCTCGTCTCGCGCCATCCACCGCCTCCCAGTCGACGCTCGCACTCGCAACGCGTAGCCGCTCCCTCCCGCTCCTTACCTCCGGCTCGCTCGCCATCGGTTGCGTCTGCAGCACGATCCGTCGCGTCTTCCGCGCTGACACGTCGACACGCGCCGAGAACGACTCTCCGCGCCCGCTGGCCTCACTCATTCACCGCCCGCCTCGCTCGCCAGACTGTGATCTGCGGCTGCGTCCTCGCCGTCGTAGGTGTGTACTCGCACCTCTCTCGTACTCGCCGGACGACGATCCATTGCGTCTTTGCCGGTCAAGACGCTTGTCGCAGCACCATGCGCGAAAACGCTGTGGGTAAGTGTCCGTGTCTCGCGGCTGGTCACTTTGCTTACCTCGCCTCCCGCTGTCCCCTCGCACCTCCACGTCGGCTGCCTGTCCCGCTCGCCGGGCGAACGTCCATCGCGCAATCGCTGACCGGGACGTTTGCCATTTCGGGCCCTTCTGCGCGTGGTGATCATCCGCGCGTTGAATCTGTCGCCGATCCCCGGGGTGCAATGATGGTCGCGTAGTGCCAGCATTGGGCGCGCACGGGCAATGAACCCAAGCAGGGTGAGGGACGAGCAAAGAGACCAGCAGAACAAGAGTGAATGTCGATCAATGACCGCGCGCGCGAACGGAAGAGCCCCCGAGCAAGAGCAGTCGATATCCCGAGCGGGCGGCCAATGAAACAGGCGGTTTGCAAGGGAGCAGACCGGCCTTGGACTGCAGCCGGTTGCGAGGACACGCGCAAACATGGACCGTCGCAGAGCTCAAGCAGCTCGTCAAGAGACCAAAAGTCTTCGACATCACCGCCGCCGATACCAGTATTGCAACCACGCGTGATGCGGTCTGAAGGAGAAGCAGGCGGGCATGTCGCTCCAGGCGAGGACGCGTCGAGCCGAAGGTCGACATCGACTACCAGAAGCTGCACGACATGCCAGTGGTCTGGCCAGGCCGTGCCGCGCGAAACAGCGCTGGGAACGAAGGTAAGTACCGCCGCACGGGTCCCAAGGCACAGCGCACGCACCAAGGCTACCGGGCGCAGACGTGTTGCACACGCCGCAGCCGTGCGCTCCAAACGCGTCTCGCAGAGGCCCTGTTGGGCGGCAAGAGATCAGAACCAGGACGAGAATGGGTGAGAAGCTGTGCGTACCTCCTTCGCGTGTCGATTCGACATCGACCGGCCGGTGCTCGTCTAATCACTTCCTTAGGGTGACTATACCGAGGCGTAGAGAACGCGCCTGCGGCGCGTCTTCGCCGCCGATGTCCGTCGAGCGCCGGTCAGCCAGGGCGGCGCGTAGATTCACTGCCTCCGCGTTCGTCAGACGTCGAGCGCACTGACTGGACGTCGGACAGCGCCCACGCCGACCGTCCAGTTGAAGGTACTCGGCGCATGCTCTTATTCGACCTCGAACATGCACGGCGCGACCGTGTGGGACGATGGCGCGGGTGGTCCGCGCGCTGCGTGACCGGGTGAAGATGAGCGAGCTGGAGAGGTTCGACCCCACGGAGCCGCCAATCCAGCATCTTGACCTCACCTCGCCCGCACCAGAATCGACGCGCTCTTCCCTGGCGCCGACTCCGGCACAGACGCCGCGTCTGAGACGGCGAGCTTGAGCGGTCGCAGCATCAAGAGCGGCAAGAGCGTCGTCAGCGGGCTTAGCACGCTGTCGCGCGGCACATCCACTCTAGGAAAGAGCACCCCGGTCGAGACAGACCTGGAGGCGGGCGTGTGAAGCCTGAACCTGAACGACGGGAGCACGGAGTTGTTAAGTGGAGGGTAAACGGCGCGTGCGCGTCGTGTACCTGACGGAGCAGGCCTCGCACCACCCGCCCGTGTCAGCCTTCTACGTGTCGGGTCCGAGCCGGAAGAGGGAGCGTATTGTGTGTAGACCAGATCTCGGCGAAGGTCTCTGGGACGACAATCCGCATCGTACCGGGCTCACGCAACAAGGGCATCTTCGTGCGCCTCGCTGGCGGGCCGGGAGAGGGCGAGACGTACGACATCGCCCACCCATATCCTGCGCAGGAGCTTCTATGCGAGGCGACAATCATCGAGTGCAGTGCCTGGGCGGATGGGGAGAAGCTGCGGGCGGTGATCGAGTACAAGTGAGAGGAGTCGTGGCTGGGGAAGGCGCACTTCCTGGTCGAGGGCGTGATCCACACGTACAAGCCCCGGAGCACAGAGCCCCGAGAGTGGTGAGGCATGTCCGGCGGGACCGTGTCCTCGCAATGCTCGACGGTTCGTGGAAACACCGCATCCGGTGGAAGCGTGTCAACGCGCCGAGCCAAGACTGCTGAGAGATGAGTAGAGACTCGTGAGGGCCGGCAGTACAACGTACCATGTGGTGCACCATTCCGCGGCCTTGAGTGTAAGCTGTTGGTATGGCGGGCTTCGACGTTTGCTAGTCTCCGGACCCGATGTGAGAAGACGAACGGTGGGTGTTCTCGCTGCTGTACGAGCACGAGGGGTGACCGCCAGTTGCTACGGTCCAGGATGCATGCTTGTACATGAGGGGCGTCGAGGGACCTGTGTTGAGTGCCGGTGGTTGTCAACACCATTGTCATGATCTTGTGGGGAGGTAGGTGACGACGAGGGCGGCGTGAGCTGTGACCATTTGGGTAGATGCAAAAGAATGAGTAATCATGTCAGCCGGCGGAAGGTTCTCCGGGTAGTACTACGTCTGGACGTACCTCACGGGAGATTGAGTAATACCGGTAACGGCCATTATCTTCATCTGGTATGATCCGCGGAACCAAGCCTCTGCAAAACAGTGTCAGAATGATGGTTCTTGGATGACGGTTACACCAACTTACCTGACCACTGGCAAGCTCAGGCTGATAATCAAATTGGTCTATACTGTAAGACAGCCTTTCAGCTCGTTAGTGTCAGTACGACACAAGCGGTACTACATTCAGTGGCTCAGTACAATGTTGCTTTCGTCCCATAAGACTGCTGTATATCTTTGTCTCAATGGTCTACGCTTACGCTGACCTATTTGCCGATGTTGCTGTGCACCGAGAGAACCATCAAAGTGACTCACAGTGGCTTGTTCAACTTCTGCCGCCCGCGCCTAGTGTGCAATCAATCGCTGACTGCCACCGTTGCGAGAATGAGAACCTGACATCAGACAGGCCCGAAGCTTCTGGAATTGGGAAAATCGGTGGCCGGCTGGGATAATCCCCGCCGTTGCATGAGCCCCAAATAGACACAGGGCACTGTATGCCCGAGGTTATCAGCCAATGCCAGAGCCCCCGGAATTGACTGATCCCCTTGGGTAGACAGTGCCTTGTGCCTCCATAGCACTGTGCGGTCACTAGTACGTACAGTGTCATTGACTGTCTGCTATAGTTCAGTGCTACCGTGACAAATATTGCTCAGTCTCGGGTACATAGGTCCGAGGAACACCGGGAGGAACCATGTCCGCGGATTCTGTGTCGGCTGTTGTTTGGCAACCGTATGACTCCGATCTGGGCCCTAATTCAATCAATAACGGCAAATTAGCTGGCTGACAAACATTGAGTATGTGTACTTGCCACGTATATACCCTCATCCCGAGTAAATTGGGGCAAAACCTTGGAGAATGAGCGGGAATGGACACAGAGAGAGAAAGATCCCAATCCTGAAAAGGTTTTTGAAAGAGCGGCAATATAGACGGCACAAGTAATATCTACGGGAGCCTAAAGTCCTACCAGACGGTGTATATACCCACACTGCAGTCGATCGTAGAGATCAGCAAGTAGAGACGGACCAAGCAAAAGATTCCGGGGCTTGTATTGGCAAGAGATCGCACGGCCGATCTCAGAACACGAGGCTATCAACCACCACAATGGGCGCCTATTCACTGTCCTCTGTGCGATCCTCTTTTCTGTCGCTTTGCGGGCTTTCTCCATGGCCCAATATTGTTTTCTATCCAAGTATACCTCGTCTTGTGATAATGCGAGGGATACTGTAATAATTGGGCCCTCATCTGCGCCACACTGACTCGATTGTATCCAGCCGGCAGCTGCTATGAAGAGATCTTTGACGAAACTACATGCTTCACGGCAGATACTAGTTTGCTTTTGCGAAAGGCTCGGATCACGTAGTCAAGAGCGCCCAGATGTGATGGATCAGTTGTCATGCCCCCGTCCCGCTGTACAACCGGAAATTTGCTCGGCAGTCAGTCAGTAGTTGTGCTTGCTCCATTACGAGACCTTTGCAAGCGATACAGGACTCGGCGGAGTGCGGGACCCGATGACCGTGTGAGGAAATTCTTGAGACATGGCACGACTTTGACGGGGCGCCGCGCGAATGACGCATGGACCACCGCCCACACAGACGAGCTATAAAGGTCTGTCCTACCGTACTGACACCACCATCGCCACTGCTCTCCGGCTCCTCACTGCCCTCAGCTCCAAACTTCAATGATCACACTGTATCTTTACTTGTTACTCTCATACTTGTCTTGCAATTGAATGGTAGAAATCCTACAACGTGGTAAGTGATTCATTCTAGCTGTCGTACTACAGAAAATGACACCCCATGTCGAGATAGTGCTCGGCGCAAATAGCCCAATTGCAATTTGACCGCGCACTCGACACAAGGCCAGTCGGCACGCATTGAATGTCAGTTGCAACCTGGTCTTGTCAGTCACATATCGGGCGCGGTTGAACTTCGTATGTCCAGTGTTTCGTCCATCTGCACCTCATACTGAATATAGGTTTCTTCCATACCAACTACTGTGTACAAGTGCTTTATGTTACATTGCTCCCAAGTCCCGCTCTACCTGAAGTGCAGAGCGTGTCTAACACACGGCGGCACCCACATTGTACGTCGCGCTCATATGCGGAGCACGCCTACCGCCCGGGACGCGGCTATCTTCGAGTCAGGCAGTCACTGGTGAATACAGCGCGGTACGTACCCTGCCGCGTACACCTGTAATGCATATCTGACTCCAGTCGCAGCGCTGTCCGGTCACGGTGTCCATGCAAGACGCGCATGTCCAGGACTGCCTGCCTTGGTCAGTGCGTAGGCAGCGATGTCCTTGAGCTGAGATACGTACCTCGTGTGTGCTCGTCTCGCCAACTACTGCATTCTCACGTGAACCCCTCTAGTGCGATCCACTCCCTGGTAGGTATCCCAACATCCTAATGGACTGATCCGCTAGCCGCCTGGCACGGAATGCCGGGACTGCCCGTTGCGTCTCAACGACATCGATGTCGGCGACGATGGCCATACGGTGGACGCTGCTGCGTGAGACAGGGTGGCTACGATGCCCGTCGAGGCTGACGCAGCAGTCACGAGGATGGTGGTCACTGGCCAGCACTGAGTGGCTCAAGCTTGCACAGGTCGCGAGAGGGCTAGCCGGTCAGCGCGTACTTGGCCAGACGCAGTAGCGAGAGCAGCCCAATAGGCGATGGCGGACGAACGGCGCGCTCGCCGACATCTGCCTCGTCAACGACCCAACTGCGTGGGTGGTGCATCGTAACGCAAGTGCCAGCAAGGACAGCGGCCTGGGAGCAGTGAGACGCGAAGAGCTGGACGGAACATTGAATGGTCGAGTGTGACGGGCGCAGAAAGCACAGCGAGACTCGCAGCCTGAGATATACAGTACAGTCGAGACACGGCAGTGAGCGGATATGGTGGTGGACGCCAAGCAGCGACGGCGGTGCCGGTCACGGTGCAGCGTGTCGTTACACGCGGTCGCGTGCCCGCGTCGAGCGCGTCGCGTTCCAGTCAACATACTGCTTGAACGCTGGCGCTGACCGTCACAGACCGACAATTGTCGAGAATGACACGGCGCACGAGCTGTCTGCAGGCCCTGAACGCAGCGACGGACGGTCAGGTCTAGGCCAACTCGCCTCGCAGTGGTTACCTGCTCACCGCCGACGTCGGACAGCTGCGCCCGCACAAGGCTTCTGTCCACAGGACATGCCGTACTACGTGCGCCATGTTGCTACAGGTCTCCAACGTGAATAAATAGGCCGGCGTCATGCACTCGCGCCTCCGGGACGAGTCACACGAGTACACTGTCCACCTCGACAAGCACGCCCGCGACAGCTTCAATTGCAACAAACCTACGCACCCTGACTCGTCTCGACAGCCAGTCACTAACAGGCAGCAAAACTCGCAAGGCCCTCGCCTCGGCTGCCACGCGAGGAATACCGTGTAGAGTCAGCAATCCAAGGCGTTTACCGGAGCTCAAGTACGATGCGGCGTCGTATTGCGAGTAGGATGAGGGAAGCGGTACCGGCGAATGGATGAACATTGAGGTGCGTCAGACTCTACATATTCTCTTTACTTAGTCTCATTCACTATGTCCAGTTTCGGTGGCATGTAGCACACTTGTACATCACATGTAGCGCATGATGCTGTCCAATTGCTATCACCCGTGTCTCCCTCGACAACAACGTGTTTTCCTCCACTCTCTTTATCTCACAGCGCATCAAGACGTCCATTCACAGGCCAGTCACACAACAGCCGGCAATCCGTATGGTGCATACATCGCGTCGCACAGGCAATCTCTTCCGTTCGCAGCTGAAGGTATGTAAAATAGTTCGAGAGTGGTGTACTGCGGCTCGTTGCCCGTCGCGCAATCACATAGTGATGTCTCTTACTTGACGTACAGCGAAGTGGCAGTACGATCATCAACGAATATGCGGTGAGAGGGAAGAGCCATGTACACGAAGGTGCGTGTGTATTGACGTATCTAAATGTCCTCACCCACAGTATACATTCATAGGACACCCCACGTCCGTGCCGTACAAGTTCCCGCTCACCCCTCCCGATCTGCAGCACCGCATTCACGATCCCGCCGAGGCCCTCGCCCGCGATCATGCCCGCCGCGACTGCGTAGCCCAGGAGGAACCACGCGTTTGCCAGCGGCGCCGCCACACGAACGCGACCACGCTCCCGAACGTCATCGCGATGGGGTACGTGTTCGTCGGCCCGAGGACGAACGCGATGCCGACCGCGTTCCAGTTTGGGACCCAGTGCTGTTTATCCACGGGGATGTACCGGTACTTGACGAACGTGCTCACTGGCAGCGCCAACGCCATTAAGCAGAGCGCGACGATGCCGGAGGACGTCGGGATGGGCAACGACGAGCCCGACACGCGATCGAGACGGCACGCCAGCTCTTCACGTCGGGCACGGCGAACTCGCACGCGGACGAGGAGAGCGTGTTGCTGCACGGGTGCTGAACGCGACATGCATCGCGGCGCTGAGGAAGATGGAGACGAGGGCGCCGAAGCACTGCGCGTAGAGCGCACCCGCAGGGACGCGCCGAGCAGGTGTGTCGCGTTGAGGTCGCCGAGCATGTCGGAGCACAAAGATCAGTAAGCAATAAATCAACGATCAACCTGCGCACGAGATGAGTGTGCCCAGGATGAGGTGGGGTCGTAGTTAGACATAGTCGAGGCGCAACGGGGTTGTTGAGGACATGGATTGGTGCAACAATCACAGACGCGCCGCAGGAGGAACACATAACCCAACAGCGCGAGTCACCGAGGCAATCCTGCACCGCCGTACGCGCACACGAGGGACAAGGACGAGCACGATGCCCGAAACGTCGTCGAGAGAAAGTGGGGAAGATGCCAACGAGGGCGACGTAGCATAAGCAAGAGCACCCGCCGTTAAGCAGCCCCGCACGCGTCCAACGCACTGCAAAAGGATCAGCAGCGATGAGGGCGGGACTCATCAGAGCATCCCACCGCACAGATACACGGGACACGGCAAGCCACGACGACACGTACCACGCTGGCGAGGCAGCTGCGAGAGACGCAGAGTAGACCAGACGGCTAGGCGCACTCGGACGACCGTCGGGACTAGGGAAGCGACGTGCGCGAGGACGAGGCGTCGGCGACGGACATGACAACGCAGGCGAACGACGCACCATGAGATCGCGCGACGTTCTGAAGGGAGGCGGAGTCGTCGGAGAGGAGGCGGGTGCGGGCTGCGGCGGGGGGCGGGGACGGGGACGTGGAGCGGGAGACGGAGGCGGTGAGGGGACGGCGTCGGTGTCCTCGACGGGGGCGGTCTCTTCGCTGCTGGGAAGCAGGCGATCTGCGGGCGCGTGAGCCTATCAGAGTTCGATGAGTGGCGGTGTGCGCACCTGAGCGGCGTGCGTCGTGGCTCGAGTCGGAGCCGGAGCCTGAGGACGACATCGCTGCGGACGGGGGAGACGCAGCGGGCAGCGAGGGGCAGCGGGCAGCGGGCAGCGAGAGGCAGCAGGCAGCGAGGGGCCGCCGTGGTCGTCCTTATCGTGTGAGGCCACGGCGCGTCATCCCCGCGTTCACACGCGCGCTTATCTCTTCATTATTGCGGTTTTGGGAAGTCATGTCGCGCGGCGCCACACGTGCGTTTTTTGCACGCGGCGACCTCTACCTTCGGACGGCCATTGCTCCTCAACGCCTGCGAGTTTCTGCTTGATTCCTATATATTCTGGTTCTACTCGTCGAGCCCGAGGGCATGGTGCAACTCAATTTCGATTTCAACCAAGTCTCAAAATCGCGGTTTCCGAGCACCACGGCGACTTCGGACTGCAATTGCGAGCGAACGCAACATAGGGTGGGGTCCGCGATGGTACGGAAGGGTGCAGGGGGATGCTACGGAGGGCACAGGGCAGAAAAACTAGAAAGTTACCGTGAGTTCTCGTTGTAGCTCGCGCCGCCGCTGTGCGGCTGCGTGCTTGACAGGTCGCCGACGCAGGTCGGCCACCGCAGCGCAAAGGCGTGAGGCGTACCCGCATGAACGCCCCCATGGGGTGTATAGAAGGCCTACGGAGCGCATACACGCCGTTTCGGGGTACTTGTCCCGCTCCCCGTCGTTGTAGTGCACTCCGCGCTGGTGGTGCCTCCGTCTCGGCCCCTGTACATCCATTCTCGATCCACCGGCATATAGCATGTATCTACTTGCAAATTCTCCTGAAGAGTAATATATTCCTTTCATACTACTGTTCCGCGACCTTCAGGCCAGCATCGCCGTCAACATACATCACCATCACTGTACATCGCCGGCTAGGCGCCTTGTCGAGTTTATCCCAAACCACCATGCCCCGCACGGTCCCTCTGTCAGAGGATCTCCTCTGGCGTGTTGTGTTTCAACATTATGAGAGGGGGAAATCCCCACAGGAGATCTCAGACAACCTCCACATCAGTTTACGAACCGTCCAGCGCTGCCTTGCGCGGCATCGTGCAACGGGCGATGTTGCATACCATCTCGGTGGGCAAACAGGCAGACCCAGGTTAATCACAGAGGAATATGCACAGCAGTATCAATTGATTTTGCTGTAGCTACGCGGTGTACTACTGTACATTGAGGATGTATGTACAGGGGCCGAGACGGAGGCACCACCAGCGCGGAGTGCACTACAACGACGGGGAGCGGGACAAGTACCCCGAAACGGCGTGTATGCGCTCCGTAGGCCTTCTATACACCCCATGGGGGCGTTCATGCGGGTACGCCTCACGCCCTTGCGCTGCGGTGGCCGACCTGCGTCGGCGACCTGTCAAGCACGCAGCCGCACAGCGACGGCGCGAGCTACAACGAGAACTCACGGTAACTTTCTAATTTTTCTGCCCTGTGCCCTCCGTAGCATCCCCCTGCACCCTTCCGTACCATCGCGGACCCCACCCAATGTTGCGTTCGCTCGCAATTGCAGTCCGAAGTCGCCGTGGTGCTCGGAAACCGCGATTTTGAGACTTGGTTGAAATCGAAATTGAATTGCACCATGCCCTCGGGCTCGACGAGTAGAACCAGAATATATAGGAATCAAGCAGAAACTCGCAGGCGTTGAGGAGCAATGGCCGTCCGAAGGTAGGGGTCGCCGCGTGCAAAAAACGCACGTGTGGCGCCGCGCGACATGACTTCCCAAAACCGCAATAACGCGTGCCCCGATCGGGCGTGCCGAGCCCGCCGCGTCCCGCCCAGCCCCCGCCTCGCGCCCGCGCCCACGAGCCTCCAGGGCGACGGCCGACGTCGCGTGCCGCTGTGCCTGTGGCGGCGCGCTGCTCCCGAGCCGGCTCGGCCGCCCTTCGCCGCGCAACCCTCGCCCGCTCAACGGCCATCGCGTCCCGCCCTCGAACACTCCCCCGCCTGACCCGACCCGCATGTCCTGCCCGGCCTCCCCAGCCCGTGCCCAGCGCACCTGTCACGGTCCGCGCGTATCCCGCACCGGCAGCGTCTGCATGCAGTCCCAGGATGCCCGACGCCGTACATCGTACAACGTAGCACGCAGCGGGACGCACGGTTCGTCG
The DNA here is from genome assembly GCF_022264815.1 of Rhodofomes roseus. Classification (NCBI taxonomy): domain Eukaryota; kingdom Fungi; phylum Basidiomycota; class Agaricomycetes; order Polyporales; family Fomitopsidaceae; genus Rhodofomes; species Rhodofomes roseus. The sequence goes on along the minus strand of NW_025952979.1, from coordinate 547,260 downwards.
CCCGTACTCGCACGTCCGCCACTCCATTCGCGAACCGCGCGTCGTATATGGCTAGGTACTCGCTCCCTATGCCGTGTACGGACCCGAACGTAGCGACTGGACCGCCTTACCCGCGCGCGCTCGTCCGATCCCTCCGTCTCCGCATCCCATCGTCTCCCTCCTCGCCGCCGCCGTGTCCCCTCGACCCGCCGCATCCGCGTATACGGCCGTGGCGGTGCGGTCTTCTCGCCTGCCACCCGTCCTGTACAAGCACAGTAGCAGCCGAGAGCGCCGCACCGCCAGGTCACCGCGAGCATGCGACGTGGCGCGTACGCCTAGGGTACGCCGTCCCATTTCATTGTCGTCGTCACGATGCGTTCCAGTCATTCCGCGCTGTTAGTGCAGTGTCCGCCTGCGCATCCTCATCCTTCTGAGTCCTGGCCGCGTTCTCCGACGCATTCGGGACGCGCATACGAGGTCAAGTGCTACTTGGCGCGGGCCGTACAAGGGCGTTCTCTGCAGCGCCGTGAGTACTTCCCTTGATACAACATAGCGACGATGGAAACTGATGCTTTCTGATATGAGGACGTTATGGTCGCCCTCGACGTTCTTGACCCCGGCAAGGTGGATGATAGCGAAGAGACGCGGAACACAGTGCACATGCAAGAGTGCGCCGACACAACCGACGGTGGTCGCATGCATTATAGCTCAGTCTCCGGCCGATTCACATTGTCTGATCAACGGTCATCTCATCTCACCGACTGCAGTCGGACCAGGGCTCGACGACGTCCAGCAGCTTCTTCCACCGCCCCCCGTGCCAGCCCTCCACCGCCCGCCACTCCGCGCTCTCCCGCCCCGCCACGATCCGCATCCAGACCAGCCACCCCGCCACGCTCAGATCCGCGTGCGTCAGCTTCCCCTCGCCGAGCAAGGTCGCCCGCGCGTCGCCCGCGTCCAGCCCGTCGCCCGCTGCGTCGAGCCACCCCGCGGCGACGCCGAACGCGCGCTCGATCGCGGCCCACTGCTGCGCGTGCGCGGGCGGGGGGCAGATCTCCTCCAGCGCGGCGCGGAACATGTGCTCGCGGGTGCGCCGGAAGTAGGGCTGGGAGGCGGGCTGGAGGAGGGGGTGCGTGCGCGGGAGGAAGAGGGGGAGGATCGGGGGCTGGACCGTCGTCGCGAAGGCGTGTTGGAAGGCGGCCTGGCAGGGCGTATCTCAGCTGTATGCGTGCAGGATGAGCGGTGGACGAGCGAGTGCGCACCTGGAATGGGCGCAAGGGTTTTGGGGACAGCGCGGGGGTGGCGGGGTACGTGTCGTCGAGGTACGCGGCGATGCGGGCGCTCTCGGCGACGAAGCGCTGCGTGCGCGGGTCGAATATCGCGGGGAGCGTGTAGGGCGTGGGCGTGCCCGGCTCGGTCGGCGCGTGGCCGAAGGACTGGAGGAGCGCCGCGATGTCGGGGTACTCGACCCATACCGTGCGGTACGGGAGCCGCTTGAGGTTCAGCGCGTACCTGCGGGACATGCACTGTACTGTGAGCGGCGTTGTGCGGGAGACGGGGAGGTGCTGACCGGGTCTTCCAGGTGTTGGGCGACCAGGCGGTGCTGGGCGTGCTGCTGGGGATGTCGTAGAAGAGGATGACGTCCGTGTCTGGGAGCGCGGCCATCTGACTTATTGGACGTCGGGGTGGGTTGTGATCAGGGCTCCTCTGGGTCCTTGCGTGGATGCGGCTCGCCTTGCGAAGGGCTACGCTCGCAGCGCTCACACTGCGTTCTTGTATTGGATCCGCCCCGCTCTCCGCGCCCTGTCGTGCCCAATGAGAGCGCGTCCCGCGACCAGGGAGAAAGGGTGAGTATGCGTTGTTTTCAGTGGCAGAAGGGCGACACACAGCGCTCCCTTCATGGTGCGCTCGCCGCACGCTTTCTCGCGCGTTTTGCACGTCTCAGCTCACTCTGCGCTACGGACACTCGGACGCACAGCAGAGCTACAGGTGAGTCCCCTTCTCGAAAACGGCTCCATCTCTCATCCCTGCGTCCCTCGCAGCCCCCTCGTACCAACTCGGCCCACCCGTCCCTCGTCTCGCGCCATCCACCGCCTCCCAGTCGACGCTCGCACTCGCAACGCGTAGCCGCTCCCTCCCGCTCCTTACCTCCGGCTCGCTCGCCATCGGTTGCGTCTGCAGCACGATCCGTCGCGTCTTCCGCGCTGACACGTCGACACGCGCCGAGAACGACTCTCCGCGCCCGCTGGCCTCACTCATTCACCGCCCGCCTCGCTCGCCAGACTGTGATCTGCGGCTGCGTCCTCGCCGTCGTAGGTGTGTACTCGCACCTCTCTCGTACTCGCCGGACGACGATCCATTGCGTCTTTGCCGGTCAAGACGCTTGTCGCAGCACCATGCGCGAAAACGCTGTGGGTAAGTGTCCGTGTCTCGCGGCTGGTCACTTTGCTTACCTCGCCTCCCGCTGTCCCCTCGCACCTCCACGTCGGCTGCCTGTCCCGCTCGCCGGGCGAACGTCCATCGCGCAATCGCTGACCGGGACGTTTGCCATTTCGGGCCCTTCTGCGCGTGGTGATCATCCGCGCGTTGAATCTGTCGCCGATCCCCGGGGTGCAATGATGGTCGCGTAGTGCCAGCATTGGGCGCGCACGGGCAATGAACCCAAGCAGGGTGAGGGACGAGCAAAGAGACCAGCAGAACAAGAGTGAATGTCGATCAATGACCGCGCGCGCGAACGGAAGAGCCCCCGAGCAAGAGCAGTCGATATCCCGAGCGGGCGGCCAATGAAACAGGCGGTTTGCAAGGGAGCAGACCGGCCTTGGACTGCAGCCGGTTGCGAGGACACGCGCAAACATGGACCGTCGCAGAGCTCAAGCAGCTCGTCAAGAGACCAAAAGTCTTCGACATCACCGCCGCCGATACCAGTATTGCAACCACGCGTGATGCGGTCTGAAGGAGAAGCAGGCGGGCATGTCGCTCCAGGCGAGGACGCGTCGAGCCGAAGGTCGACATCGACTACCAGAAGCTGCACGACATGCCAGTGGTCTGGCCAGGCCGTGCCGCGCGAAACAGCGCTGGGAACGAAGGTAAGTACCGCCGCACGGGTCCCAAGGCACAGCGCACGCACCAAGGCTACCGGGCGCAGACGTGTTGCACACGCCGCAGCCGTGCGCTCCAAACGCGTCTCGCAGAGGCCCTGTTGGGCGGCAAGAGATCAGAACCAGGACGAGAATGGGTGAGAAGCTGTGCGTACCTCCTTCGCGTGTCGATTCGACATCGACCGGCCGGTGCTCGTCTAATCACTTCCTTAGGGTGACTATACCGAGGCGTAGAGAACGCGCCTGCGGCGCGTCTTCGCCGCCGATGTCCGTCGAGCGCCGGTCAGCCAGGGCGGCGCGTAGATTCACTGCCTCCGCGTTCGTCAGACGTCGAGCGCACTGACTGGACGTCGGACAGCGCCCACGCCGACCGTCCAGTTGAAGGTACTCGGCGCATGCTCTTATTCGACCTCGAACATGCACGGCGCGACCGTGTGGGACGATGGCGCGGGTGGTCCGCGCGCTGCGTGACCGGGTGAAGATGAGCGAGCTGGAGAGGTTCGACCCCACGGAGCCGCCAATCCAGCATCTTGACCTCACCTCGCCCGCACCAGAATCGACGCGCTCTTCCCTGGCGCCGACTCCGGCACAGACGCCGCGTCTGAGACGGCGAGCTTGAGCGGTCGCAGCATCAAGAGCGGCAAGAGCGTCGTCAGCGGGCTTAGCACGCTGTCGCGCGGCACATCCACTCTAGGAAAGAGCACCCCGGTCGAGACAGACCTGGAGGCGGGCGTGTGAAGCCTGAACCTGAACGACGGGAGCACGGAGTTGTTAAGTGGAGGGTAAACGGCGCGTGCGCGTCGTGTACCTGACGGAGCAGGCCTCGCACCACCCGCCCGTGTCAGCCTTCTACGTGTCGGGTCCGAGCCGGAAGAGGGAGCGTATTGTGTGTAGACCAGATCTCGGCGAAGGTCTCTGGGACGACAATCCGCATCGTACCGGGCTCACGCAACAAGGGCATCTTCGTGCGCCTCGCTGGCGGGCCGGGAGAGGGCGAGACGTACGACATCGCCCACCCATATCCTGCGCAGGAGCTTCTATGCGAGGCGACAATCATCGAGTGCAGTGCCTGGGCGGATGGGGAGAAGCTGCGGGCGGTGATCGAGTACAAGTGAGAGGAGTCGTGGCTGGGGAAGGCGCACTTCCTGGTCGAGGGCGTGATCCACACGTACAAGCCCCGGAGCACAGAGCCCCGAGAGTGGTGAGGCATGTCCGGCGGGACCGTGTCCTCGCAATGCTCGACGGTTCGTGGAAACACCGCATCCGGTGGAAGCGTGTCAACGCGCCGAGCCAAGACTGCTGAGAGATGAGTAGAGACTCGTGAGGGCCGGCAGTACAACGTACCATGTGGTGCACCATTCCGCGGCCTTGAGTGTAAGCTGTTGGTATGGCGGGCTTCGACGTTTGCTAGTCTCCGGACCCGATGTGAGAAGACGAACGGTGGGTGTTCTCGCTGCTGTACGAGCACGAGGGGTGACCGCCAGTTGCTACGGTCCAGGATGCATGCTTGTACATGAGGGGCGTCGAGGGACCTGTGTTGAGTGCCGGTGGTTGTCAACACCATTGTCATGATCTTGTGGGGAGGTAGGTGACGACGAGGGCGGCGTGAGCTGTGACCATTTGGGTAGATGCAAAAGAATGAGTAATCATGTCAGCCGGCGGAAGGTTCTCCGGGTAGTACTACGTCTGGACGTACCTCACGGGAGATTGAGTAATACCGGTAACGGCCATTATCTTCATCTGGTATGATCCGCGGAACCAAGCCTCTGCAAAACAGTGTCAGAATGATGGTTCTTGGATGACGGTTACACCAACTTACCTGACCACTGGCAAGCTCAGGCTGATAATCAAATTGGTCTATACTGTAAGACAGCCTTTCAGCTCGTTAGTGTCAGTACGACACAAGCGGTACTACATTCAGTGGCTCAGTACAATGTTGCTTTCGTCCCATAAGACTGCTGTATATCTTTGTCTCAATGGTCTACGCTTACGCTGACCTATTTGCCGATGTTGCTGTGCACCGAGAGAACCATCAAAGTGACTCACAGTGGCTTGTTCAACTTCTGCCGCCCGCGCCTAGTGTGCAATCAATCGCTGACTGCCACCGTTGCGAGAATGAGAACCTGACATCAGACAGGCCCGAAGCTTCTGGAATTGGGAAAATCGGTGGCCGGCTGGGATAATCCCCGCCGTTGCATGAGCCCCAAATAGACACAGGGCACTGTATGCCCGAGGTTATCAGCCAATGCCAGAGCCCCCGGAATTGACTGATCCCCTTGGGTAGACAGTGCCTTGTGCCTCCATAGCACTGTGCGGTCACTAGTACGTACAGTGTCATTGACTGTCTGCTATAGTTCAGTGCTACCGTGACAAATATTGCTCAGTCTCGGGTACATAGGTCCGAGGAACACCGGGAGGAACCATGTCCGCGGATTCTGTGTCGGCTGTTGTTTGGCAACCGTATGACTCCGATCTGGGCCCTAATTCAATCAATAACGGCAAATTAGCTGGCTGACAAACATTGAGTATGTGTACTTGCCACGTATATACCCTCATCCCGAGTAAATTGGGGCAAAACCTTGGAGAATGAGCGGGAATGGACACAGAGAGAGAAAGATCCCAATCCTGAAAAGGTTTTTGAAAGAGCGGCAATATAGACGGCACAAGTAATATCTACGGGAGCCTAAAGTCCTACCAGACGGTGTATATACCCACACTGCAGTCGATCGTAGAGATCAGCAAGTAGAGACGGACCAAGCAAAAGATTCCGGGGCTTGTATTGGCAAGAGATCGCACGGCCGATCTCAGAACACGAGGCTATCAACCACCACAATGGGCGCCTATTCACTGTCCTCTGTGCGATCCTCTTTTCTGTCGCTTTGCGGGCTTTCTCCATGGCCCAATATTGTTTTCTATCCAAGTATACCTCGTCTTGTGATAATGCGAGGGATACTGTAATAATTGGGCCCTCATCTGCGCCACACTGACTCGATTGTATCCAGCCGGCAGCTGCTATGAAGAGATCTTTGACGAAACTACATGCTTCACGGCAGATACTAGTTTGCTTTTGCGAAAGGCTCGGATCACGTAGTCAAGAGCGCCCAGATGTGATGGATCAGTTGTCATGCCCCCGTCCCGCTGTACAACCGGAAATTTGCTCGGCAGTCAGTCAGTAGTTGTGCTTGCTCCATTACGAGACCTTTGCAAGCGATACAGGACTCGGCGGAGTGCGGGACCCGATGACCGTGTGAGGAAATTCTTGAGACATGGCACGACTTTGACGGGGCGCCGCGCGAATGACGCATGGACCACCGCCCACACAGACGAGCTATAAAGGTCTGTCCTACCGTACTGACACCACCATCGCCACTGCTCTCCGGCTCCTCACTGCCCTCAGCTCCAAACTTCAATGATCACACTGTATCTTTACTTGTTACTCTCATACTTGTCTTGCAATTGAATGGTAGAAATCCTACAACGTGGTAAGTGATTCATTCTAGCTGTCGTACTACAGAAAATGACACCCCATGTCGAGATAGTGCTCGGCGCAAATAGCCCAATTGCAATTTGACCGCGCACTCGACACAAGGCCAGTCGGCACGCATTGAATGTCAGTTGCAACCTGGTCTTGTCAGTCACATATCGGGCGCGGTTGAACTTCGTATGTCCAGTGTTTCGTCCATCTGCACCTCATACTGAATATAGGTTTCTTCCATACCAACTACTGTGTACAAGTGCTTTATGTTACATTGCTCCCAAGTCCCGCTCTACCTGAAGTGCAGAGCGTGTCTAACACACGGCGGCACCCACATTGTACGTCGCGCTCATATGCGGAGCACGCCTACCGCCCGGGACGCGGCTATCTTCGAGTCAGGCAGTCACTGGTGAATACAGCGCGGTACGTACCCTGCCGCGTACACCTGTAATGCATATCTGACTCCAGTCGCAGCGCTGTCCGGTCACGGTGTCCATGCAAGACGCGCATGTCCAGGACTGCCTGCCTTGGTCAGTGCGTAGGCAGCGATGTCCTTGAGCTGAGATACGTACCTCGTGTGTGCTCGTCTCGCCAACTACTGCATTCTCACGTGAACCCCTCTAGTGCGATCCACTCCCTGGTAGGTATCCCAACATCCTAATGGACTGATCCGCTAGCCGCCTGGCACGGAATGCCGGGACTGCCCGTTGCGTCTCAACGACATCGATGTCGGCGACGATGGCCATACGGTGGACGCTGCTGCGTGAGACAGGGTGGCTACGATGCCCGTCGAGGCTGACGCAGCAGTCACGAGGATGGTGGTCACTGGCCAGCACTGAGTGGCTCAAGCTTGCACAGGTCGCGAGAGGGCTAGCCGGTCAGCGCGTACTTGGCCAGACGCAGTAGCGAGAGCAGCCCAATAGGCGATGGCGGACGAACGGCGCGCTCGCCGACATCTGCCTCGTCAACGACCCAACTGCGTGGGTGGTGCATCGTAACGCAAGTGCCAGCAAGGACAGCGGCCTGGGAGCAGTGAGACGCGAAGAGCTGGACGGAACATTGAATGGTCGAGTGTGACGGGCGCAGAAAGCACAGCGAGACTCGCAGCCTGAGATATACAGTACAGTCGAGACGCGGCAGTGAGCGGATATTTGGCGGATATGGTGGTGGACGCCAAGCAGCGACGGCGGTGCCGGTCACGGTGCAGCGTGTCGTTACACGCGGTCGCGTGCCCGCGTCGAGCGCGTCGCGTTCCAGTCAACATACTGCTTGAACGCTGGCGCTGACCGTCACAGACCGACAATTGTCGAGAATGACACGGCGCACGAGCTGTCTGCAGGCCCTGAACGCAGCGACGGACGGTCAGGTCTAGGCCAACTCGCCTCGCTGATACCCAGTGGTTACCTGTTCACCGCCGACGTCGGACAGCTGCGCCCGCACAAGGCTTCTGTCCACAGGACATGCCGTACTACGTGCGCCATGTTGCTACAGGTCTCCAACGTGAATAAATAGGCCGGCGTCATGCACTCGCGCCTCCGGGACGAGTCACACGAGTACACTGTCCACCTCGACAAGCACGCCCGCGACAGCTTCAATTGCAACATACCTACGCACCCTGACTCGTCTCGACAGCCAGTCACTAACAGGCAGCAAAACTCGCAAGGCCCTCGCCTCGGCTGCCACGCGAGGAATACCGTGTAGAGTCAGCAATCCAAGGCGTTTACCGGAGCTCAAGTACGATGCGGCGTCGTATTGCGAGTAGGATGAGGGAAGCGGTACCGGCGAATGGATGAACATTGAGGTGCGTCAGACTCTACATATTCTCTTTACTTAGTCTCATTCACTATGTCCAGTTTCGGTGGCATGTAGCACACTTGTACATCACATGTAGCGCATGATGCTGTCCAATTGCTATCACCCGTGTCTCCCTCGACAACAACGTGTTTTCCTCCACTCTCTTTATCTCACAGCGCATCAAGACATCCATTCACAGGCCAGTCACACAACAGCCGGCAATCCGTATGGCGCATACATCGCGTCGCACAGGCAATCTCTTCCGTTCGCAGCTGAAGGTATGTAAAATAGTTCGAGAGTGGTGTACTGCGGCTCGTTGCCCGTCGCGCAATCACATAGTGATGTCTCTTACTTGACGTACAGCGAAGTGGCAGTGCGATCATCAACGAATATGCGGTGAGAGGGAAGAGCCATGTACACGAAGGTGCGTGTGTATTGACGTATCTAAATGTCCTCACCCACAGTATACATTCATAGGACACCCCACGTCCGTGCCGTACAAGTTCCCGCTCACCTTCCCGATTTGCAGCACCGCATTCACGGTCCCGCCGAGGCCCTCGCCCGCGATCATGCCCGCGGCGACTGCGTAGCCCAGGAGGAACCACGCGTTTGCCAGCGGCGCCGCCACACGAACGCGACCACGCTCCCGAACGGCATCGCGACGGGGTACGTGTTCGTCGGCCCGAGGACGAACGCGATGCCGACCACGTTCCAGTTTGGGACCCAGTGCTTTATCCACGGGGATGTACCGGGGCTTGACGAACGTGCTCACTGGCAGCACCAACGCCATGAAGCAGAGCGCGACGATGCCGGAGGACGTCGGGATGGGCAACGACGAGCCCGACACGCGATCGAGACGGCACGCCAGCTCTTCACGTCGGGCACGGCGACCTCGCACGCGGACGAGGAGAGCGTGTTGCTGCACGGGTGCTGAACGCGACATGCATCGCGGCGCTGAGGAAGATGGAGACGAGGGCGCCGAAGCACTGCGCGTAGAGCGCACCCGCAGGGACGCGCCGAGCAGGTGTGTCGCGTTGAGGTCGCCGAGCATGTCGGAGCACGGATATCAGTAAGCAATAAATCAACGATCAACCTGCGCACGAGATGAGTGTGCCCAGGATGAGGTGGGGTCGTAGTTAGACATAGTCGAGGCGCAACGGGGTTGTTGAGGACATGGATTGGTCAGAATGTCAAAACCTGCGCACACGCTGAAAGTTTCCATGTATCGTCGTGAAACTTTCATGAACTCACGTGATACTTTGCTCGCCGCCGGAAACTTTCATTCCGGAAACTATCGCTCACCAAACTATCCAAACTATCAATCCCGCTGAAACTTTCGTTCGCGCCCTCGGAAACTTTCATGGTACGGATTCTTTCAATGTATCAATGTATCGTAACTTTCAAAGTATCAATCTTTCGTGCTGCTGTCTCGCCGGCCGATCCACGGTATATAAGGTGGGCCTCCTGGCTGTTCAATCCCCATCCCGAGCTCTGTCGGTGCCTCGTAGCGGCGTTGATCTCCTTCTCCTTGTATGACCACATGTCGGTCGTCTCTGTTCTAGCCTTCACCGAAGAGAACTCTGCCCTTGCGGCTGTTCTCCCCCTTGATACACTCGTACTCTTCATCCGACTTGTCGCCCATCTGAAAGAGCGATTATCTTGGAATGTTTCAGCTTCTCTTCTAGAACCCCCAGCATTGCTGCCACCTAATATCCTCCAGTTTCTCAGCCTTGCTCTTGACACTCATCCCACAGTTCTGCAGGAGTGCTGGGCAGCCCTGCGCCATCACATATGGCATTCTCATGTCCATACACAAGGGTGGGGTTCAAGTGATTTGCTGGATATTTTTCTCAGCCATGGTACAGCCTTAGGAATTGGTATGTTCATTCTCATTCTCATCATGCACAGTGCTCATCTAGTCATTTCTAGGCTTCTGTGATATGTTCCCACCTATGCGGAGCTGTCTGGACTGCCAGGGCCATGCAGCTACTGAGGTATTTGACCTGACTCAGCTTGTCTGGACACAAGTCACTGTCTTCACATGCTATTGGGGTCCCATTCCTTCATGGTCACTGTCTGCAAAATGTCGTGGTATGCATGTGTTGACAAATACTGTGTGTGATGGTCAATAACTGATGTCGGATAGGCTGTCACACAAGATACTACCCGACCTACTATGTTCAAGACAACAAAACGATTCGTACACACTACCTAGGATTGCCTCATGCGATTCATGTGGCTACACATTCGTACATTGATCGCTCACTATGTGAGAGGTTTAGAACCTCCATGGTCTGCGCCTGGTGAGATTTCTCATTTGTTGTGGCATTATGCATATGATTGACATACTGATCTTCATTGTTAGGGTATCTGCTACCAATAATGCCCGCATCTACAATGAGGAACATGGGGATGTGTCATCTCGCTTTCCATCTGGGTGGCCTACAACAGGTAGAATGACCTGCCCAATGGTCTGGGATGCCTTCTTCATCCATTCCCTTCTTGAAGAATACTCTCAGATGCACAGACATCTTGTCCTGGACAATGATCAGCGCCAGGCTACACGCTTGAGCAATGCCATACGCGAGCGCAATATATCTGCCATTGGAACAGGTCAAGAGGAGTGGAGCCACGCATGCGACTTATGCTGCGTTGTTGAGGTTCAGGATAACAAAGCCTGTGAGTATTTTACCCTATAGATACAGTGTTATACCTGAGACATATCTGTGAGGTTTCTTGCGAGCTGCTGTCATGGACGGTATCTCAATCGGACGACCATGTTGCAGTGTCCACGACTGCAAGAATCCATTATCATCACAGCGAGCGCGGTTCTGTGGTGCCCACAAGTCCATGAACGATATCTGTTGCGTTGTAGATTGTAGCACCCCATCGGAGAAGGGATTCCAGACTTGCCATGAACCGACCCACCGAGCTCTCGAGCACGTCGGAACAGAACATCGCTCTGCAATGTTCCAGCTACGGAAACGACTCGAGCAGTCGGAACGCGCACAAATCGAAGATGCCCTTGGCAACGATGCAGGAGAAGTAGCTGCCGATGAAGTCGTGGAGGTCGACAAGGACGGCGAATGCGACGGCAAAGATGAAGCTGGTAACCTGAAGCCGCGGGCACGATTTGGCCGGCGCCGGACACACAACGAGCAGTTGTGCGTCGCTACTTGCGGTATAATTGTCGGCCGCGCGACTATGTTTGGATCCGAGGCACCAAATGGATGTCGGGTAGGTGGACATGATCACTGAGTAAGCTGCCCGCGTTCTAACCTCGTCGAATACAGGAGTTTTTGCGCCAGGTTTACCCGACAACGACGTCTCTCCCCAATTTTATCTTCTTCGACAATGCGTGCAAATTGAAGAAGCATATTGATGCTGTCGGTGACCACCATTTCGATGCATGCGCACTTCCGGTGGATGTCTTCCACATGAAGTCCAACCACAAAGGATCGGACACGTACTGTGGCTTCTTCTGCAATCCCGCTCGCTTTCCGGACCTCATACAAGGAGGAAAGTGGCGTTTCAATTCATCCGCGGCGGAAATGACAAACGCTTGGTTGGGTGGTTTCCAAGCGATCGTGCGCGAGATGCGCGAGGATCGCTATGACTTTTTCCTAGATGAAATGATCAAGCAGCGGAACCGGATGTTCATCGCGGACTTGCGCAATCGCGGTGCGCGTCCCTACCATATCCCTCGTACTGCACTATTAGACTAGTTACTGGCCATGTACAATTTGTGTTGCCCTCACCACGCATCTCGCCTCTCTGCCACTGCGTCCACCCTGCGCCTCGTCGTCGGACTCGCCGATAAGTCTGCCCTGCGCCTCGTCGCCAGACTCGCCGCTGTGTCCGCCCCGTCGCCAGCGCGTCGCCGCCGACGCGCCGACTGCCCGATCGCTCCGATCGGATCGGTCACCTGCCCCGGGCGCCTTGGGCGCGCCTGTCCCGCCACTGCCCGTGCCACGCTACCACCTCGTCGCCGTCGTCGACCACCTGCGCGTCGCTGCGTGTGGCCGTACCTGCCTCCTCGCGTGGCCCCCTCCCGCCACCGTTCCTGCCACGCTACCCTTCCTCGACGCGCCGCTGTCGCCGACCACCTGCAAATCGCACATCGGTTCACCACTCGCCCAGTGTCGCCACGCAGCCGACTTACGCTGCTGCTCGCCGCACCCTCGCCCGTCCGCCACCGCCGGCCGCACCCACTGCCCTCGACCGCACGATCGCTTCCATCCGATTGTGCGTTTTGCTGCGCTACGACGCTCGCCCGCGTGCTACGTCACCGCCGCCGCCCTCGCCACCTGCGGCTTCGATATCACTTGAGGATGACGGGGGAGAAGAGCCGCTGAGCAATGGGCTGGAGGATCAGATTGAGGAGGGGTTGACTGCGAGAGGATATTGCAAGCGAGGTATGTCTTCTCTGGTCGCCAGCCTGCTATGCTCATACTCGCGGTTCGTTTGCAGAGTATTATAAGGATCGCCCTAGCTAAGATGCGTATGTTCCCACCGGTCTGGACGAAAGTCCTCAAGCCGGCTCCCGTACATACGATGCCGGCGCGACGTCTACACGCGCATCTCGCGCACCAGCACCGACCGTGTCCCTGATCCCGAGCACGAGCCTGCACCCGAAGACCCACCAGCGAAGTCGCGCAAGAGGCTGCATCAATACTATGTTCCTCAGATGAGCCTCGACGGCCCACCTCCGGGCTCTGTGATCCTTGAGTGCCGCGACAACCAACGTTCGCGCAGGCCTCCTCTGTTATACGGCCTAATCGCGCTCGACTCAGAGCCTCCCAGCGAAGCTCGGATCCCCCGCGCGCATCCCCACTGCACGCGAGTCCTCCCGGCGCCTCAGCACCTCGCTCGCCCCGCTCGACTTCACGTCCTCGTGCGACTCGCAGGCCGTCGTGCATCGCTCGAAGCCCTCCCTCGCCGATCGTCCGGCCCGTGCTCGTCCCGCCACTCTTCCACACGACATAGTCGCCCGCCGCCCGCGCATCGCCTCCATGGATGCACACAGTGACACCCCCACTGCGCTCACTCTTCTAGTCCGATGTCCAGCGGTTCGCTGCGTCTTTGCCTCCTTCACGCGCACTGACCTGACCGGCGTGCACAGACCAGTCCGGCTAGGTATGATTTGTCCTCCCTGCACAATGGGCTCACCTCCGTCGGCATCGTCATGGCGCAAAAGCAGCTCGGCCTCCGCTCGCGCGCGTCCTCCGCCGCGTCCTTTTCTCGCCCCCCCCGGCCCGGCGCACGCTCGCAGAGCGTCACCGTGGCTGCGGAGAACCACTGTATTGCGATCGTGCGCGAGCTCGAGTGTGGCTGTACCAGCTTCACCGTCGACGCCCACGGACGACCATGCGAGCGTATGTGCATCTGCAGCTCGCTGCCCCTCCCGACCGGCCGCCCTATCTGTGCGTTCGCGAATGACAACCGCTGCACCGTCCGCACGCCGTCGCGCATCCGCCTGCTGCTGCTCGAGCTCCTCGAGGTGCTCGTGTCGATCATTCAGCCGGTCATATCCAAGACGACCGGCCTGTGCGTGCAGCCGACCGCGCTGCATCCACAGTATCAGCAGAATGTAGCACATGTGGCCCTCCTCCGGAGCGTGCTGGATGCAGACTTGATCCAGCAGGAGATAGACCACGGCTTGTTTGACCCCTCGGGTGTCTTCCAGACGATCGGCGATATCATACGGTGAAGACGTTCCACGAGAGCAAGGAAAGCGGCTGGCTCTGCATGGACGTCACGCGCGAGTGGCTTCGTATCGCACATTGCGACCTCTCCGCCCGCCAGGACTCCTTCATTCTCAATACCCTCCCCTGCTCGCATTTCACCAAACTGCCGCGCCGGACGCAGATCGACATCGCCGTGACTGCAGGGCTCGTCGACCTCATCTTCAACCCGCTGCCGCGTGGCTCCAGCTCCCAGCCGCCGTACCTCTCGCCACGCCCCACCGCGCCCGCCTCGCCCGCACGATACCCCGAGACGCTGTATCTCGAGCTACGTGAAGGACGCGGCGGACTTCGCGGCTTTGTACATGCTCCTGCTGCTCTATCTGTTGTCCGGCCAGCAGGGCCACGTGCGCCTCGCCCTCGACGATCTGCTCAGGCTCAAGAAGGAGATCTGGGAGGTCGGGCCCACGCACCTCGGGCTCTGCTTCCGCCCGCCCACGGATACGGGCGCGCGGGGGAAGCAGAGACGAAGCGGTGGAAGATGGAGATGGAAGATGTCGTCCTGCAGGTGACGAGACGTGCCGGTGAGGTTCGCTGTGGGCCACCTAATCCGGTCGACATCATCGCAGCCGGCGGCGTCTCCGAGCGTAGCAAAGTCCTCCGCCCCCGACGCACAGTTGACGAAGCTCGCGACGAGCTGGGCCGAGTCGAATCTGCGCGCTGGCTCCTCGTTGAGCACGCTGATGCGCGGGGGAGCTGCATCGATATGTGCGAGCGTCCGTGGGGATTGCGCGGAGGTCGAGGTGGTGAGGTGGCATAGCAATCACATAGTGGTTTCGTACACCAGGTTCGTCACTCGCTCGACACGAGCTGTCTGGACTGTGCGCTAACTGATGGGCACGTAGATGCCTCGTCGTGGTCCTTAGTGTGTACAAGTACATTCCCTCGCAGTCCGCGAACAACATGGGCAATGTCTCTTAGGACAACTTTGATAAGGTGTTTGCCTTCCTCCGACCTGGTGCGTTCGTCTCCCACTCCGCGCACATCCCTACTCACGCACTAATGCACGTATCTCCACAGCCATCCAGGGTGGCGCCGAGATATGCACATGTCTCTCCGAAGATGAGCTCCAGCAGGCCCTCGACTTCTGCATGCACCTCGTCGACCCGACGACGCCTGAGCAGCACGAGAGTGTCCGCCGCACGCTCGCGGGCCTCTCTTCTTCTCCATTCTCTGCCGCTGCGGATAGGCCGGAGGCGCTCTTGGATGTCTGCGCCGATTGGCGATCCATCGAGGCTGGGGAAGCTACTCTGCTTCCTACCTGCAGCTCGACAGGTACCCCGGCCTGGATGCGTGCGACGGCGTCATGGGCATGCCCGCGCGCGCGGCACACCGACCGCATCCTCAGCGAACTCCGCACGCCTGGCGCGCCCCCGCCCGTCGCGCTCCGTCGCCGCATCGTCTGCGCGGACATCCCCGGTGGCGACCTTGTGCGCGTGTGGACCTCCCTAAGGGTGCCTCCGTCTACCTGCACGGCACCGACCTGGACCCCGCACTATTGTGCGACACCACACAGCTGTGTGTGTCAGTTGAGGGCGAGGCCATGAGGCCCTGCTGCTGCTGTATGTTTCGTCCAGCCGAAGGGCCGCCGCGCCGTGCTCGCGTCGGGCGCACACGCTATCATCTGGAACACCCCCTCTGCGACGCGCATCAACAAGCTGTGGCTCCTCGGCGAGTGCATCGACGACCTGAGGTTTGTTGTGACCCTTTATGTGTTCCGCGTGTCTGCATGATCCCATAGTACAATGACCATTTGCCAATCTTTGTATAATATTACATATTGTATCACTTCTCGTCGTCAATGAGATCGTCTTCAAGTGTATCCTCCCACTCCTTTGCAGCTCGTTCAGCTGAGATGATCCCATCAAGGTACTTCTTCCATATCCCTGGTAGCCGTGAACTTGTAGCGACTGACAGACCCCATTGTGCAAATGGAGGATCTGGGCGCCCAGGGTCCCGCTTCATCAGGCTCGTGCCATGGACATCCCGTGGGCACCATGCAATGAAAGTGTTCGGTGCCATACACACCTTGACACCATAACTTGCGACATAGAAATTCCCTCCTTCGTCATCGTTCAGATTACGATTTGTCGTCCACGAATACGCATATCTGTGTGGCTGGTGTTCGGAATGCATCGCTCTATTATCTCATGAGTACATTCCCATACACTGTGCCATGGAGACATACCGAGCATAGTTAGCTCCCATGAATGCAGCGGGCGGAGCGAGTTCGGCATTGTGAAATTCTACAAACTCGCCCGCCTTCTCAACGCAGTACGTCCCACGTGTGCTACCCTTCTCTGCCATTTCGCCATTACCATCCATCCGACAAAAATTGTGCTCTGCGAGGAAATCCTCAAAGTCTTGGGTGATGGCATCTGGAAGACGGCCACACATCATATTGAATGAGAGGGAACAGACTGATGCCGTGCGGCATTCGAGGGACTTGAGGTATTCAGGCGGGTGCTTCTTGCTGAGCGTGTTGCGGGTCCAGACGAAACAAGGGCTAGATCGTGAACCTGCTGTATAGCCGATACAGACAAGGGTTCCTGGGTCTCCCTTCTGTATCAATCTACTTATTGAGTGTGCATTTCACATAGATGTCGGATGGCTCACCCGCACATTGCGCCTCAGGCTCGCATTCAAACCAATCACATCTCCTGCCCAATTGACGACTTGTTGATCACCGCAGAAATTGCGAATAACCGCGACAGCGATTTGCCCAGTCGCACAATCGTAGATGATGGCACTCTTGTCCTTGGGAACGATATGGGCGAGCTGCGAGATGTCTTCCGCCAGCATCGGCAGACGTTTCATCCGTTTGTCTGGCAGTGGGCCGGCCTCGATGTGAGGTCGCCAGAGTGCCGCGATCTCGGGGGTCTCATAAACCCAGTGTCGGTGGTCGGGGTAAGGAATATGAAGCCGTGGAAGACGGGTCTCGTACGCGATCGCCCTGAGGTTGGCCATCCGGACATCGTTGTCCATCCGGCGAAGCCCAAGATCTTCGACCAATCGCCGGTGGACTTTCCGATAGTGCTGCTGCCCTGCCTTCCTTTTCTTCATAGTGACCACCACGATCAAAGGTATCTCGTCTTTGAGCGTCGCACACAAACTGACGAACCCGGAAAATGGGTCTTTGCCGAGAATGGCCTCGGGTGTCGCACCCAAGCCACACAGGTGTCCGCCCAGGATACCTATGGCTTCCTTGTGGTAGCGGTCATTCCAGGAAAGCGTTAGGATGGACAGTGCGCGCGTATCCTGTCCCAGCCGCACTGCAAGCTGAAGGAATATCTCCCGCTTTGTCGCCATCGTATTGATCGCGCTGGCCTGTAGGAGCGATAAGCCAGCTATACAACGGTAAGTCACCATAGGCCACTTTACAAATTATATCGCACTCACGATGTCCGCAACACGATATATAGACGTGCAAGTGGGTATCATTCCGCGTTGCAGGTGCGAGCCCGTGCAATTCCAGTCACGTGATCGTGGCTGTGGCGCGGGCAGGACGCACGTTGCACAGCGCTCTGCACGCTCTCCCTAACGCCGTCGCCCGCCCCGCCCGCTAGCCCTTGGTTGTACTCAATACCGTCTCTCTGGGCTACTACTAGTATTGGCTTGTCCGTGTACGATGTCACGGTTGCCTTGGCCCCTAACGGAGGCCGGGTGATGGGTGCTCGTACCGGATGGGACGCTCTGCTGGCAGTACCAGAGTCCCATGGCAGCGCAGGGAGTAGCTCGCAAGAACATGCGCAATATCGGAGATCTTACACGACCATTGGTATGTACAAAGGAATTCAGTTTACACTGAATAGCACTGACAAATTTCCTTTGCAGCTGCTGTACCGCCCCACCACCGTTGCGGCAGTGCTATGCACCCCCGCCCCCGCCCCCGTCCAATGCGCCCGCGCCCTGCGAACAGCACCATACTGTCCCTCATGAACCCTGCCGACTGCCACAACATCAGCATTAAGACCACCGGCATCTAGCAGCCCAGCTACTCCCTCTCGCTCCTCCACGCATGCACCGCCCACCTCAGCTCCGACCCGTCCACTGGCAACGGCAACACTGCCCACGTCCGCGTCTCCGACGTCCTCCCCATGGTGCACCCGAGCGACCGTGTCTGCGGCGGCTGGGACATCTCCGGTGCGCGCATGGACGAGTGCCACGCCATGCTGCATATGGCCGCGCGCGGCAAGCCGCTCCCGCCGATCTACTACCCCGACTACATCAGTGCGCACCAGGCGGCTCGCGCGGACCACGCCATTCCCGGCAACGGCAAGCAGACCCACCTCGAGCACCTCTGTGCGGACGCCTGCCACTTCCAAAGCCAAGCACGGGTTTGACGTGCCTTCGTCTTTTGGACTGTGAACACCGAATGTTGCACAGCCATCCTCCCCCGTTCAACACGCTCGGCACCACGCCCCGGCGCGAGTGGCATTGTGCGTCGCACATACACAGCCCGCCCATAACGTCGGCATTACGCACCGTGCCCCGCCCGCTGTGCGCCCGCCAACCACTATCCCTCGCCACGCCATATCGCCCGCAGCATGCACCCGCCGCCGCGCCATGCCGCTGCCTCCCGCATCACTCTGCCATGCCCACCCATCGCACACGTCCGCCGACTGCATACCCCACCGCGTCGGCCCATACGCCCCGCCACCCGTATTGCGTCGCGGCGCGTCCATCTGCCTGTGCTCGACTCTCGTACCGACACCCCTCGGCCTCCGCCCCTCTCGCGCCCGGTACCGGCAGCCGCCCCATCGCCATCAGCTCAAGACCAGAGGTCGAGCAACCGTGCGCTCGGCACGATGGCCGGGGTTCGACGCGTTAACGCGTATGGCAAGGCCGCGACAGGAGGTTCCTCACGCGATGCGCAGGCCGCCTCGGCGCGTGTAAGAGCTAACGCAGACGAGGTTCCTCCATCCGGCGCTGCGTGAGCTCTTTAACGAGGTGGCCGCGATCCATTCAGCGGCTTTTGAGGACACGGATCCGGATACGAACGCACTGGTGTTCATCGGGAGCAAGACGGAGATGGCACTGCTCAAGTTCGCGAAGGAGCTTGGCTGGGCGGACTACAAGAAGACGTGTGAGGCCGTGGACATCGTGCAGATGGTCCCGTTCTCGAGCTCGCGCAAGGTGATGGGCGCCGTCGTCAAGCTGGGCGACGGCAGGTGCCGTTTGTACCTCAAGGGCGCAAGCGAGATCCTCGTGCGCAGGTGCACGAGCTACATCACCGTGACGCGGGGCGGGGACGCCAGTGGGTCGGCCGGCGTCGAGACGAGGGAGATCGATGACCCTGGCGAGGGATAATGTGCCGCGGACGGCCATCTTCTACGCAAACCAGACGCTGGGGGCGACCACACTGTGTTATCGTGACTTCGAATCCTGGCCGCCTGCAGGTGCGTCGTACACTGCGGATGGCACGGTAAGTTGGTCACTCGTTCCCTCTGCATCGCTCAGATTTCAATGCTAGGTCGAGTACGAAGATTTGGCCCGGGATCTGACTCCCATTGCGATCAAGGGAGGACCCTCTGCGAGAAGGTGTCCGTGAAGCTGTCGCGGACTGCTTCAAGGCCGGCGTCACTGTGAAGATGTGCACTGGGGACAACGTACTCACGGCATGCTCTATCGCGCTTCAATGCGGCATCTTCTCTATGGGTATCGCGGGCACGGAAGTTGCGAAGGAGGCGTCCGACATTATCCTCATGGACGACAACTTCGCGTCGATCGTGAAGGCGATCATGTGGGGTCGCTGCGTGAACGGCGCGGTGCGCAAGTTCTTGCAGTTCCAGCTCTCGACGAACGTCACGGCCGTCGTGATGGCCTTTGTTTCGGCCGTTGCATCGGCGTCGGAGTCGTCTGTGCTCTCGGCGGTGCAGCTGTTGTGGATTAACACCATCATGGACATATTCGCAGCACTCACTCTGGCTACAGACCCTGCATCTCCCGTGCTCTTGGACCGCTCTCTCCACCGCTCGGATACCCTCCCTGCCAACCGCTCCTACCCGCATTCGCAATCCTTGCGACACCTCGGTCTCGCCTTGTCCATGACGTCGCCGTACTCACGCCATGAAAGGGACCACGAACGGGATCGTGAGGAAGCAAGGATGCAACTGACGCCGCCGCCGTCCGGCCACTTGGGATCGCCTCCGACCCCGCTGTACATCGCCAGGCTGCCTGGTGTATTCGTTGGCGATAGCGATGGTGTTTACGAGATGGAGCGAGACCGTGTCTCACGGCCCAAGGGATCCCGTGCACAGAGCCCCGCCGGGACGGGTGCCGCAGAGCAACCACCGTGCGAACGACCACAGTAGCTCTTTGAGCAACACCCCGGGCCTGAACGGCGCCACGAATGGCGCCGCCAGAGGATCCCCGAGAGGCTTGCGTCAGACTCGAGCGAGGCCGAGAGTTAGTTTGCTCAGCCGGCAAAACAGCGACGCGAGCATGGAGACTGCAGGCAGCCTCGAGACTGAGGCGGATCTCGCAATGAGGCCGTTGTCGAGCAGCCCGACGAAGAGGTCGACTGGTGAGTTCATTTTTTCGTGTACTGTTTCGGTGGTCGCTGACGATCCTTCCTTAGGTGTTTCGTGGAGCTACTCCGACAATACCATGACCTACCCTATTCTGCAGATCCCGAAGAAGGAGAAGCACATTGAGCGCAAGATCATCGACGGAAGGGAGCAGGACGCCGAGGTCGAGGTTGAGGTACATCAACCTCTGAAGTGCCTCTTCCTCTTCCCTGGCAAGGACGGGCCTTAGGTGTAGCGCCTCTACCCTTCAGTCTCTTCTCGTCGCATCGCATCGCATTCGGACCTCGGACTTCATTGCATCGCATCCCTTACGCATTCCATACCCTGAATGCTGATACCTCCCGACGACATACCCGACGGCGTTCACGATGCCGCCACCTGACTTATTCCTCACAGTATCTCCCCCTGCTGCTCTCCTCGCTGTCGACATACATATCTCATCTCTCTACGCATCCTCATACTCAATTGCATCACTGTTGTCTCCGTCGCTGGGATATCTCGTCTGGACCCCCGCCAGCATCGCGCCCGGCGCAATCCACATCATCGTCATGGCTCCTCTCCACTGATCCGCCCTACCCTACCCGTCCTATCATCCGCTACCTCAATCCACCGCTAATCGCGTTCGCGCTCCGCGACACAGCAAAAATGTGCACAACAAGTGTAGTATCGAGTACGATAACCTAACGACCCGGTCTGTTCGCCGCCTTCTCGCTCCTTACGCCGTTTTCCGTCCCTTCCTATGCCGTCTTCGCCATGTCGCTGTCCGTGAGTGCCGCGACAGCCAGCGTTTGCGCAGGCCTCCTCCGTTACACGGCCTAGTCGCGCTCGACTCAGGGCCTCTGCCACCGCTTAGTGAAGTCCGGATGCCCCCACACGCGTCTCCACCGCGCGAGTCCTCCCGGCACCTCAGCACCTCGCCCACCCCGCTCGACTTCACACCCTCGTGCAACTCGCAGGCCACCGTGCAGGGCCCGAAGCCGCTCCTGCGCCGACCGTCCAGCCCGCGCTCGCCCCGCGCTTTCAGTAATGCTCTCCCACTCGACATCGTTCCCCGCCGCGCGAGCATCGCCTCCATGGATGCACATGCGATGCGTCTCAGCTCGCCCCCGTACGTGCACCTCGCTGTCGCGGCGACCAACGGCTGCGCACGCGGGATGGCGGCGTACTGGCAGGGCTCAGTCCCATGTCGAGCCATAACCTCTCGCACTCGCCCAGCTGTGCTTATCGCACTCCAGCGCGCGTTGCATGCGGCGGGTGTCGGCGTGTACCTGCACGTGTCCATGCTGGGGGTCGCGATGCACGAGTTACAGTGCACCCGCGGCGATGGAGGGGTTGAGTCCATACGCAGGCTCGACGCGCACATGCCCGTGCCGCCGCCGGGGCTGCTTCTGGAGTAGGGCTTCATGTTCGGGGCTGCGGCGCCGCGGCTCGAGTCGTGCGAGTCGGTGTTGAGCGAACTGAAGGAGCACGAATGCGAATCCCGTTTGAGTGACATGGTCTTGACCGCAGTGTCGGCCTGCAGGAGTGGTAAGTGAGAATACCAAGTAGCTAGAGTGACGGACCATGTATTACCAAATCGATCACTGGCTATACAACAATGAGTCACCATAGGATACAACATACTTTATGTCGCACTCACTTTGTCTGACACTCGAGAGATGGACGCGCAGGCAGGGTACCGCTGTTCGCAGGTACGCGGCCAAGCTATTTCGGTCACGTGACCGTCACTGTGGCGCGCTGGCAGGACGCGCGTTGCGCAGCGCACTGCACACTCTCCCTAACACCGCCGCCCGCCCCGCCTGCCCGCCCCACGTACTTCATGCTGTCTCTCTGGGTACTGCTTGTATCGGCCTGCCTGTGTACGATGTCACGGTTGCCTTGGCCCATCGCGGCCGGGTGATGAGTTGCTCGTACCGGGTGGGTTGCTCTGCTGGCAGTACCAGAGCTCCACGGCATCTCAGGGAGCAGCAAGCACGAACATCCGACATACCGGGGATGTTACACAACCATATGTATGTACAAACGACTTCATTTTAACGCGAATAACACTGACAAACGTCCTATGCAGCTGCTTTACTACCCCAACACCATTGCCACGGCCCACGAACCAAGGGCCCCCCGCGAACAACGCCGTGCCTGGCATGGACAAGCAGGCCCACCTCGAGCAGCTCCGCACCGCCATCCTTCGCGCGGACAACCATTGCTTCGCCATCTGCTGGACCGCAGACACAGAGCACTACAGCGACATCGCCGCCTGCGCGCTTCTCGCGCCGAACAAGGCGCCACACCCCTAAGATATTGCCCCCGGCGGTCCTCGCCGACGTGTCCATCCTCGAAGACGAGTTCTTCGCCAACGGCGTGCCCCAGCACACGTCCATGACATGCGCCAGCGGCTCGTCGGGTGCCACAAGGCATATCGCGGTGGGGGCGATGTCAAGTCGAGCGAGACGGTGCACAAGTCCGTCTTCGCGTGCCATGTTGGCCCATCGCCCAGCGAACCATGGCATGCCTGGTTGAAACGCCGCTGCTGCTTCTACTCGCGGGTACCGGCCGCCTCTGCGGTAGCCCGTGGCAGCTTATCACTCAATCCAGCTCGACACTCCGCGCGCCGACACCTTCCCCTCCGCCGGCATGTGCCATTGGGGCCATCTCAACAGCGAGCTCATGGCCTCACCCGATTACGGCTACGCCGGCGCGCTCTCGCGCTCCCCGGGGCCGCCATCTCTTGAGGCGACCGCCAGCCACCTCTCCTCAGCATCCACCGGGGCGGGTGCGACCGCCACTGTCGCGGGAGACCCTCGTCACTCCCACCGCAAAGTAGTACAAGCTGCGGATCGCCCGGAAGGTCTCGAAGACTGAGTACGCACCTTTTTATCTCGTAAACGCCCATCCGCTAACGCAGCTCCACGCGCAGATTGATGGTGGAGAGACAGCGGAAACAATGGCGCGCACTCGGGGTGGAAAACCATAGGATGAGAGGAAGAGCGATGTTGGGCGGCCGCGGTAAGCTCGTCCGTTCGCCATACACCCCGGCTCTTCCCCCGTATGCATGCTATGCACCCCCGCCTTCTCTCGATCTGCCAACAACCCACGCTTGATCCCTCTTGCACGCTCGCCCTCATCCTCGTCCGACACCCTACAAATGACCCCACACTCTCCGCCACGATCCTCGCCAACTGCCACAACATAGTCTGGCAGATCAAGACCGGTGTCTACCAGCCCAGCTACACCGGCTGTCTCTTCCGCGCGTGCACTGTCCACCTCGGCTCCAACCCGTCCGCTGGCAATGCTGTCCACGTCCCCGTCTCCGATGTCCTCTCCATGATGCACCCGAACGTCCTCGTCCTCGGCGACTGGGACCTCCAACGCCAGGTCATGCCGCACATGGCCGCGCGCGGCAAGCCGCCCCCGTTTATCTACTACTACAACTTCATCGCCGCGAACCAGGAAGCCCGCGCGGACGCTACCATATCCGGCATGGACAAGCTGGCCCACCTCGAGCAACTCCGCGCGGACATCCGCCGCTCCAAGGCCGAGCACGGGCTCGACCGCGCCGCCATCTTCTGGACCGCGAACACGGAGCGCCACTTCGACACCATCCCCAGTGTGAACGACGCCGACACACTCCTCACCTCGATCAAGGCGTCGCCCTCGACGCTCTTTGCCGTCGCGGCCATCCTCGAGAGCGAGCCCTTCGTGAATGGCGCACCCCCGAACCCGTTCGTCCCGGGTGCCAATCAACTCTCGCGGAGCGCCACAAGGTGTTCGCCGGTGGCGGCGACCTCAAGTCAGGCCAGACGAAGCTCAAGTTCGTCTTCGCTGAGTTCCTCGTCAACGCGAGCATCAAGCTGCTCTCCATCGCGTCCTACAACCACCTCGGCAACATCGGCGGGCACGACCTCACCGCGGAGCCGCAGTTCAAGAGCAGCGTCGTCGACAGCACCTCAATGTGAACCACCTGCTCTTCAAGCGTCCCGAGCCGGGCGTGGTCAAGGGCACGAAGGCTGCGAAGGGCGAGCGCCCCGCCCACGCCGTCGTCATCAAGTACGTCCCTGCCGTCTGCAACTCCAAGCGCGCGATTGATGAATACTACCCGGAGATCTTCTGCGGGCGGCCGCTCGAGGATCAACACCATCAACGAGTGCGAGGTGTAGCATGGGTCCCCGGAGATACTTATGCCGATGCTTCTGGCCGTCCGACCCGCCATGAGCGACACGCTCGCCGTCGTGGTCGCTCACGGTTGCCACACTCCCGCTCCCGCAGCCGTGAGAGCTTCATGAGCGTGGATGAAATGATTCTCGAGGCCACGGCTGGCGATGGCCATGATCGCCAGGGCGTCCCAACAGGCCGCCTGCACTCTCAGTCACTCACCCATCACCCATCGCAGCAAATGTCCATGCCGCGCGTGCGTCACCACTCCCAGTCGCCCATCGGCCGCGATTACCTCGCCGTGCTGCACTCCCGCTCTGGAGGTGCGTCGTGGCTCTCTGCCCACTTGGGATCCCAGTGATCGCCTCCGGCATTGCCGTACATCGTCACACTGCCCGGTGCACCCGTTGGCGATGGCAACGGCGCTTACGAGATGGAGCGAGACCGGGTCTTGCGGCCCAAGTGCTCCTGCGCGCAGAGCCCCGCCGGACGAGTGCCGCAGAGCAAACATCGCCCGACTGGCCGCAGCAGCTAGCCCAGCATCACGCCGCTGTTGAACGGCGTCCAGAACGTCGCCGCCCTGTCCGCCATAGGATTCCCGAGAGGCCCTGGCGGCCCACGGGCGAGCGGTGGCGACTCACGCTCCGAGGACATGTATGCTGGTGCTGGTGCTGGTGCCGACGTCGACGCGGAGGTCGACGCAGATGCGGGCGCAGATGCCGACCTGCTGGATGGGTCGACGTGGCCGAGGCGAACAAATCTCACGATGGCGAGTGGTTCAGAAGGAAGAAATGTACATCGTATTTTGTGGTATATTGTGGTCTAGTTGCTTGCATGAACTCACGAACTGTCGCTGCTGCTCTGTAACATTGTTCCCACTTGCTGTGCTGTATGTAGTAGCTGTATCGGTGCTATTGTGATGGCTGTTCGCATCCACTCTTTCGCTGGTGCAGTGATCGTGTGTCAAGCTGTGGCGAGGGGTGCAGCAACCGACAGCCATTTATTGTGTGGACATCGGCCTGGACTACTATGCCGGCTGTAAGATTATTTGTGGGTGTATGTATGGCCGTAAAAGCCGTGCACTAAGTGGCTAGCACTACTAAGTCGATCTAGGAGAAGTACTGGGGGCATGGGGGATATATGGGCAGGTATCGTGTAGTAGTAGTCGACATTATGAACAAGCTCTGGGTGTAGGCATTATGGGAGTGTCGTAGTAAGGGTTGTATATACTCGCCTGTAAATCGTTATAGAACATAGAGATTACTCACTTCCTGTATAGTCGTTAACAGCAGATTGTCCGGCATTGTCATTGCGAAAGAGGGCTTCAACCGAACCACTAGGTACTGATTGCGCAAAGTCTGAACATCGTCAGCTGTGTTTGCCTGATAGCCAGGTAGAGAAGCACATACCCGTTGAGAAAGTGGTCATACCGGCGACACCCTGTTCTAAACCGAACGTCTGGCGATTCCAGGCATCGGCAAGCCACGACGGCAGCTCAGGCGATTCGGGACGATAAGAAGGGGGGGTTGGGTTGTACGTCGGGTATATATTAGTATCCGATAACAGCGAGAGGTCAGATACTAGTAGCTGGGCATTCGCCGCACGAGGCGAACATATGGCAGCGAACGAGATGGCCTCCTGGGCGAGCATGGCCTCACTTGCTTGAGCAGCGACTGCTGGATCGCTTGCCTGAGTGACAAACAAACGAAGCGTAAGTTCCCCCCAACTTGACGACTAAAGAGAAACAAGGGTGTCCTTACCTGAGGAACGCCCGCAGGCAGCGATTCTGGGCCATTTGCGGCTTCTGGCCCAGACCGATGTTCGCTTGCATGAGCAGCGATGTCGCCCAGCGGTGGCAGGGGCAGTGCAGGACTTGCTGTCCCGGAAGGAGGCGACTCGGCAGCGGTGATTGCAGGTTCGGAAGGCAGCGGTTCGGGAGCAGCACTTGCCCGGGGATCAACAGAGCGTGACGAGGGTTGGTCCATTTCAGTGATTGGCATAGAATGAGGCTCGTGTGCCTGAGGGACGATGTCGAGGTGAGGCAGCGAGTGGGCGACATGTGCCTGAGGGGTAACTGAAGGCTCACTCGCCTGAGGGATCGATGCGAGAGGCGAAAGGCGACCAGCATCTTTGTCCCAAGGGAAGCGGAGCGATTTCGATGTACTGCGTCCAAGCTCCGTCAAGTATCGTGTGTAATCGCCCCAGAGTGCTTCCTCGGTGTTGAGGCAGCGCTGCCACAGATCTGCATCGCCACGCCCGAGATCGTTCCGAGCGTCGTCGACCCCTTTCGCTCGTTTACCCTTCCATTCGTATGCAGGCCAGACTGCCGCGCATGCATCTTCACGCTTGATTGGTGGGTTCCGTTGTGATAGCATCGTGTTGACCTTGATCAGCCCATTGTAGATGGACTCGAACGGAAGGCTCTTCGGAAACGATACATTGGCATTCAGGTATCGCCGTACCTGGAAGCCGCGTGGGATTGTTTGCAGAGGCTCGTCGCTGACTGATGACAAACCTACAATGAGTACTAGAGAGCCTGGGATGGGGACAGGCGGCGTACCTGAGTGAGATGACTTCCCGGGAGTACGAGTAACAGGTGGCTCGGACGGGACAGGGACCAAGGGTGCAACAGGGGTAGTATGGGCCGCCGAGAGCTCATCATCCTCTGGCTCCTCGTCTACTGCTGGCAGGGTGCGATCACAAGACGAGTCTGGCTCGGCTGAAGGGCTAGAGTGAGCCCTCCAATCGGCCATCGCAACACGAGTACAGATATGCCTGTTGTGCCTCGCAGCAGGCTCAGGTCCAGGTGATGAGTGTGTGTGTGGCCGCACAGTGGGAAATAAGAGTGGGTCCGACATACTGGCGAGCCGAGGTCGCTTAGCGACAGGTGCGAATGGTACAGCGGGGTCGTCTAGTGACCCAACAGTGCGCTTTTTACAGAGCGACTGCATCGCCGATTCCATGCCTGGATAGCCTGCAGTATCAAATGCTGATTCAGAGAGCGAAGCAATCTTACGGAGTAACAGAGTCGTCTCGTTTGTTGCGATGTCGCGGTAGCTTGTGGCTGATGAGACAGGCCATCGGTTCTTCCGGGGGTCGTAGACTTGGACATATGCCTTGTCGACACTCTGCAATGGACATAGGAGCTGGAATATGTCGTCGTGGTCGGCAATTCGGAATGCAGGGTATGTGTGTACGACGACTGGAGACAACTCCACCGCCTCGGTATCTCGCTGTGTAGCAGGTCCAATTGAGTTCCGAGTCGGAATGCGAGCGAAAGTTACTAGGCACGTACTTTTGTCCAGCATAACAGCGAGAGGGATCGCTGCCGTTGTTGCTGGGCCTCCTGGAGGTTTTCCTTCCGCTGTACTCCCTCGCTCTGCCATTTGCTGTGTACCTGCTGGCGCGCAGACAGCCAATCGAGGGGCATGTCCTTCCACAGCCGCACAGGCTGTGCGTACTGGCCTCGAATGTGGGGTGAGGGTTCGGAGCTCCTCGTGGTTGTAAGCGATGTAGGATCTGGGCCAGCCGAAGTCTCCTGAGAGGACGAGGATGCTGCCGTACCGGTAGGCAGCGAAGACGGAGAAGTGATGCCCAGCTGCACGTGATGTTCGGACGAATCTAAAGCACTGGCACCAGACTGCGAGGATGCTGAACCCGTGCCCGGGTGCGAGGAAGAATCATGCTCCAAGGACGTAGGTGGGGTGACGTATGGGCCCAAAGACGGCTGCGACGCAGGGGGCCTGGAAGCGCTGGCGGTACGCGCGGTCTTCGTGTTCGAACGAATCGAGTGTGGCGCACATCGTGGTGCGGGCATACCGGAAGCTTCCGCACGCTCGGATGCTGCGATGCAGCAGGACTTGCAACTGACCCTCTTGCAGCTCTGGTTCGCAGGAAGCCTACAGTGCGTACATAGCACCGAGCCACCTGAAAGCATCAAAGATAAGCATCATAAATCGATACCATGTGTGTAGACCACACGTACCTCTCATCTGAGCCACGTCCCTCCCAGCAGATCCACCTCCACGTGCCCAGCCTGAGGGAGTGCCCGAGTCGGAATACCCGCTGCGATACCAGGGTGGAAGAGGTCCGTCGGGGAGATAAAGTTTGATGACCTTCGGATCCCTATTGATGCGATTGACGATATCTTGTGCTTCGACAAAAGCTGAGCGACACGAGACAGGAGGAGGTGTGTAAAATACGGTAACAGGACACGACGAAGTCAGACACTGTGGGTATTACGTCAGCAGCGGATTGCGATCAGCATGGGATGGAGGCATACACGACGCTGAATGCGGCCACGATTGGAAGGGGTAGCAGACCCAAGATTTACGGTAAGGACTGTGGATAAGGGACGAGCGCAACGGCGGCACACAAGCAGGGGATCGCCCAAAGCACCAGTGGGCATGCAGAGACGTCACCGGCTGCCCTGCGTCTTTATATATCGTTCAACTTACAGCATACTGTACCGTTCGTCCTTCACAGTTCTCGCTCTTGCGACGATAGATTGAGAATACGATAGATTGAGAATACGATAGATTGATAAACATGTGTAGGCGATAACATGAAACTTTCATTCTTTTCAGAACGACTTCAGAATTTAAAAAGTTGTCGTCCGAACGTTTGAAAGTTTCGTTACGAAAGTTTCAGTGAAAGTTTCAACGAAACTTTCGTAAATGCCGCAGGTTTTGACGTTCCCGGATTGGTGCAACAATCACAGACGGGCCGCAGGAGGAACACATAACCCAACAGCGCGAGTCACCGAGGCAATCCTGCACCGCCGTACGCACACACGAGGGACAAGGACGAGCACGATGCCCGAAACGTCGTCGAGAGAAAGTGGGGAAGATGCCAACGAGAGCGACGTAGCATAAGCAACAGCACCCGCCGTTAAGCAGCCCCGCACGCGTCCAACGCACTGCAAAAGGATCAGCAGCGATGAGGGCGGGACTCATCAGAGCATCCCACCGCACAGATACACGGGACACGGCAAGCCACGACGACACGTACCACGCTAGCGAGGCAGCTGCGAGAGACGCAGAGTAGACCAAACGGCTAGGCGCACTCGGACGACCGTCGGGACTAGGGAAGCGACGTGCGCGAGGACGAGGCGTCGGCGACGGACATGACAATGCTGGCGAACGACGCACCATGAGATCGCGCGACGTTCTGAAGGGAGGCGGAGTCGTCGGAGAGGAGGCGGGTGCGGGCTGCGGCGGGGGGCGGGGACGGGGACGGGGAGCGGGAGGCGGAGGCGGTGGAGGGGACGGCGTTGGTGTCTTCGCTGCTGGGAAGCAGGCGATCTGCGGGCGCGTGAGCCTATCAGAGTTCGATGAGTGGCGGTGTGCGCACCTGAGCGGCGTGCGTCGTGGCTCGAGTCGGAGCCGGACCCTGAGGACGACATCGCTGCGGACGGGGGAGACGCAGCGGGCAGCGAGGGGCAGCGGGCAGCGAGGGGCAGCGAGAGGCCGCCGCCGTGCTCGTCCTTATCGTGTGAGGCCACGGCGCGTCATCCCCGCGTTCACACCCGCGCCTATCTCTTCATTAACGCGTGCCCCGATCGGGCGTGCCGAGCCCGCCGCGTCCCGCCCAGCCCCCGCCTCGCGCCCGCGCCCACGAGCCTCCACGGCGACGGCGCCCTCCCAGCGCACAGATCATCGACGTCGCGTGCCGCTGTGCCTGTGGCGGCGCGCTGCTCCCGAGCTCGGCCGCCCTTCGCCGCGCAACCGTCGCCCGCTCAACGGCCATCGCGTCCCGCCCTCGAACACTCCCCGCCTGACCCGACCCGCATGTCCTGCCCGGCCTCCCCAGCCCGTGCCCAGCGCACCTGTCACGGTCCGCGCGTATCCCGCACCGCCAGCGTCTGCATGCAGTCCCAGGATGCCCGACGCCGTACAGCGTACGACGTAGCACGCAGCGGGACGCACAGTTCGTCGCTCGTACTCGGACGTCCGCCACTCCATTCACGAACAGCGCGTCGTATATGGCTAGGTACTCGCTCCCTGTGCGGTGCGTCTCCGCATCCCATCCTCTCCCTCCTCGCCCCCGCCGTGTCCCCCTCGCCCGCCCGCGGCTTCCCTCGCCTGCCATCCGCGTATACGGCCGTGACGGTGCGGTCTTCTCGCCTGCCACCCGTCTACAAGCACAGTAGCAGCCGAGAGCGCCGCACCGCCAGGTCACCGCGAGCATGCGACGTGGTGCGTACGCGTGGTGCCGTCCTTGTCGCCGCGCGCAGCCCCCGCCGTCTTTTCCCCTGGTCGCTTCGTTCTGGGCTACGGACGCGCCTTGCCGCACACGACTCTCCTCGACCGCCCTGCTCGCACTCTCGCCCGCGTTGTGGCACGCGTCCTCCATCTGCCCAGGGGCTCTCGCTACGGCCGCTCACACTCGCGTTGCCCTGCCGCGCGCTGCCCGGGGTTCGGCGTCGACGACCTGCCTGCGAGGGACATACGGCCCGTCTTTCAGTGCCCCCTCTGCAAGCCGACGAGCCCTTTGGCTATGTACGTTCGACGCTCACGCGGTGCGCGCCGTCGAGACCAGGGAGGCTCTGCACGCCACTGGCACGGTTGCCTCGCCTGGTGAAGATCTAGGACCACGCTGTTCTGCGTCCCTCGATGCAGGCTCGGACTGTCGGGCGAGTCGATGCGCATGTGGGTATTCGACGTTCAGCGTCACGAACGTCCCCACGTGTGGTTGTGAGCTCTGAGATGGCCTCCACAGGACCGCGGGCGTCACTCGAGGCTGACAGCAGCGAGGCACTCGTCGTGGCGCGGGCAGCACTTCGCTACCTTCGGTGATCGCTGGATGTGAACGAGACAGGCCTAGCGTACGTCGTCCCATTTCCTTGTCGTCGTCACGATGCGTTCCAGTCATTCCGCGCTGTTAGTGCAGTGTCCGCCGAGTCTTGACCGCGTTCTCCGACGCATTCGGGACGCGCATACGAGGTCGAGTGCTACTTGGCGCGGACCGTACAAGGGCGTTCTCTGCAGCGCCGTGAGTACTTCCCTTGATACCGTACAACATAGCGACGACGGAAACTGATGCTTTCTGATATGAGGACGTTATGGTCGCCCTCGACGTTCTTAATGGCGGCAAGGTGGATGGTAGCGAAGAGACGCGGAACGCAGTGTACATGCAAGAGCGTGCGCCGACACAGTCGACGGTGGTCGCATGCATTATAGCCCAGTCTCCGGCCGATTCATCCACACATTAGGCCCGCTCAGACTGAACGGGTAAGGGTACGGGTACGGGCAAGGGCAACGTCACGGGACGTACCCGGGCGGCTCAGCCACGGCTGCCACGCAGCCACCGAGAACGTCCGATCGACTGGGAGGGGCGTTGCGTGCAACGCGCAACGCGCAACGCGCAACGTGCAACAGTCACACACATCACGCTGTGACATACACTTTCAGACAGTTGCTTATGTGCTCGTCCAGCCTCGGCGCCGCCGCAGCGATGAGAATTAAGTAGAGAGCTGCACTATTTGAGAAGTCATAGGATTGGCTGGTGAATACTGCACGGCTAGCTGACGTCTACTTGTACATAGATTCCGACTAACTTATTACCGTTGACCGACCACTTGCCTAATCGGGGCATGTGGCGGGTGCCTTGTGACGCGGTCCGTTCCAAACATACTTACAGCTGTTTTCTGAACATCGTTTAGATGTGTGATAGCTCCTATATAATCGGGTTTACATTCCAGTTTTTAGCTCAATTGGGATTGCGGGGACCGACTCTAGTCTCTGAGTCGCCAACAGTCGCCACCGCCGTGGCCGGTGGCCGCGATGTATCTACCGGGAGATTACGTAAGTATGCGGTGGCGGGCCGCGGTGCATCGAGTAAGCACTCGAACTACGCACACAGAGGCGACATTCGTTCTACTAGAGGATACACCTCTCAGTATAACCTCCAACAATCCCTTGTAGCCCAAGGTTGAAAAGATTCGTGTACCGTTGGCCCGGGCGCCGCTTAGGCCACAGGGGAGCCACACCGTGACTTGCGTGACGTTGCGCGTTGCGCGCAACGCGTTGCACGCAACGGCTCTCCCCGTGGATCGGACTTTCTGCAGCCACCGCACTAGGGTTAGCGGCGGGTGGCTGCCAACCCTAGCCTTTCTCTCCAGCGCCTGTAACCTACCTCTCAGTTATCCCTTTCATTTAAGGCATACGTACAAACCAGAGAATACAGACGGTGTGGATAGCGAGTCAGAGCGTCTGCAATCACAATAACATACCCAGTAATTATCTCAGTCTCTGCAAGGGGAGTGGTTCCTTTTTACGGTTACATTTACCCGATTTAGGCAAGTGTTATTTTGGCAGTGTTTCGGCAGGCTGACATTGGTCTGTAGGGTAATCACTACAGTAAGATAGAAGTCAAAATCATGTATAAGTGTGCGACCGGACTCGTAGTGCCACCGCAGGGCCTGCCTTGGATGTCATCCGGATGCATCCACGCATCCATGGGAAAACCATCCACGGATAAACCATCCATACCCACGCTCGTCTGGGTGTGACATCACGTAAGGCTGCGCTCGTAAGACCCGCCGTCACGCCCAGTGTCGGCCTTGCTTAAGTCGTCGTCGCCGCAACTCAACATTCTTCGAGCATAGGCCGTTTGGTACAGGAGTGGGCCCAGTCCGGCGTGATTAGATAGCGATGTATGTAGAGCTACTTCGAAGAAGGGTACAGAAATTTATATATAATCATATTCTACACTCTCCTGCTCCTTCAAGTTTGAATGGTGCAGAGTTCATGACAATGGCTCCTCCGACAGAGACCGTCGCAGAGGGCGCAGAGGGCGCTAAATGAGCAATATTATGTCTTCGGCGACATTGTAATCGAACCATGGGGCATCGGCCCATGCGCCGAGGCTCATCTTCGCA
This sequence comes from Rhodofomes roseus, assembly GCF_022264815.1. NCBI lineage: Eukaryota > Fungi > Basidiomycota > Agaricomycetes > Polyporales > Fomitopsidaceae > Rhodofomes > Rhodofomes roseus. The sequence continues at coordinate 513,613 of NW_025952979.1, read as the reverse complement.
CGAAACGTCTGTGAAGACATGGCGCGTTGGTTCCAAGCGACCTGGTTGCGGCCTTCGGAAAACGCGAGCTCTGCGTCGGCTGTGGTTGTTAGTGGAGCGCGCTCTTTTTCAGTACATCGACTCACAAGTCAGATGTTGAAACTCACCGGGCGCGGAAGCATATGCAAGGCCTATCTTCGCTAAGCCTGGCGTCACCGCGAGCTCCTTGTTCCAGTACTCCAGTACCGACGTGTCGCGCGGGCATACTAATGAATTGCCAGCGATTCACGCCCTGTGACAAAATGGCCGCGATCTATGAGTGACTGTGGACAACCTTGGTAACGGCACTTACAATGTTGTTGGCCACAGTCGGAACCGTTGAACTGCCTGATTGTCCTACCAGTGGTTGATTTTGCGTGGAAAGCGGCGGCTTGAACCTTCGATGTTAGTTATCAATAGCCCGCCTGCGAACCATCTCGATAGCATCAACCGGCCACTGATGTTGAACAAACCAATGAAGTTTGCAGTCAGGGCACATGACTACGTGCAGAGAATCAGTGTTTCGTTGAGTATGAATGTAATAAGTACACACCTATAGCCGTAGTATACGCATCGCACTCCACAAACAAGCGTGAGAAGTATCTGCGCGACACCAGATAGCCTGCGTGCGCGGCAACACGACAAACATTAGGTAATGTTGGTAGATTGACCATAGTGATGAGGTCGCGTTGAAGCTGGCCCTGCAAATGCGGGAAAGACGTCAATGATGAGTGGGATGTTGTTCTGCTGAAATCGTTGAACTAGCTCGTGGATATTCCGTGCACAACAGTCAGGGAGACGCGGCGTCAGAAGTCTACGAAATGCATGCACACTAACATGTCTCGCAAATTCGTTGAGAGAGACCACTCTTGCGGTGTCAGTTTCATTGCGTTGAGCTTAAGGTCCCGAATCTGAGTCGATCACTTCCCGGAGCGCGTGAGACGACATAAGGAGCCTGAGGCGGTAGTCCGAGTCCCAACGTGTCGCATTGCGTGGATGGATATGCTGGTCGTGGCTGAATAATGGCTGTGGCAGATGAAAAGCGTCGTGGACAGGTCCGCTGTCCCGAGTCTTGTTCGCGAGAGCTGCGTGTTCAGCACTCAGTATGTACTCAGTGTGCAACGGCGTGCGCTTTGCTCTGCCTCAATCAACCGTTACGAGCTCGTTACTACTTTGTGACTTAGCCGTGACTGACTGTGACCCGGGCACTTCGTGGGACGATCACGAGCAGGCGATGGATGTCTTGGGGTGGGAACACCATCCATTCTCACGGCGGATATCTGTGGATACACCCATCCAAGGCAGGCCCTGTGCCACCGAAAGGCCGTGATGTAAGTAAATTATTCTGAGACTCGAGACCACAATTATTGCCATGGTTAGAAGCCCGCGAGAAAAAGGCTAGGGTTAGCAGCCACCCGCCGCTAACCCTAGTGCGGTGGCTGCGTGGCAGCCGTGGCTGAGCCGCCCGGGTACGTCCCGTGACGTTGCCCTTGCCCGTACCCTTACCCGTTCAGTCTGAGCGGGCCTATTGTCTGATCAACGGTCATCTCATCTCACCGACTGCAGTCGGACCAGGGCTCGACGACGTCCAGCAGCTTCTTCCACCGCCCCCCGTGCCAGCCCTCCACCGCCCGCCACTCCGCGCTCTCTCGCCCCGCCACGATCCGCATCCAGACCAGCCACCCCGCCACGCTCAGATCCGCATGCGTCAGCTTCCCCTCGCCGATCAAGGTCGCCCGCGCGTCGCCCGCGTCCAGCCCGTCGCCCGCTGCGTCGAGCCACCCCGCGGCGACGCCGAACGCGCGCTCGATCGCGGCCCACTGCTGCGCGTGCGCGGGCGGGGGGCAGATCTCCTCCAGCGCGGCGCGGAACATGTGCTCGCGGGTGCGCCGGAAGTAGGGCTGGGAGGCGGGCTGGAGGAGGGGGTGCGTGCGCGGGAGGAAGAGGGGGAGGATCGGGGGCTGGACCGTCGTCGCGAAGGCGTGTTGGAAGGCGGCCTGGCAGGGTGCGGGCGCGCGTGCGTGTCAGCTGTATGCGTGCAGGATGAGCGGTGGACGAGCGAGTGCGCACCTGGAATGGGCGCAAGGGTTTTGGGGACAGCGCGGGGGTGTCGGGGTACGTGTCGTCGAGGTACGCGGCGATGCGGGCGCTCTCGGCGACGAAGCGCTGCGTGCGCGGGTCGAATATCGCGGGGAGCGTGTAGGGCGTGGGCGTGCCCGGCTCGGTCGGCGCGTGGCCGAAGGACTGGAGGAGCGCCGCGATGTCGGGGTACTCGACCCATACCGTGTGGTACGGGAGCCGCTTGAGGTTCAGCGCGTACCTGGGGGTCATGCACTGTACTGTGAGCGGCGTTGTGGGGGAGACGGGGAGGCGCTGACCGGGTCTTCCAGGTGTTGGGCGACCAGGCGGTGCTGGGCGTGCTGCTGGGGATGTCGTAGAAGAGGATGACGTCCGTGTCTGGGAGCGTAGCCATATGACTTGTTGATGTGGACGAGGATGTCGGGGTGGGTTGTATGAGTGAGGTTGCTGGATCAGGAGTCCTCTGTGTAGGTCCTTGCGTGGATCTCACCTTGCGAAGCGCTAGACGATGGCGGACGTTGAGCGATGATCAGCTCGCAGCGCACCCACACTGCGTTCTTGTATTGGATCCACTCCAGCTCCCTCGGCCCCAGCTCGGCCTCCCGGTCGCCCCTAGTCCTAGTCCCTGTCCGTCATCTGACCTTCCCTGGGAATACGCCAGGGAGCGTGGAGGCCTTCCGCCGGCTCGCCGAGGATTTCGTGAGTCTCCGATGGATGGTACCCGGCGGCCCGACCAGCAGTGTGCGTGCGTACTCAGACTGTATGCGCGGTGCGTGCGTGCGACGGTAGAGTCGCGCTAGGGTGCTGGCTGGGTGTTACAATCGATGGGAAAGAACGGCTGAGCGAGAGCGCGGTCATACAGATCGCTGGATGAAGTTGACTGACGGCCGCGTGCATGCTATAAGTATCCGTGCTGTGTTGGGTTCCGAGGAGGGATCTGCTCGATGGCTGTGAGTGTAAGTATTGACTTGCGATGGGTGTCCGCGGACAAAGAGAGGGGCGGCCTCCGCATAGCTCGTGGATGGCCGTCCTCGCCGTCAGTGTGGTTTATGCACGAGAGGAGCAACATTACAGGTCGTGGGGTTAGGAGTCACAATTGAAGACCACGCTGAGGAAGGGGTTTGGACAAATGTACTATACCCGATCTCCTTCGATGCTCACTGCTCAGTACGGGCTCCGCGGAGACCTTCCGGAGGTGTAAAGCGATAGTCAGCTCATTGCTCGAGGCGTCACTGCAGATAATCGGGGATGCGTAGCGTTTGAGTGGGGAATTGGAGGTCTCTGTAACCCAGCTGTGTTAGGTCATGTTGCTGACGAACGGAGGACACAAGTCGTTGTCGTTGAATCCGGGCAATCGCAAGTGACTGTAACCCACCGACGATGCGAGAATGAGCTCAGTGGTTCAAGGTGTGATAAGATGACGGTCACCGTGGTCGTTGAAACGGCTCCCCTGAACCGTCATGGAGGCGATGTCTGCAAACAACTCTGCAAGATGCATATGCTACCAATTCCGACTCATCTGATCGACAAACATGTCCTCTGCAGCCTGACAGGCCATCTGCATCTGCTCGGAGATGAACACAATCAATGCGCATCTCATGAATTGAGGGAGGATCGCGTTGTCGAGAGCTAACTTGGAGCGAACATATGTCAGTAATTGCCCTTCCTACAGAGTATAGCCGCTCACCTGGACGTTCAAGGCTTCGTGATTCACGGTACTACGGACCTAATCTGGTCTTCTCAGTCGGTTTCGCAGCCCGGAGTCAACTAAGTAATACTGATGGAAGATTCTGGGGTATTGAGAAGGCGTATCTAACCTTGTCATCCCCCTGTCAACATTGACGGTTGCACACAGAACCTGATCGTCGCATTATTGTACAGGGACTGGCTGTATTGCGATCATGAGGAGATGGAGGCGACGGCGATACACAACAGAGCCGCCAGCTCAAGTTACAGGTGAATCATGACAGGGGTGGTGCATCGCTTGAAGAGTGTGTAGGATGTGCACGGATAGTTTCGAGGAGAATGGAGGAGGTGGTGGCGCGACATATCATTACTTACTATAATTTCTGCCCACAGCATTGTGTCTGAGTGTATTCGGGTTAGTGACGGGATAGGCTTGTGCGTGGAAAAGGGTCGGTGACGGCCGGTTGGACCGAGCCGGGCGCCCCCAGCTCCTCGACCTCCACCGCCGTCATGTCCTCCTCCATCCCCGACCCGTCCTCCCTCCCCCGCTCCCCCGCAAAGCAAGACTCAACCCCCGCAGACTTCGCAATGTCCAGCAGCCTGTCACCCACCGACCTGCGACACATCACATCCAGCTCAAATCTCGCCAGCCCGCGCGAGCGCAAGGTCTCGAACCGGAATTCGCAACATCTCCGCACACACCGCGTCGGCTCCCGCTCGCCTGCGTCCATTCCCTCGTCGCCAACCTCCGTGTATGTACTCCAGTTCGATGCTACTGGCGACGCTGACAATCGTCCAGACACTCCTCATCCTCCGCCATCTTTGAGCGCGACATCGAGCCAATCACACCCGCCGCCCTCTCGCCCACCGCCGACCCGCACCGCGTCTCGCGCGGCAGGTACACCGAGCAGCTCGAGCAGTCTGTGCCGTCGGTCCTCGACAGCGCTGCGGCCATCCTCGCTGCGCCCGATTCCCAGTACGACGACTTTGATGCCGTCTCCATCATCACCCCCGCCCCGCCCGACAGCGGCTACCGCAGTGGGCTCGCCAGTCCAAGCAGCCGCCTGAGCAGCCGTAGTCCGAGCCCGACGGGCATCAGTCCTGGCAGGCGCACCAGCTTGCTGTTCAGCACGAGCCCGACGTACACCACCAGTCCGCTTCAGCAGGGCAGCCTGTCGTCGCGCCCGATTATCCAGACGCAGGCGCAGAGCTCCGCCCCGATCGCGCCTCTGCCAACCGTGCCCGCAACCCCGACGTCTGCATACTACTCTGCCGCCGCGTCTGTCATGCCCTCAGAGGCAAATTCAGAGGCATCGTCGCCGACGACCGCGACGCACCACGCGCACCCTCTGCACTCGCTTCCTACCTCTCCTGCACCGACCTCACCCGCCGCACCCCAGCCAACGACCATCACCATCCCTGCCCCGCTCGTCTCGCACCCGCCGTCGCCCAAGGCGGCAGCCAAGCGCCTGTCTTTCCTCTCCTACATGGATCTCCTCTCCTCTACACCCTCCGCCACTGTCCCGCTGTCCTCCGTCCTCACGAACGAGCCTCCGCACCTGCCCAGCGTCATCGGCCTCCCGCAGGCGCTGTACGCCGCGAGCTCCAGTGCGGGCAGCGTGCACGCTGCTAGCGTCATGGAGCGAGACACCGCGAGCCAGATCGTGGACGACGTCGGCGGGGAGTGGGAGCGCGAGGGGCTGGGGAGGGGGCTCGAGGAGCGGCTCGAGGCGCTGAACGCGAGTACGCCGCCGGTCATGCCCGTGGTATCGGGGCGGGCGTGATGCCTTGGCTGGACGCTTACGACTTGCGACGCCGGTGATGTTCATGCTTTCGATCTTGGTCTTGGTGTATAACGCAACGCGGTCTGACGCGCGGACAGACGCTCCTTTCACGCCCTACTGTATGCCCCCATCCTAATCACCCTATGCGCCCCTGGGCCCCTTGTCCGGTCTGTCCTCTCTTGGCTCGCTCGTCCCGTCTCTCGTCTCGCTTCGGTTCGGTGTACTATGTGTGCGAAGGGTTGACAGTTCGTGTCTTGCACCCCTCCCGTCCCCCATCCCTTCGTTTTCTCCCACTAATTCGCGCCCGCGGGCGTACGACTGACGACTCTCACTCGGTGTGCGTCTTACCTTCTCGGCCCGGAACCCAGAACTGATGTTCAGAATCAGATTACTACTACTGGTATACCCTCCCATAGCCATATGCGTGTAATCCTCCATAGCCCATCGACACTAGTGCAAATCATATCAAAGTCATCTGCTTGGGGATCGGCGAATTAAGAGCGGTCGGTCTGGTAAACGCGTTTCCCTCTCATCTCTGTCCTTCCGCGGTACCTCCGCACGGCCGGCCTACGCGGTGAACTCACATGGCTAAGCCGCCTATCTCGAATCGACCTCGCCATCCCTTCTCCGCGCGGTCCTGAGTTTCGGTACCGACGAGCAGCGAGGGAGCTGCGCGAGGTCAAGGGTGAAGTCGAGAGCAGTATATCTGAGCAAAGTCGAGAGATGGAGTCGAGTGAGTGAGTACCAGACGGGTACCTGGCTGCGAAGTAACTTCCATGGTACGCGCCGCCCTTCCTCGCCGCTTGCATCTTCCCTTTGACAACGGACTTTTACAGCATCTAACACCATGCATGTCCCAGCGGAAGTCGTTGCGTTCCATCCCGTATGCCGCGCCTTCAGAACATCGCGCGATCTCAAGGCTCCTCCTCCTCCTCCAATCTGATAAAGCGCACACTGATTGGACTGGCATGGACTGGCAAGTAATATGCGGTCTGGCGACTGCTGGCTTGCTATGCGCACAAAACGCAGCAGCTGCAGGGTCGATTTCAGCTGACCTGGATGCGCGCCGTCACGGTCGGGATGCCGTTCATCGGATTCGTCTCGAGTTTGATTGGTACGCAGTGCTTCTGCACTCGATCTCCTGCTCATATGAGAGGCTGTGTAGGATGTCCGATACAAGACGGAGTGTACAATGAGGTTCCAGCCCCACCTCGACACGTCTCTTGCGCTGCAGCTTCTTAGAGAGCCCAGCAAGTGAGACACGACCTCAAGCTCCCTGCCGCGTCATTTGCATGCGAGTGCATGATAGACGAGTGCACAAGATGCTTCGCGTACCTGGATTCCTCAGCAGCACCGCGGTCGTTGGCGCAGATGCAGGGAGGTTGCTTATCCGCCGTACAATGCCGCCGTGCAAGGAGAGAGGCCCCGTCGTTCTGAAGGTGATAGCGCAGGCCGCGGCGGCGGTTAGTAGCCTCGATCATCTGACAGCGCTCGATCAATCGTGATCTCATTCAATCGCCCGGGATGTGGGTGCGGAGCCGAATCACTTTCGAGCTGTAAACAGGATGTACTTAATAACGGTGCGGACAGCATCAACTCGACATACTTACTTGGGTCGTCGACGTCAGCTGTGCTTCTTCAGAGAGCCTCTAACTTTGATCCCATGAGCACCTTCACGATAAACACCCTGGCTCCCTCTGAGAAAGTCGAAACTGGCGGGAAGGCAGCCGTCCGACGATTCGCCGTCTTGCCCAAGCAGTTGCGTGGGTGACGAAATGATAGCTGCGATACCGTGCAGCAGACGCGGAGAGTGAGAGTCTGCCTGGGGCGCCCGGTGAGCGTTATGGTACCATGGACAAGTACTTACTCAAATAATTTATAGTGAACAGTCCTGCCTAGCCACGAGGTTCGAAGAAGGCGTCAGGAAGCGTGCTCTTGCGCATAATCCGACGGTGAGATCGACTAACCGATCTTGCTAAGCGCGGGCTTGCGGCATCAAGGCGGCTCCTGCAACCTGCTTCTCTCAGTCTTCCTCCACATGCATTCCCGCAACGGCACACGAGCCTCTCCAACGCGAGCTCTGCCCGGAGGAGCACCCGCAGGGGACACAAGATAGGGCCCACAATCAACCAGATGCCTCAGCTCCATGCCGTGAGTCCGGAAACCCTGGAGCTTCCCGCAATCCTTACGCTAATCCTGTAGAGCCAGATACTCAGCACGGCCTGGGCTCTTCGGACACGGTCGTTGATATGCTAACTTGGGCACTGCACTGGCGCGCGAACGTTGTGCTCTCTTATCGCTCAGGACCCTTCTGCCGCTCTATAAAGGCGGTCATGCCAGCTTCTCCCTAGCGCTCGCCTCCGTCGCTCCAACATGGCCTTCAACGGGCTCGCGAACGTCGACGGCCTCGTCGACGCGGAGAAGGTCATCCCGCCGGCCACCGTCATGGAGCACATCCGCAAGGAAGACTCGTCCTTCGACGAGAAGAAGCGCTTCAACGAGGACGTCGTCGACGTCCCCAGCGTCGACTACGAGGATGACAACGACATGGTCCTCGACTTTGGCACCGACGACCCTTTCCCGATGGACCCCGATGCCCCCGTCGAGCAGCAGTTCACGTTCCGCGCCGTCTTCGTTGGGTGTGCCCTGGGTGCAGTCATCTCTGCGAGCAAGTGCGTGTCCACCTCTCGTATTGCGTACTGGTCTCTGACTGCTCGCGTGCAGCGTGTATCTCGGTCTCAAGACCGGCTGGACGTTCGGCGCGTCCATGTTCGGGTCCATCTTTGGCTTCGCAATCCTCAAGCCGCTTTCCAAGGCGCTGCCAGACCGCTTCGGTGGAGGATACTTCGGACCCAAGGAGAACGTCTGCTGCCAGAGCGCCGCGACGGTCCGTCCCTCGTCTTCCTATTCCATGTACAATCCTTGACGACGCACTACGCAGGCTGCGGGCTCACTCGGTCTCTTGTTCACCTCCGGTTTCCCCGCCGCGTACCAGCTCGGCCTCCTCGGTGCAGACCCTTCCGCGGATTTCGGGTGCGTGAACCAAACGTTCCACATGATATAGCCAGGCTCACGACGCGGGTCCGTAAGCCGTCTCATCACGTTCACGATCTGCTGCGCCTACGTCGGCATCTTCTTCACCATGCCTCTCCGGCGTCTGTACATCCTCAAGCTCAAACTGACTTTCCCGAGCTCCGTCGCGACCGCATACACGATCCGCTCGCTGCACGTCGGGCGCAACGCCGCAGCGGTTGCGCGCAAGAAGACGTGGGCCCTCGTCATCTCCTTCCTCATCTCCATTTGCTGGAGGGTGACGAGCGAGTATGCGCCCGGCATTATGTGGGACTGGCACTGGAGCTGGTGGTTCTACCGCGCCGGCTGGGAATGGATCATCTGCGCGGAGTCTTGGGTATGTTTCATCGCTTTATCTTCTAGCTAACACTGACATCCGCGATGCAGGGCTGGGTCTGGGAGTGGACCCCTGCCTTCATCGGGTGCGGGCTGCTGGTCCCCATGAACAGCTCAGGTTCCTTCGTGGGCGGCGCGGTCCTCGCATGGGCGATCATCGGTCCTGCACTCGTGGCGACGAACCGCGCGTTCGGCGAGCCCATGTCGCCCCTCTACCCGGGCTACCTCGACTACTCCAACATGGACCTCCCCGACCCCGTCCACCGTCCCTCGCCTGAGTACTGGATGATCTGGCCGGGATGCATGCTCCTGCTCACCTCCAGCGTCGCCGAGATCGCCGCGAACTACAAGACGATCGTCACCGCGTTCAGCGTGCTCCTCGAGCCCGCGGTCGCGAAGGCGCGCCGGGTCGCAAACCTCCGCGAGAAGAACGTGCACTTTGAGAAGGAGGACGGCTTCTACGACCCCGTCCCGCCGGAGGAGCAGACGCCGTGGTGGATGTGGATGGGCGGCCTCGTCCTCAGCTCGATCCTCACGATGCTCGTCATGAAGTACCAGTTCGACCAGAACCCGGGCATCACCCTCCTCTCGATCATCTTTGCGTTCGTCTTCTCGCTCGTCGGCGCAGAGTGCGTGGGGCGCGTGTCCGTGAACCCTGTTACCACTCTCGGAAACTTCTCGCAGTTGGTGCGTGTATCCTTCGTCGAGATTGGCGCAATGATTGACGTGAAGCTTCTGTGCAGATCTTCGGCGGCATCTCGAAGGGCTCCGGGCTCCCCCCGCAGCGGAACGAGCTCAACAACGGGCTCACGGGCATGATCACGCTCGCCGCAGCCGAGCAATGCTCCGACATGCTCGGCGACCTCAAAGCGACGCACCTCCTCGGCGCGTCCCCGCGCGTGCAGCTCTACGCGCAGTGCTTCGGCGCGCTTGTCTCCATCTTCCTCAGCACTGCGATGTACGTCGTGTTCAGCAAGGCGTACCCGTGCATCAACACGCTCTCCTCGTCCGCGTGCGAGTTCGCCGTGCCCGACGTGAAGAGCTGGCGCGCGGTCTCGATCGCCGTGTCCGGTTCGTCGTTACCCATCCCGACGTCCTCCGGCATCGTCGCGCTTTGCTTCATGGGGATCGTCCTCCTGAGCACGTTCGTCAAGTACCGGTACGTCCCCGTGGACAAGCAGCACTGGGTCCCGAACTGGAACGCGGTGGGGATCGCGTTTGTGCTCGGGCCGACGAACACGTACCCCGTCGCGATGATGTTCGGGAGCGTGGTCGCGTTCGTGTGGCGGCGCCGCTGGCCGAACGCGTGGTTCCTCCTGGGCTACGCTATTGCGGCGGGCATGATCGCGGGCGAGGGCCTCGGCGGGATCGTGAATGCGGTGTTGCAGATCGGGAAGGTGAGCGGGAACTTGTACGGCACCGCCGTGGGGTGTCCCATGAATGCGTATTGTGGATGAGGCGCGTCGATGCCTTCTATAGAACTTCTTGTGGATCCGATTGACGAGTCATTACGTAGTATACGATGTACAGTGTATCATTATAGACGGATTACCTGCTTGAGCATGGCGAATTGTACTTCATGTTCACGGTATGCATGACGCTTGGAATTGTGATTGAACGAGTTGAATCCCAGCTTATACACATTCGCGCGCGAGGACTGCCTATTGCGTCGACGCTTCTCCGTCCTTATGCAACACAATGTCACGCAGCTACATAGGTGTGATCCACAGGTCCTTCATGTTCGCAGCACCGACACATGACACAGCAGTCGTAAGACTCAGAGGATAGCTCTTACCATGCAGACTTTTATTCGAGAGATACGGAGATTGATAGTTCATGATCTCAACTCTGCGCTACTCCAGTGGTAACGGAGATCAACCCATGGGCGTAATGCCACAAAGTCGCCGACTCCTTGCGGCTGGCATAATTGCTTATAATTCGATCGATCGCGACAACGTTATGTCTGCTGAACATTTTTGGAACGGTACCAGATGGTACGTCTAGTACGAGGTTGAACAGCACGGCAATCCAGAAAGCCGACCCACTCGGAGACGCTTAGACGGTACAGCCCTTCTACATATCGACGCTCATCGAGCATAGATCATTTCTCTGGGCACCATCGAGCTCAGGTCAACTGAGTTCCCCGTCGCTTGACTGTCAGTTGCCTTGCAGGGACCAACAAGGATGCACCGACGAGCATCACGATCTACGCGGATCGTCAATCAATCTGTCAAACAACGAGAACACGACGACTTACCCCACTGAACAGGATCGCTTGATACCAGTCTGTGTTGTCGGATCCGAGGAGCGCGCCATCAATGGGCGTTCCCACCAGAATCGGGAACGAAGTTGCAAGGAACAGCATTCCGATGCGAAGTCTAGAATTGGTTGCGCAGATATAGCAGGTGTCGATCATTGGTGAGTGCCGACGGTTCAGATACTGTGTAGGAGAAAGCTTACCCTGTCTCGTCTTCAGTCTGTGCGAGAATTCCCATAGCAGGCGGAATGAGTGCGTTGGCTACATTCACCCGAGCGAAGGTTGTGAGGAACATGTCGAGACTCGCATGCATTGACTAAAAGACGTACCTGATCCAGTGGCGAAACCGTACAAGAAGCTGAAAATGATGACGGCCGGTACGTTCGTGACGCCGAACATGGCAAACAAGAGGATTCCGCATGAGTAGAAGATCGGGATGAGCAGGTTATATGGCCCGATGTAGTCAGCGATGAAGTTGGGAATAACTCGGCCACAGACGGATCCCGCGTTGAGGATAGATATCTGTGTTATGAAGATAAACAAGCGAGTAATCATCACGAAGAGTACACAACGTACGGTGTAGAAAGCAAGATTCACAGACATCCCATGAAGGCGTACCCAGAGCTGGAGGTAGAAGTCTTGTACAGTGTCAGCAAATGGTCCCGTATGATATCACGGCATGTATACGTACAAGGGAAGTACATCCCGAAGAAGAATATGACCGTACTTCATGATTGTCAGGAAGCTGAGAAGCGTCCGGGAATGGAATAGACATACGCGATGACGGTAAGCATGTATGGCGGATCGACCATGACACTCTTCATAGACACTTGCGGTCCAGACTTGTCCTTCGTACCGGGGAGACGTGTCCTCATGATACAATTGGCGATCGTCAAAAGGATGAGCATGAGGAAGGCAACCGCGCGCGTTCCCCATGCGAACCCGGCCGGGCCACTGAAAAGCCTGTTGAGCATGATTGGCATAACGACACCACCACACGACGAGCCTGGTAGGCAGATGGGTCATGCGTGTTGAGATTGCGAATGTCAGTCAAGTGGTGAGACGGACCTGCTTGGACAAGGCCCAGGGCGAGAGCGCGATGTCTTCGCCAATAGTGCGATTGCAGGCAGAGCGCGGGCGTCGTGGTCAAGCCGCAACCGATACCCATGAGGAGACCCTGCGTGATAACGAGCCCGTAGTACTTGCTCGGATCGCAAATCGACAGCATGAACACGCTGCAGCTCACTTGTCAGTATATCTACCGATGTGTGTAGTGCGAATGCTTACGATAGGAGGATGAGGAATGAACCGACAAGGAACTCGTGTCGGAAGTATCCCTGATCGAACCATCTTCCCGACCAAAGACCCATTCCAAAGAGTAGAAAAAGCTGCAGGACGACGAGTCAATTACATGATGCTCGAACATACGAAGAAGATGCGCACTTGCAAGGAGCCAATCCAGCTGATGTCGGATGAGGTTCCCGCACCCGCTTGAACGAAGTAATCTTGAAAGACACCGAACGAAGTGGAAAAGCCGAAGGTACAGAACGTAGTGCACCATCTGTGAGCAAAACAAGTGAACATTGAATATGAGCGCAATTGACTTGCTGAGCCTACCCTCCTAGGACGGCCATCCATGCCCACAGACCGCCATCGGGGACGGGCCCTAGCTCGTCAGAGGAGAACGTCGACTCGACCACGTCAACAGCTCCCTTTTCATCGACTTCTGGTGTCGCTGGGGTCTCAATGACAGACTCCTCTTGCTTGACCGACATCCTATATTTTGCTGTGTACGGTCACCTTCAGTGATAAGCTACGGGTGAGCTGCCCAAGGCGGAATATGCCTATGATGGACTTGCTTGATTGCGGTCCGGATGTGAGACAAGACCCAGGTCTGGTATATGACCGCGCCCGGAGACAGTACACTACGGTGTCGACGCGTCACCTCGAGCTCCTTCGCTTCTGAGAGATTGAAGCTCACTGGCTTTCCAGTCTATCCCGTACCGACGGGGACCCGTTTCTCTTCCTCCCGGAGGTCATCTGGCGTGGAGTTGAAGGTCCACCAGTCATCTGACCATGTATTGCATTCAACGTCCTGGTGAGAACGGGGGCTAAGTATGAGCGTACACCGCGTTCTATGGGGCCGCTGTGTTCAGCAGATGCGCTTCGCAAGCGCAGTCGGTCCGCGATTACGCACCGGGTGACGCTTCTCCGTTAGCCTGAGGGTGTGGACTCGACGAGCTGACTGCGCTTCCTTTGCCTAAGGGAGTTTTGAGAAGCGCAAGGGGAGTTTGTGAAGGTTGTACCGAGGAGTTCGTACTACAGCGCGGCCTTCTATCTTGTAGAACCGACGTTGGATAGACATGCCCCTGGGCGGTGTGCCAGTATGACCATTCTTTCGCAGACTGCCAACGGCGGGTGCAGCGTGGTTCGAGACCATCACGTACTGCACTGGCACTATCTCTACGACTCGTTTACGGAAACAGTACCGAGTAGTCATACCAAAAGCTGGTTGCAAGCTGGGAAGACTCTGTTCGAATAGCCTTCATGTTCCAGTCAGAAACGTGCATCTGTGAGTGATTGACTCGGAGTGACATATGTAATGACGCTAGCAAGGTGTAGTGAGTATTCTCGACAAGAGAGCAATGGACGTAGACGTACATAGACGGGCAGTCGAGGACATCCCAACGAACAGATCGAATCTCCAACAGCTCAAGATCACAACGTTTCAACGACGCTGGCGGGTGGTCACTGGTATCCCACAGAGTACAACTGAAAAGTTCACCGGGACAGACTTCATGATAGAGCAGAAATGAACACACTGTGGAGACTATGCAAGTTTTCAAGACGCCCTCCCGTGACGCAGTAGTCTGAACGAGTGCCCGAGGGTCAGGTTCACTGGCAAATAGAACTCAAGGGCAGTAGCGACGACGAATCGCAAGTCAGAGGAACGCTGACATAATGGGCGCTTACGGCGCTACCATCTTCGCCGCTGGACCCAGTGTGGGTATGTAACGCATACTCGACGATCGTTCCTGTATGTACTTTACACCTAGTCACGTAATCCAATGAAGGAAAGGTTAGAAACGTTTCATAGAAAAACATAGTTGTCGCAGTGCTGCTCATTCTATTAGGCGTCGACAGCGAGCGTGCTCGAGCTCATTCCTGTCCAGACTCCGGGCGTGGGGCCCGGTACAATCTATCTACAGTAAGTACATCCTAATTAATAGTCTCATTATTTCAATCTGATACCCGCTTTTGTAGCATCCACCCTCGGGCGCGTTGCCCTCCTCGTGCGGGGCATCTGTCTCGGGGGCGTGATTCGCGGTCTCTCCAACCCTCCATTCCCATTGAGCGTGTCGATCGCCTCGCGAGCCTCAACGCCACAGCGTTTTTCGACCAGCAAGTCGAGTAGCTCCGGCATGTCTAATTTCGGAGTTCTCAAGTACGCCAGGATTTCCGCGCGAAACCTCGAGTGGCTCGAGATGTACCGCAGGTCCGCCATCATCGCAAGCACCTTCTTGACCGACTCCGGCGGCTCGAATACTGCAGACGCGTTCCGAAGCGCTTCAACAATCTGCTCAGCGGCATCCCTAGCTGAGTATTTGTCGAAGATAAACTCGTCCGCAGGCGGTACGATCGGCGTCTCCACGCCGCAATTGAGGATGGTGAACCGGCAGGCAGCACCGTACGCAACACGGTGCACTGCAATCTGGTCTTGGGAGGCATTGTCGACGTTGCACATGAACTGCAGAATCTCGAGCGTCGTGCGAGTAATCTGCTCCCGGTCAATTTTCAGGGTACCCAGGTCGGCAGGACAGTAGTAGCCAAGGAATCCAGAAATGCGAACGACGCGCTGGAGAAGACGCAGTGAGTCGTGCAGGGAGAACGAGCCATGCTGCCAGCTCGCGGTGGGACTCTGCTCGGTGGGAAAGGTCCAAGATTGTTCGAGCTCGACTCGAAGGTCTTGCAGGAAGGTAGGGTACCGCGCGATGAGTGCCGTGAGGAGTTGAGTGCGGTCGGCATTCTCGCGATCATCGAGGGCGTCCGAGTCAGATGTAGGAGCGGACGCCGGGAGGCGGGCGGAAGAGGTCGAATAGAGAAGCTCTTCAAAGACAGCGAGCACCGCATGGAGCATGACGGCGTCCTGCTTTGCGGGAGCCAGGACATTCCGCTTGAGCGGGTCCAGCAGCTTGTCAGTGGAGCGCACCTGGGTGATCAACAAATGGAAGTCGTTGAACTTCGGGATGAGCCTGCGCTCGGGGATGGAGAGCACGCAAAGGGCCCAGCAGATCTGCCTCACTAACGCGAAGTCGAGCCCGGGGTTGTTTAAGACGAGCGCGGCAAGTGCGTCGAGGGCGCAATGTTTGTGCTCGATGCGGTCGGAGACGACGTCCGTCGGCTTCGTCCACTTCTGTGGGTCAATGACACGCGTGGCGACGTAGATCGCAGTGTTGACGAGCGACATGTTGTCCTCACTGCGATTGAGCTCTGAGTCGTTGTCCTTGCTCTTGAGCTCTGCGTCGTTCAGCTTCTGGAATGCCGACAGACGGCCATAGAACTCCTGCACGGAGGCTTTGACGGGCCCCGCAGACCAATCAAGAGGGAATGCGACGAGCTGCAGCCTGAGTCTGTGTGCAAACAGGATGATGTCATCGGGGTTTTTGCCCTCGCCACTTTCGTCGAGGTTAGAGAGCTTGAGCGTCCGCAGCGCCAGGTCTGCGTTGAGCGACATCGTCTCCTGCGGCCGCTTGTACGTCCGTGGCGGGCCCCACAGTGAAAGGGTCGCCCGCGAGTCGTCCTCAGGCTCGATGACCTCCGTCAGGAGCCGAGCCAGTGCACGCTCGACGAGCGCAAACTCCTTTTGTACGGGCTTTGTGAGCTCAGCGTAGTCGAACTCCTCGAGCCAGCGGAGCCAGAGGGTGAGGAAGCGCACGGTGCCGGCATCGATGAAGAGGTCGCGGTTCGCGATGAGGTGCGGGAAGCGCACGATCGCGTGCGCGAGCAGTTCCGCGTCGTGGTCGTCCAGGCCCGCCTGGAAGGAGGCGACCATCCGCGAGAGGACGCGCGAGTCCATGAGATCCGTGTTTTCGAAGATGTAGTTGACCTCGCGCGACTGCGAGTCGACGAGTGGCGCGGCGTACGCGCGCATGATGTACTCCGTGCGCAAGATCGGCCCCCGCGCGGGGTACGCGAGCGCGGGCGGAATATCGACGCCGCACCAAGAGAACACGCGAAGGATGGTGCGGTAGAACTTGACTAATGGGTATGTGATCTTCCATGAGGTATAAATCGACCGTCGGAGGAACTCCCACGTCCACGTCGTAGGATCGACTGATGTTCTGTACGGACACGTCGACGACAGGTGCGAGAGCACGTAGGTGCCGATGTAAATGGCAACAGTCAGTCCGATGAGGACCGTTGCCACGATCGCGACGGTGGAGTTGGTTGCCCAGAGGAAGTCGATCAGGCCGGCGAAGAACAGCAGGAGCGACATGTGCAGCAGGAGGGGGAGGCACTCCAGCGCGGAACCTAGGCTCCACGCGCGCGTGTTGTCGTAGCGATACTGAAACTGCCGGCCACGGCCTTCAGCCGAGGGGTGGAGGTCGCCGTCAAGGCTCGCCAGCCATTGTCTGGCGAGGATGGTGAGAAAGGCGACGGAGACACTGACTACGAGGCTTGCAAACCAGAAGGTGTTGACGCGAATGGCGTAGGCCTCTGGGACAAATGTGGTGCTGCTGTCCGATACGAGACTTGCTGAGGCCTGGACCGACTGGAGGGTTTGATTTGCGTTCAGGGAGGCGACGACTTGCTGAAGGAGGTTGACCGTGGTAAGACCGGGGTCTGGGCGAAGACTTGGATATGACAGTACTACGAATGCGGTTATGACGGCCGAGAAAAGGGTTGCCTGTCCGGTCAAAGTCAATTCATAACAACGAGTGAGCTAGGTAGGCGTACGCACAAAGAGGAGTAGGGATTTCATTTCCTTGTTCCACTTTTCGATGAAGTCCTCACGCCATTTTGAGGCTTGTTCATTGTACATCTGCCAGACATCGTGACGTATATCGGACTGGAGGATGGAATCAGACTCTCTTGAGGAAAATCTAGGGCGAACCGAAGGGCACTCACGTTAGAAGGTAGGTCATCATCGTCTGGCATCTATGAAACAAAATGCAGATACCGTCAGAAGGAACTGATGTAAGAAGTGAGTGTCATACTTTTGAGAACTGGCGTTCGACGTGAGGCCTATGAACACCAGGAAACTGGGAAGGCAGCGGCGACCATGGGGATCGTCGTGCGGGAAGGCCCTGTGAGATGTTTAATCATAAAGGTCCAGAGGTAGCTTGTGTCAGCGCACTCGCCACGCACCTCCGCGAGAGTATCAGGCGAGCGACGGGGTGCGTAAAAACCTGACATGGCGTTGTCTACTGAAAGCAGGCCTCAGCAACCCTGTTCATCGACATACATCATCCCCGGACACAGACTTACCAGGCAGCAGGGATACCAAATCTTCTCAAAGTACGTACGGGACCGCTGCAGCGTCGCGCCATTGTTAAATATTCCTCAAGTAAACATCAGCGCGTGGGCCACAGGCTTGACAACCACTGACATACCGACAGCCACAACCGCTACAGTCGTGCGAGTGTGGGCCGGGCGTCATCAGCCTCCCATTCAGAAATTAGGTTCCTTGATAATGATGCACGGAAGACTGTCAGCTTTCGGACCTCGAAGCCTGGAACGGTAACGTCGTATGAATACGGACACACCTTAGGCTCCGTCCCTCCATGGAGTACTAATGCTGTATGTGACGGTGGAACATCTATGATGTCGCACTGTGTCGGTAATGTTCGACCACGTCCTACGTGCATTGAAATACTGCCTGCTGTGCTTCACATATCCGATTATTTCAGCGTGCGGACTACGCAGGAATTATGCCACCCGTGAGCCGGCAGTGAGAAGTCTGCACATACGGGCCGGCGAGACAGTTACCATGGTCTGGGACAATCCGCGGGGATAGTCACAATTCAAGGGCACACGGACAAGACCCTGAGGCTCTGAACCCAGCCATAATATAGCCATACCACAGAGCTGATGTTGTATCTCCGAACGCAATCGCGAGTATCCAGTACAAGAAGACCTCCGCGGATACTGGGCTGCGCATGCACCGGTCATCGAATGCAGTGGTTTCCCGAGTGCCTGTTGTAACACACAGAGACAGGAACCACTTGTGCAAAGGAAAGCTGTTGAGAAGGCTGTACGTGTATGTGTTCTGGTAAGCAGTATGAAGAGTCCGAGTCCGAGTCGCCGGATTGCGATGCACGAAGTATAGATCCTGTGAAACATTGACAGCCCACAGTACAGTGTCCCCAGTGTTTGAGTCCATGTAGCCAGCCGCAGTCATGTCCAGGGAATGAGAGTATTGCGAGAGTTGGAACTCATGAGCTAGAGCCTGAGGCTGAAGCTTGCGCCGTACATTGACAACATCGGGAGACGCGGGCGCTCGTAAGATCGCCTTTCGCGCCACATAAGTGGGCGCAGCTATAATGGGGGAATATAATGGAATATAATGGCTTTGTAAGAAATGCTATAGAGCTACACTAGGTCAGATGATCTGTGTGTGATTCTGAACAGACGTATAAAGGGCCGTTAAGCACAGAGTCGGAATGCAGGGCTCGTACATCGGAGCGGAGAGTTACGAGGATTCTTCTGTGGCTGCGGATGTGTGCTTTCCGAGTTCTCGATGTGCTGTAGCCATTGGCTGAGAAATCGTACGGTGCCCGCCGCAATGAAGATGTCCCTATACCGGACAAGAAACGGATATCGGCAGATTTGATCGACCAGCATTTGGGCGTCGTCGGTTGTGATATTGGGGAGGAATGAGTGCACCATCCGCGCCAGTGATCGTGCATCCATTAGTTCTGGGTGCTCTAGGATATAGTTCGCTTCCCGTGAAGCGATGTCGGTGTCAAGCCCCTTGTCGGCGCGTGACATGCGCTCGTTGTGGAGAGCCGCTATGTACTCAGCGAAAGGGACTTTGACTCCGTAAGCACCCGAAACCCGTTGCAGGGTACGATATAGCCACAGCATGGGGTATGCGATCTTCCATGATGTATAGGGCAGTCGTCGAATAAACTCCCAGGTGAAGGTTGTCGGGTCCACCGTTGTACGGTACGGGCACGTCGCCGAGAGATGGGACAGGATATACGTGCCGATGTAGATCGCGACGGTCATACCGACAAATGCCGTTGCCACAATGGCGACGACAGTGTCAGTGGACCAGAGGAAGTCGAGCAAGCCAACGAAGAAGAGCAGCAGCGAGATGTGAAGAAGGTTAGGAAGCCACTCCAAGGCTGTACCGAGCCTCCACTTGCGCACGTTGTCATATCGATACTGGAACTGGCGCCCACGGGCGTCCACAGACGGGTGTAAGTCTCCACCAAGACTAGCCAGCCATTGTTTGGCAAGGATCGTGAGGAATGCCACCGACACGCTGATGATCAGGCTCGCCAACCAGAACGAGTTCACGCGAATAGCGTAGTTCCTGGGCGTGAATGGTGTCGCTCCTGGTTGTAGCGACGTCGCATTGCCGTTCATGGGCGTTGTCTGATTATCCCGCAGCGTAACGAGAATCTCTTGGAGCACTTCGAGAGAGGCCGCATTGTCGTCGGAACGAAGTGTGGGATAGGACAAGACAACGAAGGCAGTTACGACTGCCGAGAACAGGGTCGCCTGTGGTGTTCATGAGTTACTAGTACAGATCACAAGGGTGTAGGCGAGGGCACTGACAAAGAGCAGAAGTGGGTCCATTTCCTTGTTCCATTTCTTGATGAACTTTCGTCGCCATTTCTTTGCCTGCCTGACATAGAGTTTCCAGACGTCTTTGGGCAGATCCGACTGCAGAATCGTAGCTTTGCTTTAGCAGCGTCCGATGACGACTGCCGCACAGAGCAGCATTAAGCCGGTGACTTCGCCATGATGCCTTATAGCAAAGGCTACACGCGTAAGATAATCTAGCGTTAAGATGATAAGAAGTCCGCGATCACTGCGCCACGGATGCACAGTGTGATGTGTAGCTGGATGTCCTGCACCAGAATCTCCTCCCGATGACTGTAGCACGTCGTGATCGCCATTATATAGCTGTTGCTGGGGACGAAGGTCACATTTTGTTATAGATCACGTTCACTTGAGAAAGACCTACAGTATATTCAGTGTTGGTGCTGTTGTCGTAGCATGGAACAAACTGTGTTCAGTTCATTGAATCGCACTCGTGCGAAAACATATCTGAGCTTGTACAGTACCTGACGTTGCGGCTACAACTTCCACGCACGGTGTGACATAGACTCAGACAAGAAGCGCTATTCTTGTTTCAGTATACCGCACCAAGGAATCTACGAAGACCGAACGGAAACACTGACTCAGGACTCAATCGCCCTCCGCCGAGGCCGATTTGTCCGAGGTCCTAACTCCTTTAGAAAATAAAGGAGAGTCAGCGTGCCATGACCCCGCGCACTACATCGCTTACCGGCAGTCTTAGGACCCTCAGCCATGCGAAAACAAGAGCCGAGGAACATGGTATAATTCATCGAGAGGCCGCGGGGGAACACACCGATGTCGTCGGGGAAAGATGTGCATTTTCCATAGAACCTTCCAAACCGGTGAGCGCGAACTCGGGTCTGATGAGTCGCACATGTACTCACCGAGGCATGCGAAGGGGTGCGCCACTAAGCGTTATTCTCGGGGGAAATGCGCCTCACAGAGTTCGCATCAAGTTTGCAAATAGCGCCATGCTCAGCGTGATCCTTGTTTTGGCGCAGGTTCAATCCGGCCTCAGAGCGCGCGGTTTGCGACATACAACGAACTATTCAGCGCTAGAGCACACGCGCTCGGACAATGACTTCAGAAAAGACGGCTTACGAGTACGCCAGCCAGCTAAAACTCATCAATTTTGGTTTCCCTGTGGAATAACACTGGAGACGATACCATCGAAGATTGACTGCGCTGACAAAGACCACGCATCAGCGAAACGTTGACATGGCAAACGTGAGCATACCCGATCTCGCAAAAAGGTAGAGAGCCAGGAATGATTACTGGGTACCCTGAAAGCGTCGACATACCAGAGTCAACCGAGCGAATTTCAAGCTCTCGGGACATGAAAAGATTTTGCGGACACGCTACAGGCCTTCAGACAGGACCCCGCAAAGAATGATACCTATACATAGTGATCGTGCATTAGTCGGATAGTAACTTTAGGGGGGAAAACCGGCTTCAGAGGCACTCTGAACCACACAGTACGGTATTCACGGGAATTTATGCTTCTTAGATTCGCGTCTGCTCGATCAGAGGGGAGAGGGGGATCGCGATTGGTTGAAGCATAGTGCAAAAGCCTTAGCTCGGTTCCAGCAAATTCAATAGAGATAATGCCGCGCGTCGAGACGGGAGCGATCGCACTGATCGGGTGAAGCTGAGACTTGGCTCTGCACGACACGCGCTAGCGCGACCTGGAACATTGATAGGAGTGTTAGGAATAAATTTGACTCAAAGAGCAAAGGATCGTACTTGAGAGGATCCGTTCCCCAATGGTCAGCATGCCAATGTTGGAAGAAGCTTCGATTGCGAACCATATCTTTGCTCACGTACCTCTGCCTAATCTGAAGTAGTCGGAACAGCCTCAACACGTAGCTTCATGGCTCTTCTGGCCAGCAATGCGGTTCAAAACTATACAGCCAACAAAGGGTCATGATCAGCTGATCGAGAACCTATGGTAGAAGCATAGGCAGGGACAGGCTCGTAATGAAGGCATCAATACACCTCTCACGATAGCAGTCATCACTTACATCCATGACGGTGACTCGTCACTTATCAGCGACATTAAGCGGCACGTACGCCTTTCCGTCCTCCTCCAACAGTCCTTGTACGAGCTTCAAGCCCGCAAGGACCTTCTCCTCCTGCAGCCTCCGGCCAACGACCTGCACGCCGACGGGGAGGCCGTGCATCTTGTCCGCGTCGTACATCTTATACTGACCGCGCTCGATCGCGTTTCGGGGCTTAAACGAGCCGAGCGCGTCGCGCGCGCGGTCGACGTGCGTGACAGGGAGCACGCCTGCGGTATAGTCCAGCTGGGCAGGTACTCCGGACATCAGCGAGTGTCCGGGAGCACGAGGCGAGAGGGCAGAAGCGTACCAGATTGAAGAGGAACGAATACCCACACGCCTTCCAGCCCTCCTTCATCCCTCCATGGGGCACTGCGGGCAGCGAGTTCGGCACCGTCACGATGAAGTCCAGCTCCTGTTCGCTCATCCACGCGTGCCAGCGCTCGCGGTACGACTCGCGCTGCGCGATGAGCGTCAGGTATTCGGGCACGGACTTCTCCGACCACGCGTGAACGAGCGAGGCGTAGAGCGGGTCGTGCTGGACATAGCGGAGGTACCACGCGTAAAGCGCTTTGACGAGGCGTGGGGCGCGGAACATAGAGAGGGCGGCGCGCATCGCGGGGTCGTTCGTCTCGCCGGTGCGGATGGGCGTGGTGCAGCGCTTGGCTGTGCGGGTGAACGCGGTGAGCGGGTGAACGTTGCGCACAGCAGAAGAGCAGAGACGTACCGCCATCGGCCATGAGCAGCTGCGAGGCAAGCTGGAGACCTTCGGCTGGGCTTGGTGGATTGCTGCATCGAACCTGAGTTAGTTGACCCGCTTGTCGGAGTCAAGGGAGACGCACACGGTGACCACTTGGTGCCCATGCGCTTCCAATGTCTCCACGACCGTCTGCAGTGCCCGACGACAAGCCGGCGAAGGCGCGACCACACCTGAATCAACACACATTAGTCACCAGCCACACACAAGGCGCACCTCCGCTCACCATCGTCCCACATAACACCCCACTTGAGGCCCTTCTGACTGGAGAGGTCCACCTCGCGCCACGGCAGCGGGAGCACCGCGTTGTCGTACTCCCACGGCTTCATGCTCATCACGGCGCGCCAGAACGTCTCGAGGTCGTCGAGCGTGCGCGCCATCGGGGAGAACGCCACGCCGACGCCCTGCTCGCCGGGGACGCTCGTGTGCGCGTTGCCGGACTTGAGGAAGCGGAAGGAGGACGCTTTGACCGTGTATACCCCAGAGTAGTGGCTGTTCGTCGTCAGTCAGATAACTTCGAAAGACGACAGACGACCACTCACGATGGAACGCGGACCGAGCCCGCTCCGTCCGACCCAACCCCGACCCGCGACCCGCCAAACGCGATCAACGCAGCTTCGCCCCCAGACGACCCGCCGGGCACGTAATCCTTGTTGTGCGGGTTCGTCGTCGCGCCAAACACGTCGTTCGCACACTCGAACGAGAGCATCGTGATCGGGACGTTCGTCTTCACATACGGGACCGCACCCGCATCGCGAAGGAGCTTTGCGAGGGCGGAGTCCTGCTGGGTGATGCCGACCCACGCGGAGTAGCCTATGCACGCGTCGACGCCCGCCACGGAGATCTCGTCCTTGAGGCTGACGGGCATGCCCGCGAGGGGCCCCTGGGTGTTGCAGCCATCCGCGGACGCCTCTGCGGCTTGAATGAAAACCTCGGTGAGGCAGTTGGTCGCGGCATGCGCTTTGAGGGTGGCTTTGCCGTAGGCGACGAGGACATCGCGTGGGTTGAGCGAGCCGGACTGAACGCTGGCGACAAGCTGGGAGATGGGCTGGGCGAGGATGTCTTTGTCAATCGCGCTCAGTGGGGTATGGTAGACGGCGGGTAGGCTCTCGATGCGGGTGCGACGCTCTTCTTGCTTGGCATGGCTGTAAGAACAGAGGCCATCAAGACATGCTCATGACGAGGACGAGCGCACGACTCACCAGGCACGGCGGTGGGCGAGGTATGAGAACATCGCACGCTGTATACGAAGGCGAGAGGGGCCCAGTGTTGAACACTGTCAGCTCGTACTATTGACCATATATGCACTGTAGAACAAGGAACGGCCCCCACGGAGGCCTTCGGATAAGGAAGGCTGGTCATAGGAACATTGTCGAGGCAAGAAGCAGAAGGCCGAACGACGTAGCTGCCACCGCCAAACCTTAACGGGAGTTATTGTGGCTGAGAAGACGATAATCTGTGTTCGACGTACGTACGCGGAACGGAATGCAGAGTCCGGGAAGCACCTACGAGGGGCATGGAGGATTGTGAGGCACGCGATCAAGTCCTGAAAGTAGGGACGAAGCGGAAGCGCACGCACCCGGGAGCCCGACCATCATCCATGCCCTTGTCACGCCGTTTCGACGAGTCGACAACAAGTGGGCAGCGCAGGCGAGAGATTGCTCGGAGACGGTTCGGTGTGGTTGTAACCTGAATTTGGATTTGCAACAAGCCAAGGCTGACAACAGAGTCGTCGGGGCACGTATCGTGCAGAACATACCCATGATTACGGTCGTGTCTTGCGCCCAGAGCCATACAGGGGATGCAATGCACTGCTCGCAGCTACAATTGCCGCGTTGGGCTCAAGTCCAGACAGACGGGGGTTGAAGATGCAAGCTCAAACGCAGAGGATAGGTAGTTGGTGAGGACAACTCTTTCTTGCTCGGTGCCTTCACCTGGCAATCTGCAAGAAGCACATGCTTTTCAGGAACTTTAGCCGCAAGCTGGTACAATTGGGATGGAGAGATACATACGAGGCTCTGTGTAAGTGTCTAGACGTAGATTGGACGTATATATGTAGGGCACCACAACTTCAAAGATTCACTGTCGCTGACACTGTCACTATCAGAAGCGGTACTGTAGCGCACGTGATATATGGATGACCAGGCCGCCGAGGAGGGAGCGCCGAAGCACCTCTCTCAAATACCACACGTCTATCTTTTCATGCCATGGGAAACAGCGCACTTCGCGGGTCATCACAGCATCAACTTCCCCTCAGGACGCTTATACAGATCCGTCTTCAAGCTTTACGAACAATTTCCTCGTCAGCTGAGGCCTCAAGTAGCCAGACAGGCATCCAACGCTGCTGCCACGAATCCCGATGACTTGACAAAGACTACTGTACTATGGATACACAGCACACCGCCAAGGACGGCCGCGAACTCGCGCGGTCGATCTTTTACACGGTCAATCATCCATTAGGAGTAGCATATCGCGATATGAGCCTAGGTACGAGCGACTCCCAGCAATGAATCGTCCCGTTTCTCCGACTGAACTGCCTCACGAATTCGACCTTGCCATACAGTATTGCCCCCGGGTCGCTTGCTTGCCTGAGCCCTACGCTCTTCTTGTTTTGGTACTCGCGACATAATCAACGCCAAAGCTCTAAAGACGGGAGACAACTACAGGTGTGGATGCCGGTGTATCTAGGCGCCCGCTATGCTAATGAGAGGGCCTGCTACTCGAGTCATGCCTATTCACCCGCAGATAGCCTCAATCTGATCATTCGGCATTGCGGAAGGGCGTCCATCGCATTCCCAGCCATACAAGTATCTTCCGTCCGCCGCGCGGCCGCCCTGCATTCCTCCCTCGAGCCCCGCGTCCCTCCCTCGTGTTCGCGATGTCTAGCGCGGGTTACCAGCCGCTCAAGACTGACGATCAGGCCTACGACCACCCGCAAGGCCCTCCCGCGGGTCGTGGGAGCCCACGCTCCCGCCGGATTGCCATCTCGGTATGCTTCGTCGTTTGCGCAGCGGCCCTCTCCCTCCTCTACGCCTTCCCGCCCTACTTTGGCCCAGACACGCTCACTACCTCGTCCTCGTCCCCTGGAGCGCTCCTCGACCATGAAGGGCCTCTGAAGCAATGCGCGGCAAGCGGCCCGCCCCCCGCCTCGCCCCCAGCACCTGTCAACCCTTGGGCCTCTCTCACCGTCCCAGAGACGACCGCGCTCACGGACTGGCTCAATGTCCCGGAGCGCGCACTCAACCTCACCCCGGGCACGTCCGCACACATCTCGGACAACTATATCTACCACATCGGCGCATGGCGCCCCGCCAAGGCCGACGCGCTCGCGTACCTCGCCGACCCGCAGGACACCGCGCCGCCCGACCGTTATGCGCGGGTGACGATCCACCACGGCGCCGCGGCGGAGCCGACAGTGCAGGACTACTTGGTGGGCCCGCTGCCTGTGAGCGGCGCGACAGGCATACGCCCTCTAACAGAGGTGTATCACCGCCCGGAGATCCCATACAACGCGCGAGGGTACACGACCCTCGCTGAGCTGCAGCCGATTCTCATCGACGTCATGCCCAAGATGGCGGAGGCAACCCAGGTGTGTGTGGCCGCGCTCGCCGTCTGTGTGTGCCTGCTAATTGGATGCGGGTGTAGGAACTGTTCGGAGGCGTCGCGCTGGGGCTCGCGAACGACACCCTCGTTGGAGGCGCGGTGGGCCCGCTGAGCTTCGACGGGTCCTTCCGGAGAGGTTGGATCAACTGGCGGAGGAACGTCGCAGGGCCGTACCTCCACCCGGTCGGGTTCTTCCTCTACGTCGACATGACCGGGACGGATTCCAATGAGTGGAAGCTGCTCAAGGTGTGTCAATACCCATGACGAACACGACAGCATGGCTCAGACTGTGTGCGGCAGATCGTGTACAACCACCAGGTGTTCGAGGGCGTGGATGACTTCATGGGCGCGTTCCGGAACGGCACGCTGAGGCGCCTCCCCGCGCGCCCGGACAACCACGACATCGACTGGACGACGCGCAAGCGCCCCGACGGCCCCCGCCGCGACCTCGACCACCTCCCCGGCCCGCGCTCGGTGTCGTTTGCGGGCCTGCGCTTCCGCGTGGACAGGTGCGTGCTGTGTCAGATGAGGGGGCGAGTGCTGACTGCGCTGTGGGTTGTAGGGAGACGCAGTACGTGAGCTGGATGGGGTGGGGGATGTACCTCGGCTTCGATCGTGATATGGGCCTCAGCTTGTGGGACATCAAGTTCCGGGGTGAGCGCCTCATCTACGAGGTGCGGCCTCTCTTGGTCTGGGTCCTGCTCTGTGCTGATGACGGCTGGGTATTAGCTCGCGCCTCAGGAGGCGATCGCGCAGTATGCAGGCAACGACCCGATGCAGAGCACCACAGCGTGGCTCGATAGGTTCTTCGGTATGGTGAGTACATCTCGTGTCTGGTCGTGTCGCGGATAGCTAAGTGGACACGCAGGGCGGTTCTGTGCGCGACATGCTCCCTGGCTACGACTGCCCGCACGAGGCAGTCTTCCTTCCCGCGACGACCAACACCTTCGCGGGCTCTATCACACGCGAGCGGTGAGCATCTTAGTTTGGAAGCATCACAGTCGCAACGCTCACTCGGCGAATCGTGCTGCACAGGGCGATCTGCATATTCGAGCACGACTCTGGCCGCCCGATCACACGCCACATGGGCTACGCGGAGGGGGAGTTCGGCGCCGTGCGCGGGTACAACCTCGTCGTACGCTCCATCGCGACCGTCGGCAACTACGACTACTGTAAGTTCCCACGTAACGTCGACAGTGTAGGACGTTGACAAATGCTTGCGGACAGTGTTTGACTACATCTTCCACATCGATGGCACGATCGAGGTCCGCCTGTCTGCATCGGGCTACTTGCAAGGTGGCTTCTGGGAGCCCAGTCAGGAGGGCTATGGTACCGCGATCCGGGACACAACCAGTGCGTCTCACTGCATCGATATCAATGCCGCGCCTCTGAGCTGTTAACCTTCGCAGTGGGCTCGCTGCACGACCACGTGATCAACTACAAGGTGGATCTGGACGTCGCGGGCGAGAAGAACTCGCTGCTGTTCACGCACACGCACCAGGAGGAAGTCGAGCAGCCGTGGTTCGAGGACGACTGGGGCAGCACAGTCCTCCAGCAGAAGATCACGCGGACGTTCATCGAGAGCGAGGACGACGCGCTGCTCAAGTTCCCGTACAACTTCCAGGGCGGGTACTCGCTCGTGAACCGCGATGAGACGAACAGGTGGGGCATCCCGCGTGGCAATGTAGTCAACCCTGTGCACGATGTGCGTTTGCATTGCGCGTGTCCTAACATTGCCGGGCCGGCTGGCTGTGGCGCAGACGGTCGTCGGCTCATGGTCGTGTTGCGTAACGCTGAATGGATACGTAGGGCGGCTCTGTGCGATGCGCGGCCTCGTACTCGCAGGCGCGCACTGTGTCGTGTCGCCGCTAGAGTGATCAGCTGCGTCTCGCCGTCGTCACGTCCTGATGGAACGAGCGTGTCGGTCGCTGGTTGGTTGACCAGCGGCCTATGGTGCTCGTGACAGCTGTTTGACGTGGGCGATATGTTGACGCAGACTCGACACGGGCTTATGCAGACACACCGCGGGTCACCATTCAACTTGAAGCCCCTTCGACGCGCGTGCAAGCGGACCTTCTTCCCAGTCTGTAGGTGGAACTGGCGCAACGCTGGGCACTGTCGCGTTGTGCAGACGCGGACGAAGGCCTCTCACTCGCTCATGTGCCTCGACAACCAGCCGCCACAACGGGCGCTGTGTGGTTACTCGGCCAGTCGCACTCGGACGCGGCTGCGAACGTGTGCACGCTCGCGTGGTGGGACGTGATGCCTGCGTGATGCCGTCTGCGCGCGCTCTGCCTCTGTGACCGCCAAACTGCATGAACGTATCTGTCCTGGGCCCTGGCTATGTGTCCTGTGCTTGGTAGTCAGTCGTTGTTCACGCGATGGACCGCCAGTTCCACTGTACGCACCGGACCGGACACAGTGAGGGCTGTCAAATCGAATGGATTTGCGAGTTGAGCGATGAGCGGTGAGTGCGGTTCGACGGTGATTGGGCTGTGAATCTGACACCGTTAGGACATGGTCAAGGCCACCGGATGTGCACTCGAGCTACGTGCGCGACGGACACTGGACAGGAGGAGCCGTGGAAGCGGACGTTCGGGGACGCCTCTGGACCGTCAAGAGCGATGTCAGAAACAGTCAAATGGGCGTTGCGGCACTCACTACTGAGTGGCGGCTGCGCCGGCATACGATGATCTTGACGGGGTGTGTGTACCGGGCCGACGTCGAACGGATGGGAAGCAGTTGCGCACGAGATGGGCCATAGCGAGAGTACAACACGACACCGAACATCGTGATGTGCGCGCGGCCCGGGTGCTTTCGTATGTGCGGCACGTCAATAGAGGTGAATAGGGCTGCGTCGTTTTGCTGCACCTCCGCAATCTCGCATTGCAGTGACTTATGAGGGAGGCTGGATAGGGTGTCAGCGAGGGATGGCGGTTGTGAGTTACAGCGCTCAAAGTAGTAGCGCGAGGCAAGTCTGCGCTCATATCCAATGTGGGCATGACAGAGTAACCTGATGTCGGCGACCAACAAGCCGCCGCGCTCTAATAGTCATCAGGACGACCAGAACAGCGTCGGGGTACTTGTCAGGGCGGAAACGGTGTCGCGGTCAGTACGGGAAGTGAGCCTCCACAAGATTACACTCACCGCAAGGCCTGCTGTTCATCAGGAACGGCAAGATCGACTCGGAAGTCACCGTGGGGATGGCTCGTGCGTACCACGAAGGGGATAAACAGCCGGTCAGCCCTTGTCCGTGTCTGTGAAAGACATGCTCACCGACAAATAGCCTCGGCGCAAATCCGACATGGACGAGCAGCATAGTGCGGCGGCGAGCTATCGTTGTATGGTCAGTAGTGTGACTATGTATGTTCGTGGAGAGTCTGATGTGACTAACATTGGAACGCTGCGGCACCTCCAGAACATCATGGTCATCTGGCAGTTCTTGGTGAGTCGTGATCAAGTTGTTGTTTGAAAATCACACATACCGATATATGGCGGGCCCATTGACGGACCTCGATGAACGCAGAGTCGCAGACATAGCAAAGACAACTTACCGGCGGAGTCGGGATACTACATCACTACGAAGAGCAAGCGGCTAGACGTGTACATGTTCATGTGGACCGATCAGCAGTGGAGCTTCATGAAGACTGCGGCACCTCCAGAACATCATGATCAACCACGCTGCCGAATAGATAAGTGAGCCCTTGTCAGTAACGACGTTAGATGACGCACCGCGGGGTCTGTGAACTGAAGATGGGTCATCGAGGATGGCGTGGGGGAAGCTGACTGGCGGTGACTCGGACTGTTGTGCTCGGGGAAAGAGGCTGGGTCGTACGCACGCAATGCGAAGTGCCGCATTATATAATGTTACGGGGGATTTCTGTCGGTGGTTGCTGTCCGGCGATTCGATTCCGTGCATCTGATGTGCTGTATTTCAGCACCGGCTTGGGGCACCCTCGTTGTCGACCCAGTGCCTGGCGACTGGACATGTACTGAGGGTTACGTTGCGGACATGGCGCGGT
The DNA here is from genome assembly GCF_022264815.1 of Rhodofomes roseus. NCBI lineage: Eukaryota > Fungi > Basidiomycota > Agaricomycetes > Polyporales > Fomitopsidaceae > Rhodofomes > Rhodofomes roseus. The sequence goes on along the minus strand of NW_025952979.1, from coordinate 483,128 downwards.
CTGACATTGGGCGGCGAGAAGGATCATGGAGCCATGGAGACTGTGAAGCGAGACTGAATATCGCGGGGCGGTGAGTGTTGCGATCGGTTCCCCGGCTCGTTGATTGGGCTTCGCGCCTTGGACTTATGTTGGAACTTGGTAGTGGCCGGATGTTTCTGCTTGCATCGAGAACGAGGTGTAGTCAGTCAATTGCAGTGGCAATAGACCTGCGCCATGTGCCAGGAGCACGGATGGGTCCAAGGTCGAGGAACCTCCATAGTCCTGAAGCTGAGGGAGGAAACAGGTTGTCCTGCCATCGGCTGGAGACATCTTCGGCGAGGTCCTGACTACCTGGTAGGCTTCTAGTAGCAAGCTGCGCATAGCATTGCTCGTCGGAACACATCTGCGCTTCACGACGGTGTGTGATGGACTGTCGCGGGATGATTTTTTTCTGGCGTGCGGGTCTGCTCCCCGCGGGTTACCAACAAACATAAGCGCAATGAAACACCCGTACACATTAACGGCATTTCAAGGAAGTAGGTACGGCAAGTGCCATTTAGGTCAGTCGACTATACTTGAGCACGATAACACATTGTTGATGATATTACAGTGTCGGAAAACGAGCTTTCCGACATCAAGCATATGATAGAAGCCACACTACTGGATAGCGAATGGATAGTGTCATGAAATCAGCGCCGGTCAGCGGGAGTACTGCAAGACACGAAGCATGGGTTGATTCACACGTATTCTATCACATTTTTGTCACTTCTAATTGCGCTGTTGCTAGCCAGTAACACCCGTCGCGTACAGACCATGCCTTTGGGTGCGCGGGCAGCGCCGGGCACCTCCTCAAGTATAGTATCTAGATCTGCGTGACCGGGGCACTACTGGGGCGCGATGTTCAGCAGCGCGAGTGGTTTAGTCTGGGAACTTTGTTTGCACAAGACAGGTCCAGCAATATGCTTGGGACCCCGGGCATGCATTGTCTAGCATTGCTTGCAATGCCAGAATGTCTCTCGTACGGTTTGCGTACAATTGGTGCGGGCCCATCCGGGAAACCGATATCGGCAACCTTGAACATTGCCGCAGCGAGTATCTCACAGTGGGAGCAGCAATCCCGTAGTCATGGAGAATAATTAGACGGATGTCCGCTGCTCACGGACTAACCAACGTAGTATGTAATTGGTTCGGCGCTGTAGTAGAGTGCTGCAACATTCCAGGACAAGCTCTGTGTATGGCCGACCGCTAAGTTGAATCTGTTTTGTGAGCTCTGCTGAATACTATGCCATACTGTGTAAAGTAAGTCTGCCCTCGCTAAGGTAGATGTACCCAGTCTTGGATGTAGCCGAAGCTAGACTCTGTATGCCCATTTCCAACCGTATTTAATGTGCAGCCTTGACTCGATGATTCCGCAGCTTCGGACCTACCGTTGTGGCTAATCTCTGGTACGTCCAACTTGATTGAGATCCATACTATACTGAAGTTCTGCTGGCAGCAGAGTCATGCCCGGAAAACAATCAAAGACATCGCCGACGGTGCTACAGTTCGTTCCAGCAACCACCTACGCATTCAAATTCGAGTTCCCAGTCCCAGTCGCACCTCCGATGGACATGCAGGATACACAGACTGACAGGACTGTCCGTGATGCACTCAAGCATGAGCTGCGCGACAAGCTGACCAAGGCCCTTCGTACGTACCATCAGAGATGAATCTGTAGTATGTGCCACCACTGACCCTTTACATCACAGGGAAACTCACGGGTGTTCAGACGGCTTCCATGAAGTGGACAGCAGCAGGCTTCCTCAAGCACGTTGTCAAGGCACACGAGGTCATGCTTGAAGGATGGGGTGAGGATGTCCCATTCGAGAACCTCAGCAACCTCCCGAATGCAGTCGAGCGTATCCGAGATCTGCTTGATCGCTTCGAGAAAGGCGAGCTGCGGTTCATCAAGGTCAGCTATGCAACGGTCCGCACGCTCACACCCGAGACCGCTTCGCCTGGCAAGTACGTACCACCACGGAAACGAGTGATCCGGAAGGACTACAAATGTCACCGGGTTGTGAGGCGGCGGCCTGGGCGCATGCTGTCGGGGCCAAAGTCGGATGAGTTTGTGTATGACTCGGATGACATTGAGGAGTTTGAAGATACTGCGCACCTCGGTGATGGTCACGATGAGATACAGTAGATCTAGCCCGTGCGAAGAATAGATGTGTTGCCTGTGTGTCATCCTCATTTGGAGAGTACTACCATATTTGGCCACTGCCGTCCTGATTGCAAGGCTTATGCTCTGGGAATGAGTACCATCATTGTACGTACCACACAGAACACTTGGACAATGGAAGATACCTAGTCTTCATCCCAGCAATGCACACAGTAGCTGCTCAACTCGCAGATAACAAGTCGGTCCAGGATGTGCACCATGGAGCATACTTACAGCTCAATTAGGCCCAACACACATTTACTACGGCATCTCACACGCCAGTCAAACACAAACAGAGAAGGGTGAGCCAAGACAGAGACCCGCACCTCCTCATGTTGATCGGCGAGAGGCCGTGCGATCGCCGCGATACGCGACACGAAGGACTCGACGGTCGTACCATGACGACCCGAAGTTACATAGCGCGGTACGCGCTTGCTGCAGTCAGTACATTTGCAGTATGTACTACGTATTGAGCCGGACTCCCTCACCGCAACATTCCGCTCTCACAGTAAGTACCCACACTACAATGTTGCCTCTGAATCGTACACTGACAGTCCCAAAGAGCACAGGCGACGTGAAGGCTTGTGCATACCGAATGCCCGCAACATCGTCGAGGTCGCGACGCCTGCACCAATATCGCGAGTAGGATGTCCGTTGAACGACTTCGCCATACTGCAGGCCAACGCGAGGCCTACGCATGAAAGCTCGCGACACGCAGGTGAGCTCCGGCGGCTGGGAGCAAAGGTGTGTTTGCGATGTCATACTCGAGAGTCCGCACCGCGGGACACTAACGGCGAATGCGCAGAGAGCGAGCCGTCTTACTGATCAGTCCTCGCGCCCAGCGCGGCGTGTCGCCGTCCAGCAGACCGCCCGGAGCCCATGAGCACGGACAGCTCTGCGGCCTGCCGGACGAGCGTTGTAGAGCCGCGGCGCAAAGCCTTGTGCGTACCCGGTGACAAGCCATTGTCGACGACGCGACGCTTGTGCCGCGAGCAGGATCGCCGACACGTCTTCGACGCGTTAAGGCGAGCGCAACGGAACCTGAACCGGACACCTGACGATGAGATGAGGCCGCTGAGAAGCCAAAGTACGTTGATGACGTCCCACTCGAGAGTCACCATTGCGGACCACTAACGACGGATACGCAGGAGAGGCGAGCCGACGCGCTCGACTGGGCACAGTTCTCTGAAAAGCACCCATGCAGTCCGCCAGCAAACCGTCCATGAGCGGCAGCATGCGCTGTTCAACACGGGTTCGGCTGCTGCGCGACCCAAGCGGAGCCCACCGGACGAGCGACGTAGAGCCGAGTCGCGATCCGGTTTAGGCACGGACGGAGGTGCGCACCATCGTTCTCGTCACTGCCCAACGCAACTCATCGCTGCCCGACAGAGCCGTGCATGCCCGGGAGCAGGCTCACTGTCCAGTTGACAGTGCACGGGCTGCGCTTCTGGAGCTTCGCCGAGACACACGCATCCGACGCGCGCGCCCGCGTCGACGCTACATCGTCGGACGAGCGGCGTGGGAGATGCCGCTGTCCTGTCTCGCGGTGAGGTGGTCTCTGCTCAATTGTGCTCCCGATCGCGGTAGCTGGCACAGCACAGTACGGCGTGTCGCGTGTGCACCGCACCGACGTAAACTCACCTCCGCTCGCAGAGACATCTATCGCGCGAGAGACGTGTTGTATCGCCCGCGTCCAGGCGATGTTCTCTCGCGCCCAGCACCGCCGTGCGCAAGACGCGGATGGCTCGCCCGCCGTCGCACCTACCTCTGGGCCCACAGCGTCCACAAGCCCCTCAAGTCGACGGTTGTGCGTCGCCGCCGCCCGGCTCGTCGTGCCGCCTGCCGAGGCACATCGGTCGCTGTCCAGCACGTCGTGCTCAGCACCCATCAGTCTCGGTGAGCTCGCGGTGCCAGCCACGAACGGCTCTGCCCGTTCTCTGCCACGAAGCGTTGCCCCGCACGATCGACGATGTACAAGGCACCGCTTCCCGGGGTATGCGTTTCGTCGACGCCAGCGGACCCGCGTCGCAGCGGACCGTCGCCGGGTCGTACGTCGGGCGATGGTTGGGCTGTAGAGGCACGCGTGGTGAGGACGCGCGTCGTGCATAGTGGGCCGCGATTGAAGAAGGCGGAATGATGGATGTCCGGCGAGCGCGGGTGGTGACCGCCTGGGAAGGACACTGTCGACCGCAGCGCGCTCGGGTGCTGGCGGCTCGCGACAGGGCACATATGAGGTGAGCATCTTGTGTGTTGGCGAAAGCGGGTTTCAAACTCACCGGTTGACCCACCGAGGCGCCAAGACACAAGAAACCGACGTCGCGCTGTGCGGCGTTTTCCTCCTCGGCATTGCTGTCCGAGTCCGCGCACAGTTTCGACAGCAGCCGGTGCACAGTTCTGGCACACTTGCACGATGCTGTCCAATTGCTATGACCCGTGTGTCCCTCGACACAATGAGCTGCTGCTATCGTGCGGTCACTGCATCCCTCACCAGAAGGTCGATGGGCCGCAGAGAGCGCTCGGACAGCAGCGTGCGGGGGGAGGACGGTGTGCGGGGGCTCGCACTGGCGAGAATGGGAAGTGAGCTGACCTTTCGAGCAGTCTACGCGCCCCGCGGGGATTTGCGGCGTTGGAAGAGGGAGTGAAAACGATGGTGTGAGCGGCGAGCGTATAAGACGGCGGGGATGGGATGAGCGCAGCAGAGTGGTCTAGCGGGTGGTGTCAGAGCGAGCGAACGCAGACACGAGCGCCAATGTGCGCACCAGAATGCAGCGACTGGGTGTCGTCCATAGGCCCGCAGACAGAGCACTTACTCTCGAGCTCGCGCTGGACTTTGGGCACGCCCGAACCAGTGCGCGCGCGGGAAACGAGAGGAGGACTGAGGAAGAGGAGGAGACGCGTCCGTCGACGCGCGACGCGCTGCCTCAGACACGTGACGCGGTGTTGGGCCAGGCCGCCGTCGACGGCTCCCAGCTGCCATCCGTCCTTGCTCTCATGCCACGGGAAAGTTCTGAAGTCAAACAAGAATCTTGCCCTCCTGAAGCGACTCCCAGCAATGAATCGTCCCGTTTCTCCGACTGAACTGCCTCACGAATTCGACCTTGCCATACAGTATTGCCCCCGGGTCGCTTGCTTGCCTGAGCCCTACGCTCTTCTTGTTTTGGTACTCGCGACATAATCAACGCCAAAGCTCTAAAGACGGGAGACAACTACAGGTGTGGATGCCGGTGTATCTAGGCGCCCGCTATGCTAATGAGAGGGCCTGCTACTCGAGTCATGCCTATTCACCCGCAGATAGCCTCAATCTGATCATTCGGCATTGCGGAAGGGCGTCCATCGCATTCCCAGCCATACAAGTATCTTCCGTCCGCCGCGCGGCCGCCCTGCATTCCTCCCTCGAGCCCCGCGTCCCTCCCTCGTGTTCGCGATGTCTAGCGCGGGTTACCAGCCGCTCAAGACTGACGATCAGGCCTACGACCACCCGCAAGGCCCTCCCGCGGGTCGTGGGAGCCCACGCTCCCGCCGGATTGCCATCTCGGTATGCTTCGTCGTTTGCGCAGCGGCCCTCTCCCTCCTCTACGCCTTCCCGCCCTACTTTGGCCCAGACACGCTCACTACCTCGTCCTCGTCCCCTGGAGCGCTCCTCGACCATGAAGGGCCTCTGAAGCAATGCGCGGCAAGCGGCCCGCCCCCCGCCTCGCCCCCAGCACCTGTCAACCCTTGGGCCTCTCTCACCGTCCCAGAGACGACCGCGCTCACGGACTGGCTCAATGTCCCGGAGCGCGCACTCAACCTCACCCCGGGCACGTCCGCACACATCTCGGACAACTATATCTACCACATCGGCGCATGGCGCCCCGCCAAGGCCGACGCGCTCGCGTACCTCGCCGACCCGCAGGACACCGCGCCGCCCGACCGTTATGCGCGGGTGACGATCCACCACGGCGCCGCGGCGGAGCCGACAGTGCAGGACTACTTGGTGGGCCCGCTGCCTGTGAGCGGCGCGACAGGCATACGCCCTCTAACAGAGGTGTATCACCGCCCGGAGATCCCATACAACGCGCGAGGGTACACGACCCTCGCTGAGCTGCAGCCGATTCTCATCGACGTCATGCCCAAGATGGCGGAGGCAACCCAGGTGTGTGTGGCCGCGCTCGCCGTCTGTGTGTGCCTGCTAATTGGATGCGGGTGTAGGAACTGTTCGGAGGCGTCGCGCTGGGGCTCGCGAACGACACCCTCGTTGGAGGCGCGGTGGGCCCGCTGAGCTTCGACGGGTCCTTCCGGAGAGGTTGGATCAACTGGCGGAGGAACGTCGCAGGGCCGTACCTCCACCCGGTCGGGTTCTTCCTCTACGTCGACATGACCGGGACGGATTCCAATGAGTGGAAGCTGCTCAAGGTGTGTCAATACCCATGACGAACACGACAGCATGGCTCAGACTGTGTGCGGCAGATCGTGTACAACCACCAGGTGTTCGAGGGCGTGGATGACTTCATGGGCGCGTTCCGGAACGGCACGCTGAGGCGCCTCCCCGCGCGCCCGGACAACCACGACATCGACTGGACGACGCGCAAGCGCCCCGACGGCCCCCGCCGCGACCTCGACCACCTCCCCGGCCCGCGCTCGGTGTCGTTTGCGGGCCTGCGCTTCCGCGTGGACAGGTGCGTGCTGTGTCAGATGAGGGGGCGAGTGCTGACTGCGCTGTGGGTTGTAGGGAGACGCAGTACGTGAGCTGGATGGGGTGGGGGATGTACCTCGGCTTCGATCGTGATATGGGCCTCAGCTTGTGGGACATCAAGTTCCGGGGTGAGCGCCTCATCTACGAGGTGCGGCCTCTCTTGGTCTGGGTCCTGCTCTGTGCTGATGACGGCTGGGTATTAGCTCGCGCCTCAGGAGGCGATCGCGCAGTATGCAGGCAACGACCCGATGCAGAGCACCACAGCGTGGCTCGATAGGTTCTTCGGTATGGTGAGTACATCTCGTGTCTGGTCGTGTCGCGGATAGCTAAGTGGACACGCAGGGCGGTTCTGTGCGCGACATGCTCCCTGGCTACGACTGCCCGCACGAGGCAGTCTTCCTTCCCGCGACGACCAACACCTTCGCGGGCTCTATCACACGCGAGCGGTGAGCATCTTAGTTTGGAAGCATCACAGTCGCAACGCTCACTCGGCGAATCGTGCTGCACAGGGCGATCTGCATATTCGAGCACGACTCTGGCCGCCCGATCACACGCCACATGGGCTACGCGGAGGGGGAGTTCGGCGCCGTGCGCGGGTACAACCTCGTCGTACGCTCCATCGCGACCGTCGGCAACTACGACTACTGTAAGTTCCCACGTAACGTCGACAGTGTAGGACGTTGACAAATGCTTGCGGACAGTGTTTGACTACATCTTCCACATCGATGGCACGATCGAGGTCCGCCTGTCTGCATCGGGCTACTTGCAAGGTGGCTTCTGGGAGCCCAGTCAGGAGGGCTATGGTACCGCGATCCGGGACACAACCAGTGCGTCTCACTGCATCGATATCAATGCCGCGCCTCTGAGCTGTTAACCTTCGCAGTGGGCTCGCTGCACGACCACGTGATCAACTACAAGGTGGATCTGGACGTCGCGGGCGAGAAGAACTCGCTGCTGTTCACGCACACGCACCAGGAGGAAGTCGAGCAGCCGTGGTTCGAGGACGACTGGGGCAGCACAGTCCTCCAGCAGAAGATCACGCGGACGTTCATCGAGAGCGAGGACGACGCGCTGCTCAAGTTCCCGTACAACTTCCAGGGCGGGTACTCGCTCGTGAACCGCGATGAGACGAACAGGTGGGGCATCCCGCGTGGCAATGTAGTCAACCCTGTGCACGATGTGCGTTTGCATTGCGCGTGTCCTAACATTGCCGGGCCGGCTGGCTGTGGCGCAGACGGTCGTCGGCTCATGGTCGTGTTGCGTAACGCTGAATGGATACGTAGGGCGGCTCTGTGCGATGCGCGGCCTCGTACTCGCAGGCGCGCACTGTGTCGTGTCGCCGCTAGAGTGATCAGCTGCGTCTCGCCGTCGTCACGTCCTGATGGAACGAGCGTGTCGGTCGCTGGTTGGTTGACCAGCGGCCTATGGTGCTCGTGACAGCTGTTTGACGTGGGCGATATGTTGACGCAGACTCGACACGGGCTTATGCAGACACACCGCGGGTCACCATTCAACTTGAAGCCCCTTCGACGCGCGTGCAAGCGGACCTTCTTCCCAGTCTGTAGGTGGAACTGGCGCAACGCTGGGCACTGTCGCGTTGTGCAGACGCGGACGAAGGCCTCTCACTCGCTCATGTGCCTCGACAACCAGCCGCCACAACGGGCGCTGTGTGGTTACTCGGCCAGTCGCACTCGGACGCGGCTGCGAACGTGTGCACGCTCGCGTGGTGGGACGTGATGCCTGCGTGATGCCGTCTGCGCGCGCTCTGCCTCTGTGACCGCCAAACTGCATGAACGTATCTGTCCTGGGCCCTGGCTATGTGTCCTGTGCTTGGTAGTCAGTCGTTGTTCACGCGATGGACCGCCAGTTCCACTGTACGCACCGGACCGGACACAGTGAGGGCTGTCAAATCGAATGGATTTGCGAGTTGAGCGATGAGCGGTGAGTGCGGTTCGACGGTGATTGGGCTGTGAATCTGACACCGTTAGGACATGGTCAAGGCCACCGGATGTGCACTCGAGCTACGTGCGCGACGGACACTGGACAGGAGGAGCCGTGGAAGCGGACGTTCGGGGACGCCTCTGGACCGTCAAGAGCGATGTCAGAAACAGTCAAATGGGCGTTGCGGCACTCACTACTGAGTGGCGGCTGCGCCGGCATACGATGATCTTGACGGGGTGTGTGTACCGGGCCGACGTCGAACGGATGGGAAGCAGTTGCGCACGAGATGGGCCATAGCGAGAGTACAACACGACACCGAACATCGTGATGTGCGCGCGGCCCGGGTGCTTTCGTATGTGCGGCACGTCAATAGAGGTGAATAGGGCTGCGTCGTTTTGCTGCACCTCCGCAATCTCGCATTGCAGTGACTTATGAGGGAGGCTGGATAGGGTGTCAGCGAGGGATGGCGGTTGTGAGTTACAGCGCTCAAAGTAGTAGCGCGAGGCAAGTCTGCGCTCATATCCAATGTGGGCATGACAGAGTAACCTGATGTCGGCGACCAACAAGCCGCCGCGCTCTAATAGTCATCAGGACGACCAGAACAGCGTCGGGGTACTTGTCAGGGCGGAAACGGTGTCGCGGTCAGTACGGGAAGTGAGCCTCCACAAGATTACACTCACCGCAAGGCCTGCTGTTCATCAGGAACGGCAAGATCGACTCGGAAGTCACCGTGGGGATGGCTCGTGCGTACCACGAAGGGGATAAACAGCCGGTCAGCCCTTGTCCGTGTCTGTGAAAGACATGCTCACCGACAAATAGCCTCGGCGCAAATCCGACATGGACGAGCAGCATAGTGCGGCGGCGAGCTATCGTTGTATGGTCAGTAGTGTGACTATGTATGTTCGTGGAGAGTCTGATGTGACTAACATTGGAACGCTGCGGCACCTCCAGAACATCATGGTCATCTGGCAGTTCTTGGTGAGTCGTGATCAAGTTGTTGTTTGAAAATCACACATACCGATATATGGCGGGCCCATTGACGGACCTCGATGAACGCAGAGTCGCAGACATAGCAAAGACAACTTACCGGCGGAGTCGGGATACTACATCACTACGAAGAGCAAGCGGCTAGACGTGTACATGTTCATGTGGACCGATCAGCAGTGGAGCTTCATGAAGACTGCGGCACCTCCAGAACATCATGATCAACCACGCTGCCGAATAGATAAGTGAGCCCTTGTCAGTAACGACGTTAGATGACGCACCGCGGGGTCTGTGAACTGAAGATGGGTCATCGAGGATGGCGTGGGGGAAGCTGACTGGCGGTGACTCGGACTGTTGTGCTCGGGGAAAGAGGCTGGGTCGTACGCACGCAATGCGAAGTGCCGCATTATATAATGTTACGGGGGATTTCTGTCGGTGGTTGCTGTCCGGCGATTCGATTCCGTGCATCTGATGTGCTGTATTTCAGCACCGGCTTGGGGCACCCTCGTTGTCGACCCAGTGCCTGGCGACTGGACATGTACTGAGGGTTACGTTGCGGACATGGCGCGGTCTGACATTGGGCGGCGAGAAGGATCATGGAGCCATGGAGACTGTGAAGCGAGACTGAATATCGCGGGGCGGTGAGTGTTGCGATCGGTTCCCCGGCTCGTTGATTGGGCTTCGCGCCTTGGACTTATGTTGGAACTTGGTAGTGGCCGGATGTTTCTGCTTGCATCGAGAACGAGGTGTAGTCAGTCAATTGCAGTGGCAATAGACCTGCGCCATGTGCCAGGAGCACGGATGGGTCCAAGGTCGAGGAACCTCCATAGTCCTGAAGCTGAGGGAGGAAACAGGTTGTCCTGCCATCGGCTGGAGACATCTTCGGCGAGGTCCTGACTACCTGGTAGGCTTCTAGTAGCAAGCTGCGCATAGCATTGCTCGTCGGAACACATCTGCGCTTCACGACGGTGTGTGATGGACTGTCGCGGGATGATTTTTTTCTGGCGTGCGGGTCTGCTCCCCGCGGGTTACCAACAAACATAAGCGCAATGAAACACCCGTACACATTAACGGCATTTCAAGGAAGTAGGTACGGCAAGTGCCATTTAGGTCAGTCGACTATACTTGAGCACGATAACACATTGTTGATGATATTACAGTGTCGGAAAACGAGCTTTCCGACATCAAGCATATGATAGAAGCCACACTACTGGATAGCGAATGGATAGTGTCATGAAATCAGCGCCGGTCAGCGGGAGTACTGCAAGACACGAAGCATGGGTTGATTCACACGTATTCTATCACATTTTTGTCACTTCTAATTGCGCTGTTGCTAGCCAGTAACACCCGTCGCGTACAGACCATGCCTTTGGGTGCGCGGGCAGCGCCGGGCACCTCCTCAAGTATAGTATCTAGATCTGCGTGACCGGGGCACTACTGGGGCGCGATGTTCAGCAGCGCGAGTGGTTTAGTCTGGGAACTTTGTTTGCACAAGACAGGTCCAGCAATATGCTTGGGACCCCGGGCATGCATTGTCTAGCATTGCTTGCAATGCCAGAATGTCTCTCGTACGGTTTGCGTACAATTGGTGCGGGCCCATCCGGGAAACCGATATCGGCAACCTTGAACATTGCCGCAGCGAGTATCTCACAGTGGGAGCAGCAATCCCGTAGTCATGGAGAATAATTAGACGGATGTCCGCTGCTCACGGACTAACCAACGTAGTATGTAATTGGTTCGGCGCTGTAGTAGAGTGCTGCAACATTCCAGGACAAGCTCTGTGTATGGCCGACCGCTAAGTTGAATCTGTTTTGTGAGCTCTGCTGAATACTATGCCATACTGTGTAAAGTAAGTCTGCCCTCGCTAAGGTAGATGTACCCAGTCTTGGATGTAGCCGAAGCTAGACTCTGTATGCCCATTTCCAACCGTATTTAATGTGCAGCCTTGACTCGATGATTCCGCAGCTTCGGACCTACCGTTGTGGCTAATCTCTGGTACGTCCAACTTGATTGAGATCCATACTATACTGAAGTTCTGCTGGCAGCAGAGTCATGCCCGGAAAACAATCAAAGACATCGCCGACGGTGCTACAGTTCGTTCCAGCAACCACCTACGCATTCAAATTCGAGTTCCCAGTCCCAGTCGCACCTCCGATGGACATGCAGGATACACAGACTGACAGGACTGTCCGTGATGCACTCAAGCATGAGCTGCGCGACAAGCTGACCAAGGCCCTTCGTACGTACCATCAGAGATGAATCTGTAGTATGTGCCACCACTGACCCTTTACATCACAGGGAAACTCACGGGTGTTCAGACGGCTTCCATGAAGTGGACAGCAGCAGGCTTCCTCAAGCACGTTGTCAAGGCACACGAGGTCATGCTTGAAGGATGGGGTGAGGATGTCCCATTCGAGAACCTCAGCAACCTCCCGAATGCAGTCGAGCGTATCCGAGATCTGCTTGATCGCTTCGAGAAAGGCGAGCTGCGGTTCATCAAGGTCAGCTATGCAACGGTCCGCACGCTCACACCCGAGACCGCTTCGCCTGGCAAGTACGTACCACCACGGAAACGAGTGATCCGGAAGGACTACAAATGTCACCGGGTTGTGAGGCGGCGGCCTGGGCGCATGCTGTCGGGGCCAAAGTCGGATGAGTTTGTGTATGACTCGGATGACATTGAGGAGTTTGAAGATACTGCGCACCTCGGTGATGGTCACGATGAGATACAGTAGATCTAGCCCGTGCGAAGAATAGATGTGTTGCCTGTGTGTCATCCTCATTTGGAGAGTACTACCATATTTGGCCACTGCCGTCCTGATTGCAAGGCTTATGCTCTGGGAATGAGTACCATCATTGTACGTACCACACAGAACACTTGGACAATGGAAGATACCTAGTCTTCATCCCAGCAATGCACACAGTAGCTGCTCAACTCGCAGATAACAAGTCGGTCCAGGATGTGCACCATGGAGCATACTTACAGCTCAATTAGGCCCAACACACATTTACTACGGCATCTCACACGCCAGTCAAACACAAACAGAGAAGGGTGAGCCAAGACAGAGACCCGCACCTCCTCATGTTGATCGGCGAGAGGCCGTGCGATCGCCGCGATACGCGACACGAAGGACTCGACGGTCGTACCATGACGACCCGAAGTTACATAGCGCGGTACGCGCTTGCTGCAGTCAGTACATTTGCAGTATGTACTACGTATTGAGCCGGACTCCCTCACCGCAACATTCCGCTCTCACAGTAAGTACCCACACTACAATGTTGCCTCTGAATCGTACACTGACAGTCCCAAAGAGCACAGGCGACGTGAAGGCTTGTGCATACCGAATGCCCGCAACATCGTCGAGGTCGCGACGCCTGCACCAATATCGCGAGTAGGATGTCCGTTGAACGACTTCGCCATACTGCAGGCCAACGCGAGGCCTACGCATGAAAGCTCGCGACACGCAGGTGAGCTCCGGCGGCTGGGAGCAAAGGTGTGTTTGCGATGTCATACTCGAGAGTCCGCACCGCGGGACACTAACGGCGAATGCGCAGAGAGCGAGCCGTCTTACTGATCAGTCCTCGCGCCCAGCGCGGCGTGTCGCCGTCCAGCAGACCGCCCGGAGCCCATGAGCACGGACAGCTCTGCGGCCTGCCGGACGAGCGTTGTAGAGCCGCGGCGCAAAGCCTTGTGCGTACCCGGTGACAAGCCATTGTCGACGACGCGACGCTTGTGCCGCGAGCAGGATCGCCGACACGTCTTCGACGCGTTAAGGCGAGCGCAACGGAACCTGAACCGGACACCTGACGATGAGATGAGGCCGCTGAGAAGCCAAAGTACGTTGATGACGTCCCACTCGAGAGTCACCATTGCGGACCACTAACGACGGATACGCAGGAGAGGCGAGCCGACGCGCTCGACTGGGCACAGTTCTCTGAAAAGCACCCATGCAGTCCGCCAGCAAACCGTCCATGAGCGGCAGCATGCGCTGTTCAACACGGGTTCGGCTGCTGCGCGACCCAAGCGGAGCCCACCGGACGAGCGACGTAGAGCCGAGTCGCGATCCGGTTTAGGCACGGACGGAGGTGCGCACCATCGTTCTCGTCACTGCCCAACGCAACTCATCGCTGCCCGACAGAGCCGTGCATGCCCGGGAGCAGGCTCACTGTCCAGTTGACAGTGCACGGGCTGCGCTTCTGGAGCTTCGCCGAGACACACGCATCCGACGCGCGCGCCCGCGTCGACGCTACATCGTCGGACGAGCGGCGTGGGAGATGCCGCTGTCCTGTCTCGCGGTGAGGTGGTCTCTGCTCAATTGTGCTCCCGATCGCGGTAGCTGGCACAGCACAGTACGGCGTGTCGCGTGTGCACCGCACCGACGTAAACTCACCTCCGCTCGCAGAGACATCTATCGCGCGAGAGACGTGTTGTATCGCCCGCGTCCAGGCGATGTTCTCTCGCGCCCAGCACCGCCGTGCGCAAGACGCGGATGGCTCGCCCGCCGTCGCACCTACCTCTGGGCCCACAGCGTCCACAAGCCCCTCAAGTCGACGGTTGTGCGTCGCCGCCGCCCGGCTCGTCGTGCCGCCTGCCGAGGCACATCGGTCGCTGTCCAGCACGTCGTGCTCAGCACCCATCAGTCTCGGTGAGCTCGCGGTGCCAGCCACGAACGGCTCTGCCCGTTCTCTGCCACGAAGCGTTGCCCCGCACGATCGACGATGTACAAGGCACCGCTTCCCGGGGTATGCGTTTCGTCGACGCCAGCGGACCCGCGTCGCAGCGGACCGTCGCCGGGTCGTACGTCGGGCGATGGTTGGGCTGTAGAGGCACGCGTGGTGAGGACGCGCGTCGTGCATAGTGGGCCGCGATTGAAGAAGGCGGAATGATGGATGTCCGGCGAGCGCGGGTGGTGACCGCCTGGGAAGGACACTGTCGACCGCAGCGCGCTCGGGTGCTGGCGGCTCGCGACAGGGCACATATGAGGTGAGCATCTTGTGTGTTGGCGAAAGCGGGTTTCAAACTCACCGGTTGACCCACCGAGGCGCCAAGACACAAGAAACCGACGTCGCGCTGTGCGGCGTTTTCCTCCTCGGCATTGCTGTCCGAGTCCGCGCACAGTTTCGACAGCAGCCGGTGCACAGTTCTGGCACACTTGCACGATGCTGTCCAATTGCTATGACCCGTGTGTCCCTCGACACAATGAGCTGCTGCTATCGTGCGGTCACTGCATCCCTCACCAGAAGGTCGATGGGCCGCAGAGAGCGCTCGGACAGCAGCGTGCGGGGGGAGGACGGTGTGCGGGGGCTCGCACTGGCGAGAATGGGAAGTGAGCTGACCTTTCGAGCAGTCTACGCGCCCCGCGGGGATTTGCGGCGTTGGAAGAGGGAGTGAAAACGATGGTGTGAGCGGCGAGCGTATAAGACGGCGGGGATGGGATGAGCGCAGCAGAGTGGTCTAGCGGGTGGTGTCAGAGCGAGCGAACGCAGACACGAGCGCCAATGTGCGCACCAGAATGCAGCGACTGGGTGTCGTCCATAGGCCCGCAGACAGAGCACTTACTCTCGAGCTCGCGCTGGACTTTGGGCACGCCCGAACCAGTGCGCGCGCGGGAAACGAGAGGAGGACTGAGGAAGAGGAGGAGACGCGTCCGTCGACGCGCGACGCGCTGCCTCAGACACGTGACGCGGTGTTGGGCCAGGCCGCCGTCGACGGCTCCCAGCTGCCATCCGTCCTTGCTCTCATGCCACGGGAAAGTTCTGAAGTCAAACAAGAATCTTGCCCTCCTGAAGCGACTCCCAGCAATGAATCGTCCCGTTTCTCCGACTGAACTGCCTCACGAATTCGACCTTGCCATACAGTATTGCCCCCGGGTCGCTTGCTTGCCTGAGCCCTACGCTCTTCTTGTTTTGGTACTCGCGACATAATCAACGCCAAAGCTCTAAAGACGGGAGACAACTACAGGTGTGGATGCCGGTGTATCTAGGCGCCCGCTATGCTAATGAGAGGGCCTGCTACTCGAGTCATGCCTATTCACCCGCAGATAGCCTCAATCTGATCATTCGGCATTGCGGAAGGGCGTCCATCGCATTCCCAGCCATACAAGTATCTTCCGTCCGCCGCGCGGCCGCCCTGCATTCCTCCCTCGAGCCCCGCGTCCCTCCCTCGTGTTCGCGATGTCTAGCGCGGGTTACCAGCCGCTCAAGACTGACGATCAGGCCTACGACCACCCGCAAGGCCCTCCCGCGGGTCGTGGGAGCCCACGCTCCCGCCGGATTGCCATCTCGGTATGCTTCGTCGTTTGCGCAGCGGCCCTCTCCCTCCTCTACGCCTTCCCGCCCTACTTTGGCCCAGACACGCTCACTACCTCGTCCTCGTCCCCTGGAGCGCTCCTCGACCATGAAGGGCCTCTGAAGCAATGCGCGGCAAGCGGCCCGCCCCCCGCCTCGCCCCCAGCACCTGTCAACCCTTGGGCCTCTCTCACCGTCCCAGAGACGACCGCGCTCACGGACTGGCTCAATGTCCCGGAGCGCGCACTCAACCTCACCCCGGGCACGTCCGCACACATCTCGGACAACTATATCTACCACATCGGCGCATGGCGCCCCGCCAAGGCCGACGCGCTCGCGTACCTCGCCGACCCGCAGGACACCGCGCCGCCCGACCGTTATGCGCGGGTGACGATCCACCACGGCGCCGCGGCGGAGCCGACAGTGCAGGACTACTTGGTGGGCCCGCTGCCTGTGAGCGGCGCGACAGGCATACGCCCTCTAACAGAGGTGTATCACCGCCCGGAGATCCCATACAACGCGCGAGGGTACACGACCCTCGCTGAGCTGCAGCCGATTCTCATCGACGTCATGCCCAAGATGGCGGAGGCAACCCAGGTGTGTGTGGCCGCGCTCGCCGTCTGTGTGTGCCTGCTAATTGGATGCGGGTGTAGGAACTGTTCGGAGGCGTCGCGCTGGGGCTCGCGAACGACACCCTCGTTGGAGGCGCGGTGGGCCCGCTGAGCTTCGACGGGTCCTTCCGGAGAGGTTGGATCAACTGGCGGAGGAACGTCGCAGGGCCGTACCTCCACCCGGTCGGGTTCTTCCTCTACGTCGACATGACCGGGACGGATTCCAATGAGTGGAAGCTGCTCAAGGTGTGTCAATACCCATGACGAACACGACAGCATGGCTCAGACTGTGTGCGGCAGATCGTGTACAACCACCAGGTGTTCGAGGGCGTGGATGACTTCATGGGCGCGTTCCGGAACGGCACGCTGAGGCGCCTCCCCGCGCGCCCGGACAACCACGACATCGACTGGACGACGCGCAAGCGCCCCGACGGCCCCCGCCGCGACCTCGACCACCTCCCCGGCCCGCGCTCGGTGTCGTTTGCGGGCCTGCGCTTCCGCGTGGACAGGTGCGTGCTGTGTCAGATGAGGGGGCGAGTGCTGACTGCGCTGTGGGTTGTAGGGAGACGCAGTACGTGAGCTGGATGGGGTGGGGGATGTACCTCGGCTTCGATCGTGATATGGGCCTCAGCTTGTGGGACATCAAGTTCCGGGGTGAGCGCCTCATCTACGAGGTGCGGCCTCTCTTGGTCTGGGTCCTGCTCTGTGCTGATGACGGCTGGGTATTAGCTCGCGCCTCAGGAGGCGATCGCGCAGTATGCAGGCAACGACCCGATGCAGAGCACCACAGCGTGGCTCGATAGGTTCTTCGGTATGGTGAGTACATCTCGTGTCTGGTCGTGTCGCGGATAGCTAAGTGGACACGCAGGGCGGTTCTGTGCGCGACATGCTCCCTGGCTACGACTGCCCGCACGAGGCAGTCTTCCTTCCCGCGACGACCAACACCTTCGCGGGCTCTATCACACGCGAGCGGTGAGCATCTTAGTTTGGAAGCATCACAGTCGCAACGCTCACTCGGCGAATCGTGCTGCACAGGGCGATCTGCATATTCGAGCACGACTCTGGCCGCCCGATCACACGCCACATGGGCTACGCGGAGGGGGAGTTCGGCGCCGTGCGCGGGTACAACCTCGTCGTACGCTCCATCGCGACCGTCGGCAACTACGACTACTGTAAGTTCCCACGTAACGTCGACAGTGTAGGACGTTGACAAATGCTTGCGGACAGTGTTTGACTACATCTTCCACATCGATGGCACGATCGAGGTCCGCCTGTCTGCATCGGGCTACTTGCAAGGTGGCTTCTGGGAGCCCAGTCAGGAGGGCTATGGTACCGCGATCCGGGACACAACCAGTGCGTCTCACTGCATCGATATCCATGCCACGCCTCTGAGCTGTTAACCTTCGCAGTGGGCTCGCTGCACGACCACGTGATCAACTACAAGGTGGATCTGGACGTCGCGGGCGAGAAGAACTCGCTGCTGTTCACGCACACGCACCAGGAGGAAGTCGAGCAGCCGTGGTTCGAGGACGACTGGGGCAGCACAGTCCTCCAGCAGAAGATCACGCGGACGTTCATCGAGAGCGAGGACGACGCGCTGCTCAAGTTCCCGTACAACTTCCAGGGCGGGTACTCGCTCGTGAACCGCGATGAGACGAACAGGTGGGGCATCCCGCGTGGATATGCAATTCACCCTGGGTACAACCCTGTGCACAATGTGCGTTTGCTTTGCTCGTATGTCCTGGCACTGACAGGCTGACGCGCCGTGGCCCAGACGGTTGTCGGCTCGAAGCGCCTGCTAGACAACGCGAACTGGGCGCGGTACAACCTTGCGGTGAGCAAGCGCAAAGAGACGGAGCCGACGAGCAGCAGCATGTGGAACCAGAACCTGCCCGGTGCGCCGATGGTGAACTTCCACAAATTCTTTGACGGCGAGAACATCACGCAAGAGGACCTCGTCGCGTGGGTGAATGTCGGCACGCACCACCTCCCGCAGGCGGAGGACTCGCCGAACACGCGTACGAACCTCGCTGCGTCTAGGTGCGTCGTCCCACTTTCATGACTACGCGAGCGGTCGTATTGACGGCCCTTGCAGCTTCTTCATCACGCCGCTGAATTACTTTGACTTTGACGTGTCGATGGAGAGTCTGAATGCGATCCTGCTCTCTCCGCCGAAGAACTCGGGCGATGCGTGGGGCTACGACGACAACGGTGTGAAGGACTCGAACTGCGTGCCGGGCCCGGTGCCGCCGTTCGAGTACAAGGGCGTGAACGCGTTCTCTCTCGACGGGAAGCTCGCACCGCCGGAGAGCGCGGACGAGATGCGCAAGGGCGCGGAGATGTACCACCGCATCAAGCTCGAGTTGTAGACTGGTAGGTGCTATAAGTTGCATAGACCACAAACGAATGTATGTACTTGTTAGTCGGAAACAACCTGATTCTCGAGGCTGGAAGTCCTGGCGAGTATCAAGCTTTGTGAGGGTCCTTTGTTTGCCGTGTCGATGAACCGCATCATAGCAATTGTGCTCGGTGATGCCCCGGGCATCGTCTCTGCCTATACGATGGACAGGTTCGTGACCATCGTACCGTCTCCTTCACACTGATGTGCCCATGCTCACTATCCAACTCTATGACCACCGCAATACTTTCATGTAGGGCTCTGATCATCCAAGACTGATCCAAGGGCACATATCGCGTACGCGCCTTCAACCTTCTGCGAGTCCTGTATACATTCGCCGTGACCGTCCCCGCACAGCAAAGGCAACCTATCCATGACACCATCCCCGCAACGCACGATGCATGCGCAGACTGCTTTTGCCATCTTCCATCGACGTCCACAGATGTTACGCACCTCACGAAGATGTAGTTACGAACTGCAAAACAATAAAAGAAATGCCAAGAGGGCGGATCGAACGCCCGACCTTCAGAAGTTTGCCTGCATAAGCAATCTATGCTCGAAGCTTCAGTCTGCTGCTCTCCCAGCTGAGCTATCTCGGCACATAGACAGGGAGCGTTGATTTAATTTATATAGAGCCAAGGAGTCTACGCGGCCAGCGGTACCTGCACCGCCTGCGCGTACGCTTGCAATCGCACTAACTTGGCACTGACTTTGACGGAGTTGATATTGAGTTGATACGTATGAGATCCCGAAAACGTGTCTCATTGCAAGCTTAAGCACCGAACCCATTCGTTTTCCACTCATCAGCCGGTTATCCTTGGGTTATCCCATCTCTGACGATGAGCCCTCCGTATCCGATACCAAACTCGACTCTTATACCCCAGCTACATCTGCAGAAGCATCCAGAAGGCGGTGAGTAACACTGGCTAATGCAAGCGGCCTCTTGCCGCGTGCGCAACTCGTCTCTCAACTCGAATTTCCTAGGCTACTTTGTTGAGACGGACCGTCAGTCTGAGACGGTACCCTCCCCTTTTGCCGGTAAGCATGGATGTATGACTACAAGCAATAAGATCCACTTTGATCGTTGGTTTCGTTCGCGATTGTCGTAGGAGGTGCTCCTCGCTCGTTGGCCACTAGTATCTACTATCTGCTCGCGCCCGACGAGAAGAGTGGAGTCTTTCACATGAACACGTCCGCGGTATGTATCTCTCGTCTATCTGTACTCTGAAGGTGTACAGGTCGATGCTACGCTGACTCGGCTGTGTCATCAGACTATGCACGTCCTCCACCAGGGCCGCGCAGAATACGTCCTCATAACGCCGCCCTCAACGCCAGGCAGCCCTCCGAAAGTAGAGAAGAAGGTCCGTACGCTCCATCGCGCTTCGACGCCCATCATCGTCTCTGCGCATCATCGCCTCTGATCGCTGCCACGCTCAGATAATGGGCCCGAATATCCAAGCGGGCGAAGTCCTACAATTGCTCGTCCCGTCCGGGATATGGAAGATGTCACGCCTCCTCCCGGACGACCTCGCCGCTGCCGCTGACGCCGCGAAAAGGGACCACGTAGGCTGCCTCATCACGGAGGTCGTGTTTCCTGGCTTCGCATGGGAGGACCATGCGTTCTTGACGAAGGCAGAGCTCGAGAAGCTGTACGGAGGCTTGGATGATGCCAAGGAGTGGCTCGCGTACGTGAAGAGCGGATGATTGGCTGAGGTTAGCCTGCGATCTTCATCTTCTGTGAGCGTAATGTGCACAATTCCAGATCTGAACACTTCATTCGCATGTTGATCACATATACTGCACAAGCATGTATCCCAGCGTTGAATAAACGTAGGATCATCAGAAGATCAGGTTTAACCGCCTATTGCTGGATGTCCTTTGACTTCACAGAAACCATCAGACATGGCGTGCAATGGAAGCGATTTAATTGCTCACAGGCCTCACTGCCGGTTGGCTACATGGAATGCAGTGCGGGCAGTTTCATGTACAGATCTACACCTCGCGCATCGCAATCTAATGACTCTTCATGCTACCAGAACCCATACGCGTATAGCTTTCTCATCTGTTGCGTAAGTGGTCCCTGTTTCTGTTTGTTACGCTAGTACTTACGCACAGGGACTCGGGAAACCATTGCATTCGATGTCCTTGACCGGTACAGGTCCGCGAAGGCCTTCTCGGCGTACTGGACTGCCGTGATGGCATTGCGTTCGGAGGTTCACCATCAGCTCTGTGGTCTGGCTATGCTTTATGGTGACATTCAAAACTTTAGGGTTCTGCCACCAGCCTGCCCTTGAGGCCTGAATTGTGACTATCCCCGCGGATTGTCCCAGGCCTAGTAGCCTTCTCGCCGGCCCGTAGTACGTGCAGACTTCTCACCGGCTCGATCACGGGCATGGTTTGTGCATGGTCCGCGCACAGTCCGTACGCCAAAGTAGTGGTGGAGCACAGCAGGCGGCGTCGTCATCTCCATGCTCGCAGGATATGGTCTAGTATGGTCAAACATTCAAGTTACCGATGCAATACATTGGCGCATACAGAATTGGTACTCATGGACAGACGAAGTGTATCTCCGTCTTCCAGTCAACACGAGATCCGGAAGCTGGCAGTCTTCCGTGCATCATTATCAAGAAACCTAGTTTCTGAATGGGAGGCTGATGACGCCTAGCCCACACTCGCACGACTATAGCGGTTGTGGCTGTCGGTATGGCGGTTGTCAAGCCTGTGGCCCACGCGCTGATGTTTACTTGGGGAGCATTTAACAATGGCGTTGCGCTGGAGCGGTCTCGTACGTGCCTTGCGTGCCTTGCGCGAAGATTTGGTGTCACTGCTCTCTGGTGGGTCTGTTTCCAGGGGATTGTGTCGATGAACAGGGTTACTGAGGCCTGCTTTCAGTAGACAGCGCCATGTCAGGTCTTGATGTACCCCGTCATTCGCTTGATCCTCTCCCCAAGGTGCGTGGCGAGTGAGCTGGGATAAGCTACCTCTGGACTTTTATGATTGAACATCTAATAGGGTCTGCCCGCACGACGATCCCCATGGTCGCCGTCGCCTTCTCACATTCCTGGTGTTCAAAGGCCTCACGGCAGAAACCAGTGGTCCAAAGTATCACACTCACTTCCTACATCAGTTCCTTCTGACGGTATATGCATTTTTCCCCATAGATGCCAGACGATGACGACCGACCTTCCAACGTGAGTAGCCTTGGTTCGCCCTAAATTGTTCTCAAAAGAGTCTGATTGCATTCTCCAGTCCGATATAAGGCACGATGTCTGGCTTCTTTACAACGAGCAAGCCTCAAGATGGCGCAAGGAGTTCGTTGAAGACTGGAACAAGAAGATGGACGCCCTACTCCTCTTTGTGCGTACACGCGACTACTCAAATCAGTCATTGTAATATACTGAATGTGGCTGAACAGGCGACTCTTTTCTCCGCCGTCATAACCGCGTTTGTAGTCCTGTCATATTCAAGTCTTCGCCCCGACCTCCTTCAGCAAATCGCCGCCTCATTGAACGCAAGTCAAACCGTCCAGTCGGTTCAAGCCTCAACAGAACCCGTCCCAGACAGCAGCACCACCTTCATCCCAGAGGCCTACGCCATTCGCGTCAACACCTTCTGGTTCGCAAGCCTTGTAATTAGCGTCTCCGTCGCCTTTCTCACCATCCTCGCCAAGCAATGGATGACGAACTTCGACGGCGACCTCCACCCCTCGGTTGAGGGCCGTGGCCGGCAACTTCAGTATCGCTACGACAACGCGCGCGCGTGGAGCCTCACTTCTTCGCTGAAGTGTCTCCCTATCCTACTGCACGTGTCGCTAATGTTGTTCTACGCCGGCTTGATCGACTTCCTCTGGGAAACCAACTCCACCGTCGCCCTTGTGGCAACGGTCCTCATCGGGTTGACTGTCGCGATCTACATCGCTGCCTACTACGTGCTCTCGCACCTGTCGTGGACGGTTAATTTCCTCCGGCGGTCGATCTACATCTTACTGAAGATCACAAACCTGCTACTCAAATTCTACCGCGGCTTCCTGCGCGTGCTCTCCTGGTGCGGCGTCGAAATTCCGCTTTGGCTCGTGTACCCCGCACGGGGGCAGCGCATGGAGTACATCATGTACGGGTACGCCGCGCCCCTCGTCGACTCGCATTCGCGCGAGATCAACTACATCTTCTCCAACCCGGACCTCATGGATTCGCGCGTCCTCTCGCGCATGGTCGCCTCCTTCCAGGCTGGCCTGTCCGACCACGATGCCGAGTTGCTCGTGCACACAATCGTGCGCTTCCCGCTCCTGACCACGTACCGCGACCTCTTTATCGACGCCGGCACCGTGCGCTTTTTGACCCAGTGGCTGCGTTGGCACGAGGAATTCGAGTACGCTGAGTTTACCCAACCCATGCAGAGGGAGTTTGCGCTCGTCGAGCGTGCCCTCGCGCGGCTCCTGACGGAGGTCATCGAGCCAGAGGACGACTCGCGGGCGACTCTTTCCCTGTGGGGCCCGCCACGGACGTACAAGCTACCGCAGGAGACGATGTCGCACAACGCTGACCTAGCGCTGCGGACACTCAAGCTCTCTCACCTCGATGAAAGTGGGGAGGGTGAAAACCCCGGTAACATCATCCTGTTCGCACACAGACTCAGGCTGCAGCTCGTCGCATCCCCTCTCGATTGGTCTGTGGGACCCCTCAAAGCCTCCGTGAAGGGGTTCTATGGCCGTCTGTCGGCTTACCAGACGCTGACCCACTCAGAGCTAAGGAGCGAGGACATGATGTCGCTCGTCAACACTGCGATCTACGTCGCCACGCGTGTTATTGACCCGCAGCAGTGGATCAAGCCGACGGACGTTGTCGCCGAGCGCATCGAGCACAAACATGGCGCCCTCGACGCACTTGCCGCGCTCGTCTTAAACAACCCCGGGCTCGACTTCGCGTTAGTGAGGCAGATCTGTTGGGCCCTCTGCGTGCTCTCCATCCCCGAGCGCAGGCTCATCCCGAAGTTCAACGACTTCCATTTGTTAATCACCCAGGTGCGCTCCACTCACAAGCTGCTGGACCCGCTCCAGCGGAATGTCCTGGCTCCCGCAAAGCAGGACGCTGTCATGCTCCATGCGGTGCTTGCTGTCTTTGAGGAGCTTCTCTATTCGACCTCTGCCGCCCGCCTCACATCCGCCCCTACCTCTGACTCGGACGCCCTCGATGATCCCGAGAATGCCGACCGCACCCAACTCCTCACGGCACTCATCGCGCGGTATCTTACCTTCCTGCAAGACCTTCGAGACGAGCTCGAACAATCTTGGACCTTTCCCACCGAGCAGAGTCCCACCGGGAGTTGGCAGCATGGTTCGTTCTCCCTGCACGACTCACTGCGTCTCCTCCAGCGCATCGTTCGCATTTCTGGATTCCTTGGCTACTACTGCCTTACCGGCCTGGGTACCCTGAAGATTGACCGGGAGCAGATTACTCGCACGACGCTCGAGATCCTGCAGTTCATGTGCACCTACGACCCCGCAGATAATGGCTCTGAAGACCAGATTGCAGTGCACCGCGTTGTGTATGGTGCTGCCTGCCGGTTCACAGTCCTCAATTGTGACGTGGAGACGCCGATCGTACCGCCTGCGAACGAATTTATCTTCGACAACTACTCCGCGAGTGTTGCCGCGGAGCAGATGGTGGCAGCACTTCGACTCGTCGCGTCTGCAGAATCCGAGCCGCCGGAGTCGGTCAATAATGTGCTCGCTATGGTGGCGGACCTGCGGTACATCTCGAGCCACCCGAGGTTTCGCGCGGAAATCCTGGCGTACTTGAGAAGTCCGAAGTCAGATATGCCGGAGCTACTCGACTTGCTGGTCGAGAAACACTGTGGCACTGAGGCTCGCGAGGCGATCGACACGCTCAATGGGACTGGGGTGTTGGAGAGACCGCGAATCGCGCCTCCGAGACGGATGCCCCGCGCGAGGAGATCAACACGCCCGAGGATGGATACTACCAAAGCGGGTATCAGGTTGAAGGCACGAGAATGATCATGTGCTTATAGATGGATTGTACCGGGCTCCAAGCGTACGAAGAGGAATGAGCTCGAGCACGCTTGCTGATGACGCCTAATAGATTTTGAGCCTCGGACGATGCCAAGGAGTCGGTCGAGTGCGGTAAGAGCGGGTGATTGGCTGAGGGTAGCCTGCGATCTTGGTCGTCTATGGGCATAATGTTCACGTTCTTAGTTGTGCAATGCCACGATTGTGCTTGTGCAGTATGACCGGGGTTTGTCTTGTACGCGAGAGACACAATACACGTCGCCGTTGGGGGTGTCGCGGAAATCTGGTTCGTGATCAAAGACAGATCAAAGACAGGAGTTGTAACTAAATAACTAACCAGTGAAACAATGTGGTCGATACGGACAATGCGGGTGGGCATAACGGAGGCGAGCGTCAGCACGATGCGGCCGATGTTATCAGCGTGGGCTTGCCGACAAGGGCTATAGATGCAGCTCACCTCGATAGATCAATTGTGTCCCTCATTCTGCTGTCGGATGTCGCGTGCGGAGGGCATGCGAATGCGTGACTAGGTGGTCGGACGGTGGTCCTCCTCGTCTTCCCATTTCCACTTGTAATTGATTGTGCAAATGCGAGCTGCTGGAACATCCGGTTCGGGTCTGTAGCTCCTTCACTACGGCCGCACAGATGTTGTCTCTATTCTGTGAGTGACTCGGGTAACGCAAGTGTTGTCTGACCGCGCAGGTAGTAAAGCGGATCCTCCAAGGGAATAAGTACTGACTCGAGAGGTGTTCAGGAGGAAAGGACAAGAAGATATTGCACGTGAGCGGTGTCAAGCTGAGTGCGTGGCCATTCGCTGAGGTCTGTTTGCCAGGGTGTATGTAGAGACGACGCGGCAGAAGCTGGCAGAAGAGAACCGGACGAGTCCGAGACGCGCGGTCGCGCCGTGGTCGCGCCGGTCAAACGCGTCTGTGGCTGAACTACGTGTTTCATATGTAGGCGCGCGACGACTCTCTCGTTGCGCCTTGGTTGCGCCTCCTCCAGCGACACCGCCGCCCTTGAGCTTTCGTCGAGCTTCGGTCCCTTCCTTTTTTCAGTTGCATCTCTGAGCTTTAGAGCAGAATTCTCGTTCTCATTCCGTCAATAATCTAAGTAATGGCCAATTCACTTGTCGACCCCCACACCTTGGTATCGCCCGCCTACCTCATGTTTCGGTCGGCGGGCTTTACAGAAGAAAGAGCGATAGCAGTGCTCACCCGGACAGCAGACAAGGAGCGAGATGAGCAAGCACGGCAGGCACGCGTCGTCGCAGAGGCACAGGCAGAGCGAGACCAGGAGCTAGACGTCGAGGAAGTGGCCAATCAGGGCAGGGAAAGAGAGAAACAGGAGGCAGAGTTTCGTAGGGATGAACGAAAGAAGAATCCATACAAGTACGTTTCTATTCCGGATCGCCCAACCCCTGGAAGCGGCCTAGTCCTAGCCTCGCCATACGCCATCCGCCGCCTCGAAGAGGGCGAGTACGTGGAGCTATACTACTACACCAATGCAGGACTTCTTGCAGCAACCGCAGCCGTTACACAGGTCGGCGACGCGCTGGCCATGAAGACCGCCAATGAAGACGGCACCACATCCTGGGTACCCGCTACAGTCACCCCGGACAGCGAACTCACCTGGGAGCAGTTTCAAGAGGCAGTTCCGCGATTCATCGTGGCCATGAAAGAGGCGAGATGGGCGGAGCAGCGGGTCATCATGCTGTCGAAGTTCTGGGAAAAGCTACAGGTACACAGGTTCGGCCGCCAGTGGTGCCCCAATCCAATCGACATCCGCGCGCTCATAACGTATCAAGCGGAGCAGCGACAGAGGTGGCACTTGGCCATTCACGCGCCCCAGGGAGCATGGAACATCTCTAACCTGTCGCAAGAGATCCTGCGTGAAACACACGACCGCGCGTACAGGGAGGACCGCGCTGTGAAGGACGCAGAGTCCGACGTAAGTAGGATATATTGTATCCAAGTCACACCAATGCTGACCAGGCCTCATGACAACCTCAATGGGCTTCATATACCTTGGTCGCGACCATTAACGGATTACATACCGTTCACCGCACCATACACCTGGCAATCGCCGCACCATGTACCTCCCAACACGATTTGTTGACACCACGGGATTCGTCTTCGTCTACTTCACCCTCTGCCCGGGCCCCACCCGACAACGCACCACGCGTTTTGCTGGCTCGCTACTCACAGGCCCTCGTGAGTGCCTTCCATCAGAGTAACACTAGTTGCTCAGGGAGATCGGCGCAGAGGAACAGATCTAGCTCCAGCGGCGGCGCCGCAGTGCGTACCAAGACCGCTAGGAATGCGGCCGGCGCACCGTACCCCAACCAAAAGGGAAGCCGCCGCAGGCGGTTCGGTCCTTAGATAGGCTACTTGTATGATCGAAGGTGCGTCGACTTCCGAACGGGAGTAAAGGCTGGGCCGCAACGCGTCGTCCCAGCTTCTTTGCCTCGGTATCGCAGCTCACTCGTAACTCCCAGATCCCGGAGGGCCGACTCGGGTCGGGCAGCCCAGAGGGCTGCGCATTGCACTCGCAACTTCTCGGTGCTCGCTTCTACCGAGTTCACCTTTCTCGATCTGGGCGGCGATCCTTTGATTGACGTCCACATGTACTGTAGTACACCGTCTAACCGGCCTCTATTTTAACGCAGTACCTAGAAGGTTGTCTGGCTGACAGGCTGACCGGTCGGGCTCCAACGCCTCTGGCTGAGCCAAAGCTACAGCAAGTTCGGCCGCATCTGGTACTAGTACTCAGTGCACCACTGCTACCCCCAGTTGCTATTAGTACCATCTACGCGATAGTGTGTTGCCGTCCGCCGTAAGCAGCTGTTCTTGTTTTCCACAGTCATTGGCTCATGCATTTACTATCGATTTGCCGTCCGGATGGTTATCATGATTATTCGGCGCCGTCGACGTCTGACGCTGGCAGCAACTCGGCTCTACACACAACTTCGGGTCGTTGCCAAGCTCACAATTGCCTGTATGACAATAGCTACCAGAGAACGTTTTTCCGATTTGTATTGTAAGAGAACAATTGCGTCGCTTTTCTGGGACTTGGGTAATCCACCGTCGACGAACGCACACTTAGGGCCAACTTGAACAATACGAAGCGTGGAGTCTTGTTACATGGTGCGCGTGGATCTATCCACTTGTCACTTGACTCAATCACTTTTGTCCAGAGTGACTGTGACTTGAGGTGATATAAAAGCCAAGGGTGAGCTCTGTGTAGCTCATCGGTCCCCGTCCCATATCTGCATTTTCAAACTTCACACTCTGAGCAATATGTCCCAGCAGTCCATACTATCTAACGGTGCCACCAAACGTCCAGATACCATGTGCGTACAGAAATCCTGTTCTTACCTTGCGAAGCACCAATGTGCCACGATCTCCGATTACAGCTGTCTCACTCACAAAGACGTCATCCCTCTTCGCTACGACATATACCTCAAATTCTACGCGCCTGTCGACTTCCTGGCTAGAAAGTTGGCTACGACATCTGTATACGGATCTGTTTCCATCGCGGAACCTCTTCGACGCATCGCTTCCTTGCAAAGACGCGCCTTGAATGCCTCATGCGCCAGTAGGCGAATGGAGCTCCCGCACAGTCTTTGTGTCGGTCGGGGATGCGCTACGCGCCCTACCGCATGCTCCGAATTGCGGTCGCCGAGACCCAGCTGGGCACGCTCCCGCCGAATGCACGTGTAACTATTCACAGCGCGTTCGAGGAGCGACACAAGATGCTCCCCACGCGCGCCCATGGGCGGAGAAGAAGTGCGTGAAGCACGTCGACTTCCTCATGGACCTGTGCCACTTCGCGGGTCTGTCCATCGTTATGAGCAACACGTTGCTCAACTGCCAAGGGCCTGGGAGACGTCGAAGATCTGTAGCTCGCCATGGCCTGATGCGGCACGGCAATCTCTCAAGGCATCTTTCCTGGGGGTCACTTGCTACGATCTGGACACACCCAGCATTCCGCAGTGTCCGAGCCATGATAGCGAATGCATGAGCCTCTTATATGCTCGCCAAGGGTGGTGTGCGGTCGCGACAACCGCACACCAAGAGGTCATGGGCATCACGCTTTAGTGTGAGGAGAACGGTCGCATATGGGCTTGAAGTACGCCGAGGCAATGTGTCTGTAGGCAGTTGAAGCACGTCGCCGACTTGCCGCACATATTCTCCCTGGGCGTAATAGCGATTGGCCGTGGAAACATGTCGCAGACGAGACAGCGAGTACTCCCGCTCTGCATCAAGCATCAATGCGCAAAGCCCATGGAATTCGAGCCAGTACTGCACCTCACTATCCCGTACCCACAAGGGGCCCTTTCTCGTTCTCCAACGCCCAAATCTCGGCGGACGGCCGCGTTCTTCCAGCATCGAAAGTCGGCGAACCACGTGTCAAGTGGGATGTAAACCATGGCGTATGAGAAGCCCGCACCCACGCCATACGGAGCGGAGGCATATGTTTGATGCATAACGAGCCCACCGCGTATCCGGTTGACTACCGTCGCGATTTCCTGTGCCACGACATAGTCGCTGAGCGTGCACCATCGCATTTCGAACCGTGTTCGTGAAGCCGACTTCGAGAGCTTGGTTCACCCTGTCGATTGTAGTCTGACCATTTCCGAGTTTCCACGTTCCTAACGCGATGCTCGCAATCTCTGTTCCTGGAGTGGTTTGTGTCAACCTCAATGAATCACATCATACGCTGTAATTTACACACCATCATTGAGCTTGATCGCATCCCAAGGCGTGCCGGCAACGACAATCGTCTCAGAGGGCTGACGAGGGAACCTGAGTTGCTCATTCCATCATTGGGCATACCCAAGCTTTGCTAGTGTCGTTCACAGCCATGAGACTACAGGTACGGTTTCGCCACGATTTTCCCAACTCGCAAGTTCGTGACATTATCGTGGAAGGTCGGCAACGAATGCATCACCTACAGGCTCCCTTCTTGAAACGCCTCGCTGCGCATGTATTCGTCGATCCTCTGACCCTCTCCTGCATCGATTTCCACCAGTTCGGCTGTAGCTTGTCCATCCTCTAAGCCTGCCTCCGAGTTGCCGCTCGTAGCGCGCCACCACCGCGTCTGCCCAACAAAAGCCGGCTCATCAAGGCCATTCCAGTCCTGTACCATGTAACCGGGCGACACGGAAACGTAGCGGAGGGACGGTACCGCCTTCAATACGAGGTTGGGAATGGCGTCCCGCAGCTCTTTCCATTCGCTGCCCACCATCCAGTCGTCCCAGTCGTCGTCTTCGCGAGATTGCCATTCTTGCTCGGTAATGGTGTCGTCGATGAACTCGACGAGCCTGATGCGTATGCAGAGAATGCCGCAGTTGGAGAACATCGGGAGGTACTCATCCTGTGGCAAACATACAACATACATGAAACGTGTAGCAGAACAAGAGCGGAGCTGTGTATTAGGACAGACGTACCAGCCAATCCTGCGCGAGATCGGTGTGGTCG
This sequence comes from Rhodofomes roseus, assembly GCF_022264815.1. Classification (NCBI taxonomy): domain Eukaryota; kingdom Fungi; phylum Basidiomycota; class Agaricomycetes; order Polyporales; family Fomitopsidaceae; genus Rhodofomes; species Rhodofomes roseus. The sequence goes on along the minus strand of NW_025952979.1, from coordinate 452,547 downwards.
TGAAACAGCACATCCAGATAGCGTAGTCTCGAGCCAGGATGCTTCGCGACGCTTGCGAGCGACTCCCAGAAGTATGGAATTGAGAGCACGCGCGGATATGATGCACGGAATATGGTGTCGATCGTCTCGCTCAAATCAGACCGGTCGTTGTTGACGGATACGTCGAAGACACGCAGGCGTGTCGTGACTTCAGGTACCAGGGTGTCGATGGTGCTGTACGGGTTGTGTACATCGTCGGGGTAGAAGGGTCCACCATCGTTTACGGCCGAAATGTACAGTGATGCTAGATTCGGACAGAGCGCCACGACGGGCATAGGGTCCATGTTTTTAAGACGTAGGGTCTTTGCGTTGGGCCATAAGGAAGCAGACTTCGGAAGCGGTGACGGCGATAGCGGCTGATATCGATCGTGATCAGATTGCACGAATGTGAATTCGTGAAGGATGATGGTCGACGCCCTCTGCAGGACGTTCAGCTCTGAAAGCATGGTGCGATCTATCAGCGTGTGCGGCTCGGTATCCGTCGATAGTGCTTGGAAGCGCAATACATCGGGCTTGGAGGCCAGCCTCTTGCAGAGGTCTAGGCCTTTCCCACCGACACTCCGAAGGTCGAGTTCGCGCAGGTCATGGAGAGCCGCGATTGCATCGCCTAGTACATGGCCATTCCGGGTGGCCAGATGTTGCTCAAGAGACGGAACTACGAGTGCTTGCAGGTTTCGCGCCCGTTTAAGGACGTCGGCAAGTGGTGTGTAGCCGTCGGGCAGCTCGTGCGGGGGGAGACTCGAAAGATTAATGGTGAGCCTCCGTAGACATTGCAGGCGGTACCCATCGTCCTCCTCGAGCATAAACTTGTGAAACTCGATGCTTGCGAATGGCGCTGCAATCTGTAGTGAAGAAAGAACGCGCCGTCTGGCAGCTGTGCCTACGGCACGGGACGTCAACGCCAGCTGTGCGGCGGCATGATGTGGAAGCCATGAGACGATGATCCAGAGGACGTCGTCGTCCAGGGATAAAAGATCGGTACGCGATGTCATCCTCCTAGTGGATTCCACGCTGCGATGAATGGACCGGGACGTCACTTGAGACAGTTCTGAGTATGAGTGAAAACGTACCTGACTCTGAGCCCGCCCTAATCTCCAAGAGTTTGCGAAAAAAAATGTCACTGCAACGCGTGATATATGTTCAGCGTCACTACGAAAATGTAGGTGAAGTGTAGTCAGTTCCAATCTACGTGACAAAAGAAAAGACCGATACTTACTCGACCTGCTGAGGCGAACGCTGATAAGTATGTAGTACGCGGCGCGCGCCGTTGTACTTAAGTAGGTCGTACACACCTCACGTGCCGCAGCTACATGTGGCGTTCGCTTGTGTCATACAGTACCTGCATCCTTTGTAGCCCGCCATCGCCACGAAGTAGGAGAACATATAATTTGACTCGTCCAAGCGGCTCCCTTGACCTTCACGGACTACATCCTGATCAGACTTCGATTCAAGACTTGCCCCACATGCAGGCAGCTCATGCCCCCAGCTTCCGCCACATCTCGCCACACATCGTTGAAGTGAACCCGCGTCGCATCAGCCAGTTCCACGACTCGCGAGAGATGGTCCTCGCGATGTATGGCGCGATAGTCGGTGCGTAGATTGTATACGTCGCTGAAGGCGACCGCAACTCACACTCCGGCCCACGGTCAGCGCATGAGGGCTACTACGTCGCGGGGATCTTGCACAGGAACGTGTGCGAGGCGAATATCTGGATATTTGAGAGGCAGACGGAGGAGGGAAAGCGGCATGTCGCTGGCGCGCTGCTCGATGTTGATCGCTGCGACAGCTACAAGAGTTTCAGGCAGGCTGAGCGGCAACCTCCGAGGAGCAACGCGGAAGAGGAGGTCGACTAAGCCGTGTGGTAGCCCTGGGCAAAGACGAGTGAAGTAAGTGACGGACTAATCTCGCGTGCTGTGCTTCATTGTTCCACCTGCAGTGTGTAATCGATGTTCAACGAGTGTGATTGTATTGTGATGTATTGTGAAGTTGCCAATGGCCTCGAGCGTCAGGGCGTCAGGCTCGCGCGTGTCCGCGACCATATCGACCTGAGTGAACTTATGTCATATGGGTGTTGTTGACCTCTCACGTTATTTAGTTCGTGGCCCTCGAAATGATCATGGCAACATACTACTGGACCTACTCAAGCCAACTGAAGTGCTAACAAATGTGCGTATACCTGCATCATGACTCGGACCCGTTTCATCGCGTTCTCCGCGTTCCAGATACTCGCTTTTTATGTTGCCCTTCTATTGTCTTGCAGGACCGACACAATAACGTCAGGATGACAGGCTTCGCAGTGTTGGGCGCAATTGTAGCGCACACAGACGACGACAACGCGGGAGCGAACGGTATAAAAGGGCTTCTGGGGACGGTACGTTCTCACTCAATCAACCGCTTGGGTAACAACACTGAACCATCTGGAGGCTTCCTATCCTGTGGGATATACTGTTCCTGACTCACTGACAAAACAGGGAATACGTGACTTACGAGAACTAGCATTGCGAGCAGAGCAAAATCAATGAAACATGCCACCGCAAATCGTATTAATTCTACGGCACTCGCATGCCGACCCTGGCAAGATATTCATCAATTCGGGAGCTGGCCACGGGGGTGGGGAGAACGGTCGCATAAGCATGGGTACCATCTTCCGGTTGATATTGGCCTTAGGTGAATAACATCTTACGCCGCTGGGCGAACATCGGCGTACTGCAGAGCTCACAGTGGTCTTGTTTCCTCCAAAAGCAGCTGGTTTCGTCCTCGGCATTTTGGTCGCGCCATCGCGGGCATACACTCTCCGCACGCATCCCTCAAACACAGCGCCGCGGTGCGACGCACATCGCCTCTGTCCCGCCTGTACGCACCCGGGACAACGTCCACAGGTAACCCTCGGAGTTCATCCCGTCTCCGCCACCCTACGTCGCCGCCCCATCCTATCTCGCGCCTACGATACGAACTATGTTTGGCCTGTACAGCTCATCCCCACTATGGCGCATGCCCCAAATGTTATGTCCTTTCGATACATCTGCAGCTGTATCTACTGAGTAGAAGTAAGTCGACTCATATAGTCCCTTACTTGATATCTAGCTGACCCACGATTCGCTATCATTTGACCGGCCAATATTAGGTTGTCCGATGCGAACAGTCGCTCTCATCGAACGCCTCACCTCGTTCGCAGAGATATCTCTCATAGCCTGCGGTGCGTCCCAGTCTCGTTCAGTACGATGAATCTCGCTCACTTCCATCTCTCTAGTAGCAACTCGAGCCAATCGTTCGCATCATTCGATGCGTTGGCCCTCTTATTCCGTCGAGCTACCGCTGGCGAGAACTGGATGGGAGGCGCATTACACTGCGGGTGCGAGGTTGGGGTCGAGATTAGAAGTTGACGCTGAGGCAGACTCTGAACGAGAGTCGGAAGCTGGTGGCGAGTATCTTGTCGCATTCCGTTCCAGTGGGTCACCCGTCAGTGTCAAATGACCGCAACTGATAGCCCTCGTTGCCAGTGAGGTATCTCCGCGCCATCAGCGTGGACTGTCAATGTCATGCTAGGAAGCTAGTGAGTGTACCTCTTGTGAGTCATGATGCTTGCTGACTGTGTCAAGCGTTCGCGCGGACTTAGCTCAACGACGTTCACGGCCACGCGGAATCAACGATGCAGTCACCTCCCTACTCTGTATCGTTGATCGGCGATCTTCACGAGTGCGCCGGGTGACGATCCTCCCGCCCACGCATCAGCGACGAGCCACCCCATGCTCGCACGAGCGAATGGTGCCCCAATTCCTCGTGTCAATGGGATGCGACCATGTCACACCACGGGATAGGATGGAGGGAGAGCCTTATGTCCCCCCGGCTCCGACGGCTTCACCGTACTCTACTACACAAAGCTGGACAGGTTGTGTGCACCGTCGGCTCGAGTCGTCGACTAATCCTCGATGGGCATCTACGTGGTGGACCAGAAGACGTCGAGCGACATGAGACAAGGACGCGATCCTTGCACGGATGGCCCAGCAACAGCCGTAACTCTCGCACTCGGAGATACTCACCTTCTTCCGCTCGCGCACGGCATCGTCGGTCGAGCTCGCGTGCGGTAGGCTCGCGAAGCGGTGAAGCTGCCGGTGAACCTCTCGAAACCTACGGCAACCTCGGTCTCGACGACCGACCGACATAGCCTCCCTCAGGCTCCCCTCTCTATTTCGTTCACCTGTTACTGCATTACTCTACCTGACCTACCATACTATACATCCGACTCTACCGACATGCCAGAGAGAAAGCACAAGGTGCCTGCGACGGTCACTGTAGGAGCCGGGAAGGGTATCGTGTTGCCGGGGCCGCACCTGAGGGCGGCAGGTTGCCAGTATAAACAGCCCCGTGCACCGTGCTCATGCCTCGCTCTGAGCCCGACCGCTCGTCCAGCCCGACAGCCGTATCGAACGTATGTCGTCTCCCGGGCGGGAGTCCCCCTTCCGTTGTACGTGACCACACCCCAAACATCGCTCTGATTATCACACTCGACGCCACACTGTCGTCTACACGCGTCCCACATCCCTACTCATCTCTCCCTTACTGTACATACACTCGCTCTAGCCTCGGCGACGAGCACATGCTAAGATTGATTATGATAGCACGGACCCGCATTCACTACGTACGCTAGAGCTTTGTCTACATAGGGCTCGGCCCTCGCGGACAATAAAGGGATTCAAAAAAAAAAAAAAAAAAAACCTCTCGAAAGAGGCGCTCGGGATCAGTATCCCGCGGTGCAATCGCCGGAGTCGACGAGGAAGTGCGATGGGTTCTCCCGTCAAGGCAAGTTGGCAAGATTCCGTGTTGTTAGAGTGTGGCTTTGGACATGGACGCACTGACAGGTGTGTGCGTGAAGAGGGGTCGTACCCTTTGCGACCGGGATCCCATCCTCGCCATATCTGCGACCTGCGACCTCATCGACACGGCGAGTTACGTTTGGAGGCGCAGTCGGAACCCCCGCTGTGTAAGTCGTCCAACGAAGCCCTGCATGCACGAAGAGTCCGCGTCGACCTCTGGGCATGGCGCAGGAATCTCTGCGAATGGACAAGTTCATCCTCAGCTATGTAGCTGACCGGAGCGTCAGCCCCAAGGGCCTGCATGAACGTCGTTGACGGCGTGGTTGTGCCGCCAAGCCGACCTTCGACCAACTGCCGCCAGTACCGACTGCAATACCCCCACCGAGCCTAGGCGTGAGGAGTAGCATGCTCAAACATCATCAAAAAGAGTTTCAGTGACGGCATTGGTGAGACTTTGCGCACGGTTCCATAGTATTTTTGGAGACCGACGCTGATCCTTCGTGTGCTACAGCGGTCGTCCGGATGGACGGAAGTGAGAGCTCCTCATCATGGACAACGTCGATCTCCTTCGGCCACGTATCGTCTGATAGCGATCACAACTTACAGACAATCATACCCCTCCTGCGGTGCCCACGAAAGTCTCACTAATCTTAGCTATCGCAATTGCAATGTCGCCAATCCTCTGGCATGGCGCTGATACTGTCTGTGCACACTCAACAGGAGTTCCTCACCGTGTCTTCATGGATACCTCGCTGGGTGAGTGGTTGCATATTATCGTAGATCAATGTCTGACCTTGGCTGCCAACATCTGATCTCGACTAGCCAACTTCCTCAGTACCTAGTGACCAACATCGACCATGAACATAACGACATACTAGTACTAGTATGCGTCAAAACGAGTCGCATAACCCTCCTCCACTCAGACCAGTAAAGCAGTCCTACAGTCATCAGATATCCCGCGGGCGAAATATTGGTGGGACCACAGTCCTCCTGCGAACATAGCAGGACGGTTACGTCGAGCTGTGCGGTCCGTCAACGAGTGAGCACAGCGGACAGGCACCCATACTTTGTTGTAAAGCACGGATGCCTGTCCGCTGTACTCACCCCCGCACGGCATAATCTTGCCGGTACATCATCATCTGCGTTACATGTCATGACGCGCAACTTCTTCTAGACAGGCCGCCCTATGTAGATTTGTTCGGTCGAACGTTGGTTCTCTACGATGTCTGTCTTACCTGTGCTCAAGCGCGGGACGGACGCCTCGGCCCGGGGATCCCGAGTGTTGACGGGCAGTGAGAGCACTGGTATATAGGCGGTTGCTTCTCGCCACAGTGGGACCGGAGGTCGTTAGGCGAAGGTATACAACACAGCGCCGGGCATCCCGCCGGTGCTAGATCGACGACCAGTGTCACGCCCATATATCCTCGGATGATGCGCCGAATTTAGGGCACGAGGACTCAGAAAAATGGGACATGGCCTAAGATCGACGCACCGCAAAGCCTGTGCTACCAGGACTTACAGTGAGTTCGGCTTTTCTCGGTATAGAACGTGTATCTGAGTCTAACAATGGAGGTCACATTGTCTAGAGCACAAGTGACAGTAGTTATCGCGTCGAGGATGCTAGACGATTGCAATGATCACTACGTGCCTTTGCCACTGCCAGTCCGACATATTCAGATGCTGCGCATCGCCCAACGGCGCGCATCCCAGCGCTCATGGACTCAGACTTGCCAAAACGGGCGTGCAGTAAGTACTTCCAACAGCACGCTCACACAGGCACTGCCACACGGCGTAGTTGTCAGCGCTCGGCTATGCTACTGACATGCCATCCGCAGGCTATAGTGGCACTGACAGCAGCGCCATCAGTTCAATGACGCATCCCCGCCCATGGGCGACGATCTCGCTGGCATATAGTCGGGTGTCAGCTCGCATGGTGAGTGTTTATCAACCCTCCTTGCCTACGTCTGCTTGCTGAGGTCAGTTTTACGCGATGAGCGGCCTCGTTCTGCAAGAGAAGCCAGGTGTTGCGCCGCAGGTTACGTGAGTCGCTGGGATCGCCGACTTGACGACATCAGGTTACTGACGATTGTCATCACCGAGATCAGACTATACGCCAACTACTGCCTCGTGGCTGCCCTCAGTAGGTCTCGACTGTGCCTCCACATCGAAGCAACTACTGAACTGCACGCGACAGCTGTATGTTTGTATGACCATTGCCTCGTCATCGAGCAAGAGATCGAGTTCGTATGGCGCCGACGCAACTCGCCCGCGTCTGTATTCTACGTGCTCCTGCGCGTGGTGACGCTCTGCAACTTCGGCCTACTCATGGTCAAGGACTTCACGAGCATGGATTGCCATGTACGTCCCTCAGTGTTTCGCGTCGCGCGAAAGCTCATGACATACCTCCGCAGAGGTACGCAATCGTCCGACATGCCTTTCACTTTTGTTAGGTACTCATCATCCTTGTAGTGCGCGCCCGGTAGTCCTCGCCCTCAGCATCGTCGTTATTCTCTACGTCACGATACTAGCAGGTGCGTTGGGTATCCAATAGTCGGTATGCAGGTTGCTGAATGGTCCACAAGGAATATCCGCATTACGAGTATATGCGATCAGTGGCCGGGACTGGCGCCTCCCAGTTCTCATCCTCCTACTGCTGCTCCTTCGAGTTTCTTTTCTCGTAGTAAGTGCCCCGCTCAGCGATGTGTCAACCGATCTATTCAACAAGTGCTGCGCTGTCGTACATCGTACAGTTCAACTACGTCTCCCTGACGTCCATCCCTGTGCCTCTGCCCTTAGGCTGTATTCTTACAGACTTAACATCTGCACTGAAACCGTGAGTCTCGCTGTCTTTCGCGTGATACGTAGCTCATTTTCCCTTCAGATGTTTGTACCATTCACTTGCTAGATGGTCCCCGCCCACTCACTTCGAGATTTATTACAGACCTTACCGTGTCATTAGTCGCCTCGATCGCCGCAGATAGCGTGGTGATTTTCGAGACCTGGCGTCAAACCTATCGTGTCTATCGTATGACCCGCCGCGACCACATACAAGCCCCGCTCACGGCTCTGCTCATGCGCGATGGTTTGTCTTCCTGCATTGACCAATCCCGATCCTCGCGCTGACCTGTATGCTGGCAGGGACGATCTATTTCGGGTAAGGCTGACTTCGATGGTAACGTAGCTCAGCAGCTGAATGCCGGTGTGTGCAGGGTGGTCATCATCATCGATTGCTTAGACCTCATCTTCGGATGCTTCACGGCGCATGTAAGCGACTTCACACTCTCTCAACCTCGAGGGCTCGAGCCGAACCGGTCATTCGCAGAATTTCGATGGGTTCTATTATATCGGCACTGCGTTCGTCCTCCTCCTCACTATGTCGATGGCTCCGTACTCACAGCCCCCTATACAGACTCATATGTATAGTGCTATCGCGTTTCGTCCTCAACCTGCGAGAGGCAAGCCTCGGCGAGCCCGCCAGAACCACAAGCTCTATCCTGCCGACACTGTCATCGGACATCCGCTTCCCGTCGGGACTGGACGCATTCGGGTCTATGCTGTCCGATATCCTGGATGACGATGTCTCTCTGGACGAAGATTGGTTCATGGATGACGATGAAGACTAGCGAGGACGTTGCTCTCGCAACCCTCCGGGGCAAGTACAGGAGATCGCCGTGGGCAAGGCGTTTCCGCGCATATAGTACCCGTGCCCGAGCCAGATAACCCCGTCCACGGCTGCACGGCCTGCTGTCATTTCTTGGAACCGCGCCGCTGTATAGCGTGGATACGGTCACGTAGATGGCACACTGGCAGTGCAGCAGATGCTTTTTGATTGCTGGAGGAACCTAGGTCGGTCTACAGAAGCGGACAAATTCACCATTGTACTCATCGAAACAAGAGATACCCAACATCCACGCACATACCACAGTCACACCGCCAGTACTATGATATATTGCGTCGGAGAAAGCATACACGGACGATGGTAGTAGTAGTACGTACTACGGGTACGGGAATGCATCTATACTCTTCTATGTAGTACAGTAGATTTGTAGACGGCAGTGGAGTATTGATCGCAAAGACTCCCGTGAAGCGCAGTGCATTTCTTACCTCATGTTCAATAGAAAGTGTATACCGCAAAGTCCATTAGCAGCTCTGCGGCCTGTCGCGGAACTGTGAGGGATTGACTATGAGGCCGGCAGGCGCTAGTCCGGGCATACGAGTAACGACCGCGAGAGCCTCAGCCACAGACGCGTTGTGCCCTCATCTCCTGCGACTCTTTAGGGCCCCATACCTCTCATGCCCTGCTATCTCTGCCGGAAAGCAATCTCCAGTGAACGATAGGACCCCGATTTATTGGTGGGGAGGCCTGATCCCGCCGCCCGAGATTTTGGCATTTTTGTCCGGACGTAGACGTCCAAATTTGTCCGGATTAAATCAGGCCTCAGGGAGGATTGTCCGCTGCTGTCCGGACTGTACATCAGGCCTTGGTACGAGCGAATCGGTGTCCGGATTGCAAGATCAGGCCTCGTCAGCCATGTAACTCATGGTAAATAGAAATGGTCGGGCAAGTGAGCACCAACGGTGCACGGATGGGGTGGCTACTGGTCGATGATCATGCCAGCAGTCGTATTCGTCGCGCACAACGTGCTATGGCTGCTCGGCATTCGACGTCAGGGAAGTCATGATGCCGACCTTGCGCATGCAGCGGACGTGTAGGTCAGCTTCAGGTTGTGCCGCGACAGGTTGCGACGCTACATGGACGGTTGAGGTGTCCGGACAGGATCAGGCCTCGCGGGGCTGGAGGAACCATGTCCGGATACTTTTTTTTTTTTTTTTTTTTGGAGGGCTCTTATGGATACCAGCAGTTGACAATTGGTCATCCCCGGAATCCAGCCAGCCAGCGGGTTCCCCCGCTTCTTGCGTCCAGGGTAGAAAATGCTTTTACGCACGGCTATCTTAGCCAGTGTGGGACTCTATCAGCCTTCACCATGAGCGTCACGTTGGAAGGATGTAATACCCACTAAAACCCATTTACAGTTCGTCCAGTCATCAGGTAATGCGTATTCGTCTGACAACGTTCCTCTCCAGGTACCTGTGACCATCTTCTTGTCTAGGGCTTGTCGGCCGAACCTTCGGTGCGTCATTGTCTTATCAAGATGTAGTCGCTTGTTCATCATCGAGGTCCATCTCGCTGATATCTCTCTCTCCGTGTGGGTCCATTCTGGTATGTCTGCGTGGCCAATCACTCTCTCGCATCGAAGGCACCAGATTAGGTATGCCGATTCCGATATCAGTATCCTCCAAAACCGTTCGGCTGTCGGTCGGCGTTTCATCTTGGGTGTGTACCATCTGCGTAGGCCAACACCCATTATCTCATCGTAGCTTGGTCTTGTCCACTCCGCTTGCTTTTTCCTCCAGATTGATCCAGCTAGGTCCCAGACAACGTCGCGGCCAGGGGCCTGACATAGTGTCATGATGTGTTCCATCGTTTCCGGATTTCCGCAGTGCGTACATGTTGCTCGCTCCTCGTAGTTTGGGATGTTCTCCCAAAACGCACCACACCTATGTGCGTTGTGTATGCACTTCCAGAGGAAGTCGGCTACAGGTTTGCGTATTTCTCTGGCTCGGAGACTGGTCCACACCTCCTCTTCGGTGACTCCGTGCTCGCCACTGTCATTCGTGCCGCTGATTATGCTTTCTAGGTTTCGTTGCGTAGACTTTCGACGTGTTTTGTAGGTCAGGCGTATCATTCTGTATGCTAGCTGTTGGGACAGTCCCGATATCTTCACTCCAGATAGGTTGAAGCTGCGGTTTGTAGCTGGTATTACTACTTTCAGTCTGTTTAATACCGTTAATTCCTTTGCTACAGTTCGTGCTTTGTCAATGAATGACCATTCCTCGTCGCCGTCTGCTTTGCGGAAAGTTGTAGCCGCGCATCGTTGTCTTAGTATGTTTACCAGTGCTTTCCAGGCTAGACGGTTGCTTATGCCTCTCCAGTCCATGCTTTCCCACTTCTCAAGGTCGCGTGTAAGCACTATGCTGAGGATATCCGTTTCACAAATAAATCTCAGGGGTACGTCCTTGTGTGTTAGTTGTGCAGCATGGATTGCAGCTGCTATCTCTCCACTCGTATAATTATCATTTACAAGGTCCGTCTCTAGACCAACAAGGTCGTTGTGTATCGTTTCTAGTCGCATGATCAATACTCCATTCCCGTCAGGTCGTCCATACTTCCTACATCCTTCAGCAGGTTCTGGCCTTGGATTCGCTAGTATGTATGCGGTTCTTCTTTCTGACTCTACTACTATCCCCCTGCGAGCGCGTATCGCTGGAGGGTTGTCAATGTTATCCTCGTCGACGAAGACTCTGAACGCTTCCGCTATTCCACCTCGCTCTGTTACTGATGGGTCGAACGTTACGTATTCACCGTTCTTATCCAGGGCCTTTGTATTGGCCTCCTTCCGGCTCTTTGTGAGTGTCAGTCTATCATTCGGGGATGGGTCTGATGGATTCCATTTCAGCCCGATATCGCCCAACAGACGGCCGGCTGCTATCCTACATCTTATTGGGTCTTTGCATCCCAGAGACCTGTCTGCCGTGCATTGGTCGCACTGGCATACAGTCCTAGTTCCAGTTCCTTCCGCCTCTATAGGTGCGTCGTGTCTCGCAGCTTGGGCGATATCGGCTACCGTAGTTACGTTGTGTACTTTACGCAGGCACTTACTTAGTATCGTGTTGTCCAGCCGGCGTAGCTGTTTTGTTGCGCTGATATGGTACCACATAGGTAGTTGTTCTTTCAGGCTTTTTTCAAGTTTGATTGCAGCGAAGTTAGCTTTGTGCTTCTTTGCAGTCTTCAACATGGACTTGATGTAGTGCGGTAGTGGGGACTTCGCATCCATTCGCGGCTTCCAATTCTGGATGAACATGTTGAGTTGAGTTGATCTTTCTATAGCTCCGGCTGTCTTACTGACGTTCATCGCTATGATCACGTCCATTATGTACGCCCACAGAGGTCGGTTATCGTCCAATTGTAAGTACCGTTTTAACCACATTAGCTCAATCGCTTCATTGCGACTCTTGAGATCTAGTATGTCCTGTCCGCCTTCCATTGCTTTCGAGCATAGCGTGTCCATACTGATTGGCGGAATCTTTCCCTTTCCCCATACAAAGCTTCGTATCATTCTGGTGAGAGTTAGTCTTATAGCTTCCGGCATCCCTTGGACCGCTGTTAGGTACTGAGTCATGCCGCCCGGACCCATCTGTATGATGTGCCTTTTGCCTGTCATAGTCGGGTTACAATGGCTCCATCGTTTCAGGAACCTCTCTACTTTTTCAACTGTCGGGCTCCATATTGCAGCATTGTTAGTCTTGTTACCTATCCATGCTCCCAGTATTCTAACCGCTTCTCCATCACGGGCGATGTGTATGTATGTAGGGATCTCAGTGTCGTCGTCATCATCGTCGGGGTTGATCCGTCTGGACTGGATTACTGCAGACCGGTACGGTTCGCTGCCTATGGGTATGACTTCCGTTTTGCCCATGTTGAATCGGGCTCCTGACGCTAAACACCATTTGTTCAGGATCGACCATAGGTCGGACCATTTGTCCGATTGGGAGAGGAAAGCAGAGGTGTCGTCCGCAAACAGCGAGGTTATCAGCCGCTCCGCATACCCGGGTATGTTAAATCCTCGAAGGCTGGAGCTACGTAGGGCACATGCTAACGGCTCTATTGCTATGTCGAACAATAGGCATGACAACGGGTCACCTTGTCTGACGCCGCGTGTGACTCTGAATGGTTTGCTGGACTCGCCGTTGATCATTACTACTGTATTCGCGTCTTTGTACAGGTTCTTAATGCGCTGTATGAAGGATTTAGGTATGCCCGTCTTCTCTAATGTGGCCCATAGGTACTCATGTTTAATCTTATCATACGCCTTTTCTTGATCTAGGGCTATTATCACGCCGTTGTCCTCGGTCGCCTCCGCGTAGTCAACCATGGTTCTACACGTCTGGGTCTGGTCGGTTATTTTGCGTCCTGGGATGAATCCAGCCTGATTAGGGTGTACTATTGTCTTAACTACCGAGCCTAGGCGGGAAGCTAGGACCTTGGTATAGAGCTTATAGTCCGAGTTGAGTACTGTTATAGGCCTATAATTACTGATATCCCGCCTATCCTTTTTCTTGTAAATAGGGCACATCCAGCCATCGGCGAATCCTGATTGGGGATCGATTCCAAACTTCTCCATGTCTCGGAAGAGGAGTAGAAGTAGGTCTATGCTGTTGAAATCTGTGTTATTGTGATCTGACGTGTCCTCGCCGCTGCGTAGCGCTTTCCAGAATTCGTAGGGTATGCCGTCCGGTCCACTGGCTTTCCCAGTATTGGATTTCTTCAGGGCAGTCTCTATTTCAATTTTGCTTATTGATGCCTTCAGGCTCTCCATCTCATGTTCGTATAGGGTTGAGTTTAGCTCGTTGGTGGCTTCTAGGATGCGCTCCGTCGTGGAGGTCTCATTCTCAGGTTGTACATCTTCTCGCTGCAGCTTGTCATGATAGTTCCGTGCTAATTCAGCCATCTTGTCTGATCTGTTTACTGTTTCCTGGGAGTTTGGGAGCCTCAGAGAGTATATGATATCTCTCGGTTTCTTTTCTCTGTTGATATTCGACCAGTATTTGCTGATAGACTCTGCGTTTAGCGCGTACCGGGCTGTCGTCGTTTCTCGAATATGTTGGTAACGCTTGCGTTCCAGGCATATTGTCCGGTCGAGCAGGGCCTCTACTTCGGTGAGAAGCTTATGATCTTCTGTGTAGTTTGGAAGGCTTTGTATTCTATTGACTTCCCTTGTTAGCTTCTTAATGGCAGCATCAAGCTTTGGGGCCTTTGTCTTCATCATGGTACGCGCCGAAGATATCAGGTCAGTTTTGAACTTCTTATATATCGTTTGAGGGTTAGTCACTTCGGTCCTATAGCCGTGTTCTATGCAGTGCTTAGCCTTCGTAAGAGCATCGTTACCTAGTTCTCGTGCTGTCTTCAGGAAGTTGATGTCGTCCATTAAGTGAAGAGGTATCGTCCATCTTCCTTTACCGACGTATGGTGATCGCTCTGTACTTATCTTAGCAAGTACCAGTCTGTGGTCTGTTGGTACACACGTCGTCTTTATTTGCCATACGTGGGACGAGTTCAGGATATCATCAGTTACGTATATACGGTCTATCCGTGATCTGGACGCGGATGCACGCTGTGGGTATGAATAATCCCTTTGGTTGGGTTCTGATAGTCTCCACCCATCTCTAAGTTGAAGGCTCGTCAGTAGTTCGCGGAGAGCCGTTATTGTGTCTGTATTGTCTTCACGAGGGGGCATTCGATCAATGGCGTCTTCTGTAATATTGAAGTCTCCAAGTATGACGTCTGGCCTCGTTCCTCTGCGGTTCTCGTAGTATTCTGCTATAGATATCCAGAAATCTCTGTTTTCCTTTGCATTATTGGGTGCGTACACGTTGAGAACGGTTATCATCTGTTCATTGTGCCATCTAGTCGTTATTGATAGGGCTCTCCCTGGGATGACCTGTTTAATCGTGATATGGGACGTATCTACAAGTTCTCTATTCAATACAAAGGCCGTCCCTTTGTTGGTCGTTCCATTCTCAACGTGCATACGTCTTCCGTATAGTCTCTGTATAGTGTCTACTGTTTCTGCGTCCAGGTGTGACTCCTGTAGGGCTATTATCCCAATTCGCTCTTCACGAAGGAGTTGGTTCAGGGAGTTCCATTTGTTGTTTGAATTCCCCGACAAGCGGCCTCTCCCATTCATGTTCAGCGAGGCAATTGTCATTGTTGCCTTCGTCTTACGTCCTTTACGTCGTATCGTGTCGGGGTTAGCATCTGCTAAGCCGTTGCTGGGCATATGTGAGCTACCCTCCGCGCCCAGCCTGCTACTCGCTCCACGGAGGGTCGCCCTGCTCTCCGTTCCTTCCGGGGGGTCACTGGGGCTTCTACGGGCAGGGGGCGTGTCAGCTCCTATCCGCCCGGAAGAGTGTGTACCGTGTGCCAGAATTTCGTCCGTGTTTGTGTGATGTGTTTCGTATTGCGCCGTTGCTAATCGAGCTTGCCGCTACAACGATCCACGGCAAGTGGGAACCGCTCCTGGGTTTCGCAGGGGACATGCTAGTCCTTGTTTGCACAAGGACGTCGCTTCAGCCTCTCGGCGGGGCAAGTCTAATAGTGCCCCTTTTTTGGGGGTTGTGATCGCGGGCGTACACACGACGGCTTTCCTGTCCCGCTAGGCGGTCAGTAAATGTGGGCGCGTCGATAGATGTGCAGTCCTCGATCTTTAGTCAGTCAGTTGCGTGCAGAAGATTTTGCATTTTAAGGTCGTAGATGTTACATCAAGCTGTTTGGTCATGTATCAATGGATGCGTCGTAACGTACGGAGTGGCCTCGACTCGGAGCGTCTGCGTATGTATGCTGAGTTACTGGGCGAGGTCATGGTCAAGGTACGCGAGAGCATCTACATACGTCCTACATGCCGCGTCCTCTAGCTCCTCGTCCTCGTCCAGTGCCACGCCCGCGGCCGCCTCTTCCTCCTCCGCGGGTAGTGTTCGCTGCCTGCTGAGGTAGCAGGTGCTGCGGAGGGTGGTGCCAGCCAGGCGTGTATCGAACCGGGCAGCGTATCGACGTGTGGCCCAAGGAGTGGCAGAAGCCGCAGTAGATACGGCCTGCGAAGGGGACAGGGTGTCCAGTGGCGGGGGACCCAAAGCCGTGTTTGCTGATCACGGCGCAGAATCGCAGCCAGTCTTGCCAGTCAGAGGTGGGCGGGGCGATGTGAATGAATGCTACTGGCTCAGAGAGGTGAGCGGTGACGTTGACAGTTATCACGTCGACGTCAACGGAGTCCAGGATCGCGCCGAAGGCGTCGTCCCTCGTTGAACGACGCCACTGGCCGCCGCGCTCGATGTCTGCAAGGAGGATCTCGATGATTACCTTCCTGATGTCTGATTCCAGTAGCTCGCGGCGGACTATAGCGTCGTACTCTTCTTTCGAGTGGGCTCCGAAGCGATATACGAAGCGAAATGCTGCGCACAGGGTAGGGATGTCGTGCGTCCATCGGTCGAAGTTGAGGGAGATCTTCTGGGAGTCCAGCCATGCTGCACGGATGAGCGCGGCGCACCACTTCTCAGTCAGGCCGAGGATTAGGTACCACACCGGCTCCTTGTTCCGAGGCTTGGGAGTGTTGTCATCGTCGGTCGGCTTCTTCACCGAGTGCGAAGGGATGATGACGATGCCGAGGATCTGTGAGAGGCGTAGGAGGATCGCCATGATCTCGTCAATACGCTCGTTAACGCCAGGTCCTTCCGTGCCGAGTTCAGCGACCTGCACCACTACGTACGGCTGTCCTTTGATTAGCTCCTCCCAGGCTTTCACCTGCTTCGGGTCCATGTTCTTCTTCTTCCAGTCGGGATGGTCGCCCTGGACTCTCCTGAATGAGCCTGCGGGGGGCACGACGACGTCGGGGTCGCGCATGATGATGTCGTACGGGTCGGGGGATGGCGTCCTGGCAGACTCGGGTTGGGCGCGGCGTGTCGTGGCTCTCGCGACTGTTACGTCAACGTTTGTTTTCCTTTATTTTGCGCTTGACCGTTGTACTACCTTAGCATGGGCCCAACCCCATGACGCTACGCTTCTAGTCTTCGGACTCCTTCGCTGTTCGCTCCGGTCCAACCCGGGGCAGTTCACGTGATCTCTGACTCAGTATGACTCGTCGTGACTCGTCTCTTACTCATACCTGACTCATCGTTTATGACTCGGTCCCTGACTCGTCATGACTCACTCCCCCGCGCTCCTATTGGCTAGGTAGTTGTGACTCGTCCAGGACCTGCCCTGAACTCCCCATGTATATAAGACCAGTGTACAGTAGCGGTCGAACCTCAGTTCGACCTGGTTATCTATTGAAGCTTCACCAGCTCCTTGGATATCAGAAACTCCCCGCTCGACCTGCTAGACGGACTTAGCAGCGTCTCAGACCATCCTCCCCATCCAAGGACGATTAGAACCTAAGGTCCCTACGTTTAGGGTTAGGTTGAGAGCTAGTGCTCTAGGTGTCACGCTTCGCGTAACATAAGGTCGAACTGATCTTTACGCTCCGCCTGCTCAGGCGCAGAGCCCACACATCTTCACACACGCTTCCGGAGTGCCCCTCCGTCTAGGGGACTCCCCATCCACCACGGACTACCGAGTTGAGATCGAACCCGTTACCTACGGGCTCCCAACCCTACCGAACCTCTGGTGGAACGACGACCTTCGCCTCTTCGAGTATCAGAACGACACCGGTGAGCACAGACCTGTGCTTGTGCAAGAACCAGAACGAGAAGGAGAGAAGCGCATTTGGGCCTTCTTCCACGACACTGTTCCCCTCGAAGAGCAACAGAAACAGACCCGCGCCTACCTAGACACCAAAGGAAAGGCTGCCGAACGGATCAGGAAGATCCAAGACGAACGACCGAAGCCGGCGACTCCAGCGGCTATCCGACGAGAACTCTCGAAGCACGAAGCTACTTCCCCTGCAGTAGGAACTAGCCCCCTGGTACACGTTGTACCCGAAGTAGGCACATCCAGCCTTACCCAGTACTCCTCGAACCTCGCTACAGGTGTCGAGAAGAAGCCTCTCGAACCGGAACTCGAGACGCAGTCGAACGAACCCGAACCCGAACCCGAATCCGAACCCGAATCAGACGACGCAATGTCTACCACCCGCACGAACACGGCTACTAAGCTTGAGGTCCCCGCACCTGACAAGTTCAAGGGACAAGCTACCGATGCGAAACCGTTTATCCGACGTCTCGAGATGTACTACAGCGCAACTGGCAATGCCGATGCCAACGATCAACGGAAGATCGCTTACGCTCTTCTCCTCATCGACGACAACAGTGATGCTTTCTACTGGAAGAAGCTGCACATGGACGGAGAAGCTGATGCCCAAGAAGAGGGCAAGCATGCGTTTGAGTCCTGGAAAGACTTCAAGGAAGCCTTCTTGAAGGCGTTCCCCGTTTATGCCGAAGGAGACAGAGACTCGATAATGCTTACGACTCTAAAGCAAGGGAAGACTCCCACTCCTGCCTTCATTCCCAAATTCCGATCCATCGCGTCCAGAACCGACCTCTCTGATAAGACCCTCTCCGGGTTCTTCAAGAGGGCAATCCGCCGTGATCTCCTTGACAAGGCAATGAATATGGAACCACCCACGACCCTGCAAGGGTGGTTTGACCTTGTCCTCCGACTCGACTCCCGCCAGATCTACAATACCAATTACTACGAGGGAGGGAACAGCGGAGGTAACAACCACCGCTCCTCCTACCCCTCTGGACGAGGCAGCGGACGACTGGACGAACCTATGGAGATCGACGCTATGGATCAGAGGGAACGGCAACGTCACCAGGAACTGGGCCTCTGCTTCGGATGCCACAAACCCGGACATCTCCTCCGGAACTGTCCCGAGAAGAGACAGAACCCGAAGTTCACCCAGCGCAACCGAACTTCCCCACGCCGTGTGTCCGCCTCCTCTGCCCACGTGCGAGAAGTCACTCCCGCCTATGTACGAGAAGTCTTCCAGGAACTCCCGCTCGAAGAACGCGCCCCGCTCTTTGAGCAAATGTCGAAGGATTTTTGAGTGGGTCTGAGTCATCGATGCGCCCAGACCCCACCTATGCACTCCACATATCCCATGTAGTAACAGGAATCACGCAATTCAAAGCCCTTTACTTTCCTCTCATGGTGATCGGAGTGCATCAAGACATCGAAACGGAAGCTCTCATCGACAGTGGCGCAATGGCCACGTACATCCACCCTCGTCTTGTCATCAAACTACGCCTACCCTCGGTACCCCTTGTCCGACCCATCCCGGTCTTCAACGTAGACGATACTCCCAACAAGAAGGGAACCATATCGCACGCCGTCGCCCTTCGCTATCGATGGAAGGGAACAACCAAGCTTGTTAAGGCGTACGTTGCCGAGATCGGAAGACAGGATCTCATTCTAGGCCATGAATGGCTCCAGAAGGAGAACCCCATCATCGACTGGAAGACAGGCGAGCTCGAGTTTGAAGACCAGACGTACTGGGCCAAACGCGAGCAGAACGAACAGCTTAGCAAGGCGGAAATCCTACGAACTATCAAAGTGGAGCTACCTCCCGCTCCCGTCTATCGGATCCGCCGACAAGTTGAGGAACCACCCGATCGGGCCTGCAGCCCCGAAGAACCCCGTGAACCAACCCCACCTCGACGAGTGACCGTCGAGGATGTTCCCGAGGAAGAACACGAGCGAGCTGTTGATGCTCCTCAGAAGGAAGTTGTAGCGGAGACTTCTCTCTTGGACGAGCCAATTGAGGAACTCCCCAACTTCCCCCCTATGAACCCACACCCTGAACCGCTCGAGAGCGAGGAAGATTATGAAGCACGACTCCGGTCCATGACCGAAGATCTGGACCCTGACGAATTCCTGGCATCGTATGCCCCTGGTGCAAACTACTTGGCAACACTCGCTTTCGTTGAAACACCATTGACGCAGGAACACGAAGACACCCCAGAGCCCCTGCCGTCCAGGCATGCTATCAATCGGATGATACGAACCGGCACCGGCGCACTAATCCCCACGGCATTTTCGATCGGACGAACCACCACGGCCACTGAGCTAGCGCTCTCTGAGTGGGTCGGAAAGAAGCAGAAGACGGTTGAGGAAATCGTCCCTCCCTATCTGCATGACTTCCTCCCGGTATTCGATAAAGTAACGGCATCTCGACTCCCAGAGCACACCGAGTACGACCACGAGATCAACCTGAAACCGGGGTTTTCGGAGATGAAGACCCAGGTCTACCCTCTCAGTCATGCTCAACGCGAGGAACTTGACAAGTTCTTGAAAGAGAACGAGTCGAAAGGTTACATACGACCCTCCAACTCTCCGATCGCCAGTCCTTTCTTCTTTGTTGGAAAGAAAGATGGAACATGGAGACCCTGTCAGGACTACCGAAAGCTTAACGAGAATACGGTCAAAGACCGCTACCCCCTCCCCCTGATCTCAGACCTCATGGACAAGTTTAAAGGCGCAAAGATCTTCACCAAGATGGATCTGCGCGCCGGCTATAACAATGTCCGAATCAAGGAGGGCGATGAGTGGAAGGCAGCTTTCGCGGTTCCCGGATCCAACCAGGGTCCGCCACGACTATACGAACCCACGGTCATGTTTTTCGGTCTATGCAACTCGCCCTCGACGTTCCAACGGATGATGAACTCCATCTTCGAAGATATGCTAGCTGAAGGCTGGCTAGTCATCTACATGGACGACATCCTGATCTACTCCGCGGACACCACAACACACCACGAACGGACTCGACGAGTCCTCCAGCGCCTCAAGGACCACGACCTCTATCTCAAACCCGAGAAATGCCACTTCGACGTCACTGAAGTGGAATTCCTGGGAATGATAATCCGACCGGACACCATTGCCATGGACCCCGTGAAAGTGAGCGGAATCGCTGACTGGCCCGTACCCGAATCAGTCAAGCAAGTCCGCTCCTTTGTCGGATTTGCGAATTTCTACCGACGGTTCATCCTCCACTTTTCTGAGCGTGCACGACCCCTAGTGGACCTCACAAAGAAGGACGTACGATGGCATTGGGACGAGGAGCAACAACTCGCCTTTGAGGATCTGAAGCACGAGTTTACGCGTGCTCCCACCTTGGTCATGCCAGATGAAACCAGGCCATTTGCTCTCGAATGCGACGCCTCGAAGTTTGCTACCGGCGGTGTCCTGCTACAGAGTGATGCAAACGGAGACTTGCACCCCTGTGGCTTCATCTCCCAGTCCTTGAACCCCGCCGAACGGAACTACGAGATCTACGACCGCGAACTCCTCAGCATCATACGCGGTCTGGAGACCTGGAAACACTATTTCCTAGGTAGCCCGCACAAGCTCCAAATCCGCTCGGACCACCGTAACTTGACCTACTGGCGCACCGCGCAGAAGCTCAATCGACGACAAGCACGATGGTCGCTGTTCCTCAGCGAATTCGACTATGAACTGGCACACGTCCCTGGAACGCAAATGACCATCGCCGACCTTCTATCCCGACGCAGTGACCATGATACCGGGGCTGATGACAACGACGACATCGTGATGTTAGCCCCCCAGCTCTTCGTGCGAGCCATCAACGCGGACCTCCTCGATCGCCTACGAGACTGCCATGAAAAGGAACCCATGGTAAAGGAGGCCTTCGATGCTCTCCTTGGCAAAGGACCTGCACCTGCGAAGACCTCGCTTACGGATTGGCAGACGGACGGAGACCTGGTATGGTATCAATCACGAGTGTATGTTCCTCCGGATGCGGGACTCCGACGGAACGTGGTACGCTTGTACCACGAGCTCCCCTCCGCAGGACATCCGGGCATCCACAAGACGACCACCCTCGTGCAACGCGACTTCTGGTGGCCTGGAATGGGACAATTCATCGCACGATACGTCAAGGGATGTGGAATCTGTCAGCAGATGAAACCGAACACGCATCCCACAGTGACTCCTCTCATCCCAATCCCGCCACAACACCCCGCCACACCGTTCTCATGCCAAACAATGGACTTCATCACCGCACTCCCCGAGACTCCCCGCGGACATAATGCTATTTATGTCGTGGTGGACCACGACTCTACGAAGGGGGTAATTTTCATCCCATGCACGGACCAGGTGGACGCCGAAACAACCGCCAAGATGAACCACGACCACGTGTACCGACGCTTCGGACTTGCACGCAAGTTCATCTCCGATCGTGGCCCTCAGTTCGCATCCAAGGTCATGGGAGAACTCTGCCGCCTGACCGGAATTGAACGCGCACTGTCCACGGCGTACCACCCCCAGACTGATGGCCAGACGGAACGAGCCAACCAGGAACTCGAGATATTCCTCCGAATCTTCTGCGCGAACAATCCTGAAACATGGGACGAGATGCTCCCTGACGCCGAGTTTGCGCACAACTCCCGACCTCATTCCGCCATCAAGATGTCGCCATTCTACGCAATGATGGGATATGAACCCCGAGGAATCCCCCACATCACCGAAGTTGCTGACTCCCCAACCACGGAAGAACGACTCAAGCGGCTGCAGAAAGCCCGAGAAGAAGCCGCTTTTGCACTAGAAGCTGCGCAACGAGTCATCGAGAAGAGAATCAAGGACCGCACGCCTGCCTTCAAGAAAGATCAGCAGGTATGGCTCGACACGCGGCACCTCCGCCTCCCCTACGCCACGAGGAAACTAGCTCCTAAGAAGGAAGGTCCTTTCAAGATCACCGAGGTCATGGGAAGAGCGACGTATCGCCTCCAACTGCCTCCGCAATGGCGAATCCACCCTGTATTCCACGCCGGTCTCCTATCCCCGTACAATGAGACCGAGGAACACGGCCCGACCTATACAGAACCTCCCCCGGATGAAGTAGACGGAGAAAACTCCTGGGAATTCGAAGCTATCCTTGGTCACAAGGGAACGGCAAGCCGACGCCGATACCTCGTGAAGTGGAAAGGGTACCCTCCCAGTGAGAACTCGTGGGAACCCGAAGACGTCTTCCTGGGCACAGGGGAAGAAACCCTTGATGAGTACAAGCGCGCGCACCATCTCCGACTCCTCTACGAGTATAAAGAGAAGAGCCGTCTTGGAGTGGTGAGACTCGGACCCCAAGACGACAACGCTTGCGACTGCTGAGTTGAGCTCTATGCCCTCCACCGCTGCCTACGACGACCTCTCCCTCCAGGCTTACTACGACGCGTGGACCATCAACCAGCTCCCCTATCTCGGCCTGAACCGCAAGCAACGTCTCCCACTCGACCCCCGTTACCACAAGTGCCACCGATGCCACTTCCTAGTCAGGACCGAAGGCCACGAAGGCCGGTGCAAACCTACATCTCGGCCTCCACCGAGGCCGGCCTCTTCGACCAGACAACCCCCGCAGCACCAGCCTCCCTCTTCGACTCCCTCCTTCGCTGCCGCCCACTCCCGGGAGGCCACCTCAATTGGCCCCTCGCCTCACAGGTGCTCTCGGCGCCGAACGCCTTCGTCGCCGCACTCGAGCGTAACGGTTCACTCTCCAACGACCCCAGTGTCGCTCTCGATGCACTGGACTCCCTCGCCGACCTCTACGACGCCGCAGCAGACGTCTGGGTCCAGCAGGACCTCATGGAGGACGCCGTCCACCTCTATGCCGAGAGGAGGAATGCATCGGCGCGGAGGTTGATGCGCAGGTTCAAGGATCTCGAGGACCACCCTGCGATGAAGTCCGTCGCCAGGTCGCTTGTCCCTGTCAACGACATCCAGTACACACGCGACTTCGTGGTCTCCCCTACCTTCACTGACATCAATGCCCGAGACTTCGCCCGTATCGTAACCAACTACTCCCCCTGCACCGTTTGTCATGGAACCAACATCTCCTACCACCGCACCGTCGACTGCCCCCACTACCGTTGCCCCCGCTGCAATCGTCGTCAGCCGGGACACGTCGAGTCCCTCTGCTCGGCCAACGAAGCCGAGGCCCCCACCTTCCCGCCGGACCTCCGCTCTCTGACCGACCTCCTGAGAGGAGGAGTGTTCACACAACCGGTGGCAGCCATGTGGACGATGTGCGCGGACAGACTCTACGCCGGAAACCGATCCCTCATCGCATCCCGACCAACGGACTTCCTTCCCCCGTACCTCCGAGCAAAACGAATCACCCTCGAGAACGCGCATCAGTGGTACGTCGTCCTCCACGGCCGTGTCAATGGCGCCTTTGCCGACCCGGCAAGGGCCCATGACATGACCTCGCACATATCCACCGCCCTCGTCCGTGTCTACGAGAGTCGCCTCGAAGCTCGTAACGCCCTCACCGAGCTCCACTACGAGGAGGAACCCTACATCGACCAGACTCAGCTCTATGGGGCCCGCCCTCCACCTAGTGAACGCCGGGAGAATAACGAGAGTCGGCGCCCTGATACCCCGCATCCACACCCTGTCCTGGGGACGGTACCTACCTCTCCCGTCTCTACTCGATCGAACCTCGAGACCCCGAACCCCTCGGAGGTTGACGAGAACGAGCCTCCCAACGATGCCGACCCACTCCCGCTCCCCGTCTACGAACCGGTCGAAGGAATGGACCGCATTCCTCTCCGCCAACTGACCACTTCGCCCACGTCATCCTTCCAACCTTCGCCGGAGTCCACGGTATTGGACCTCGTCTCTACCGACTCGGGGATTGCGGTTGCTCAACTGCGCAGGCATCGTGATGGGAGTACGACATTCTTGCCCCCGCCTGATCAAGCTTAGAAAAGTCGACGAGGACGTCGACTCTAGGAAGGGGCTTATGTTACGTCAACGTTTGTTTTCCTTTATTTTGCGCTTGACCGTTGTACTACCTTAGCATGGGCCCAACCCCATGACGCTACGCTTCTAGTCTTCGGACTCCTTCGCTGTTCGCTCCGGTCCAACCCGGGGCAGTTCACGTGATCTCTGACTCAGTATGACTCGTCGTGACTCGTCTCTTACTCATACCTGACTCATCGTTTATGACTCGGTCCCTGACTCGTCATGACTCACTCCCCCGCGCTCCTATTGGCTAGGTAGTTGTGACTCGTCCAGGACCTGCCCTGAACTCCCCATGTATATAAGACCAGTGTACAGTAGCGGTCGAACCTCAGTTCGACCTGGTTATCTATTGAAGCTTCACCAGCTCCTTGGATATCAGAAACTCCCCGCTCGACCTGCTAGACGGACTTAGCAGCGTCTCAGACCATCCTCCCCATCCAAGGACGATTAGAACCTAAGGTCCCTACGTTTAGGGTTAGGTTGAGAGCTAGTGCTCTAGGTGTCACGCTTCGCGTAACAGCGACTGAGTAACGGCCACGGCCGCGCTGTCGACGAGGAGGGGTCGGGCTGCGGTCGTCATCGGATGAGAAGAAGGATACTCCGCTGCGGGGAGGTACGTCCTCGTCACTGGAGACGTGAATGCTACGTGACGGCTGCGGCGTCGGAGACCTCTCGTCGCGTCGACCTCGGCTCGCCCTGGTCGACACGCGCGACGGAGCCGCTGGTGTCACAGTCCGGACGCGTTGGCCACGCGTCTGGACTGGAGTCGTTGGTGGGATAGACGACGAGACGCGGGCCTGGCTTAGAGGGAACGGGGGGTTGTCATCTGCCATCGGTCATGTTCGTCAGTTAGTTGTCTCGCCTTGGCCTCCTAACGTATAGGCTTACCAGACATAGCAGGGGAGGGCTTCCTCGCGGACCTGCGATCACTCCGTCTCGAGTAGGAGGAGCTCGGAGCAGCTGCATCGGGCGTAAGGTGTCCGAAGTGGTTGTTACGAAGAGAGGTCTGGCTAGGAGGGTCTCCGTGGTTAAGGAGGAGGTTCGGCTGGCCGAACTGCTCGGCGCGGAGGTCGGCCGTGACGTCGACGTCCATGTCGCTGCTGTCGCCGGGAGCGTTGCCGTTGCCATAGTTCATAGTGGTAGCAAAGAAGGATGGAGAGGGGGGGCTCTGGCCGAAGATCGGCAGCGAGTTTGAGGGGAACGAGGACCTTGGCGGGGCGTCCTGGTGCTTGTCAGTCGAGCGGTCGTCGTCGCCATAGTCAGCGGCGACGCGGCGGCGCTTCCTGGGCTCGCGCTCCTTCGGGGAGGAGGGCAGCTCTGGAGAGTCGGCCTCGCGGCTGGTCGTCGCGGCGGGCGCAGAGTCCGTTATCTTGGCCTTCCCTTTGTTCTTCTTAGCTTTGTTCTTCTTCACCTTCTTCGACGTCTTGACGGTCACCCATTCGTGATCGCCGTTGTCTTCGGGTTCCGCGACGCTCTCTGGTTTTGGAGGTTAGTGCTATACGCAACGATAGGATCGCAGTACATACGGGTGAACGGCGCAGCGTCCGGAGTCTCCGTTGGCAACGGGGTAGGAGGAGGCGTGGCCGGGGCTTTGCCTCTGGGAGCAGTTCTGCACTTCTTGTTAGGGGGAGCTTCACTAAGAAGGGCGCAAGCGATACTTACACTTCGCTGCGAGCACTGCTCGTAGACCTCGGGGACGGAGGGCGAGCAGCCATTTGCGCATAGGTGGGCGAGTGCGGCATGGCGTCGTTCGAAGTTCTGCCACTAGGGGCTGGGCTCGCCGTCGGTCCTTTCGGGCTAGACGGACGAGACGCGGGGTTGACGTTGGGGATAGACTGAGACATTGTAGCAGAGATGTTGCCGGAAGCAGAGGTACGGAGTTAGCTGGTTGCTCACTAGGTGCGGTTGCTTGTTGGGCGCGGATGTCGTGTCTCGGATGTCTCCTTTTAAGAGAGGGTCGCGTTCGTCCTCGTCGTTCTATTGCCGCGAATAGTTCGCTGTCAGCTGGCTGCTCCTCGGGGGCTCCAGTGTCGTAAATCCTTGTCGCTGACAGGTAGATCAGTATGGAGGTCTCCTTCGTGCTCCCGGGTTTTGACAGCGCGGCGTAGGTTGGGAGGCCATCACTCACCATTCTGGTATAGCCATGTCCAGATAATGCGCTGGTACGGTGCTGCCGCGCGGTTGGTGGACAAGGTTATGTCGCGACGATGTCGGGCGGGAGGGTCGCCGCTATTCACGTTCCCGCAGTACTTAATATTTGTAACCCGCTGTCGCGGTTTTAAGGGTCTATGTTGGTTCTTCCTGGTGCTGGTTGGCTGGGAGCGTTATTGCTGTTCCCCGTTCACGTACGTGGTGTCGTTAGTAGCGTTCTTTCGTGGCACTAATTGATCATACCCGCGCAGGCACCGTGGCGCATCGCGCCCAACTTGGCGCTCTGTTTGTTCGGTGGGGGCGCGTGGTGTGACGGTGTCGGGAGCGTTGTGTTGTCCTCGCTGCTCGGTATATTACTTTAGGATGGGCTTTTGTTATGGTGCGTCGAGGAGGGGTGACACGTTGCGGGTAGGGAGTGGGATGTGTAGGGGCCAGTTGTCAGTGTTCCTTGTGGCGCCTAACAATCGGTTCCGTTCCCTTTTTGGGAGTGTTGCGGCCTCATGTGCTCCGTAGACCTAATGGGGATATCCGATGGATCGGGGCTCCCGGTATCAGCGGGCACTTCCTGAGCGTCTCGGCTGTGTCTATTGCGGGCAAGAGCGAGGCTGAGGCAGCCGGTTGGGTGTATTACATAGAGCGACGTGTAGAGTGGCGATGGGCCAGTTCATTCCGAGCCTGGAGTCATAGCATAGTCACATGTTTTCATAGTGTCGGTTATCCTTATCTCCTCTAGTCCTCTCCATCCTGCCCGTCATAGTTCATATCCTCCAGCTCCGAACGCAGTTTGGCGAGGAGGCAGATCTCCTTTCCCGCAGTGAGATCGAATTCGTACGGATTAACGTCCGGATCCGCGAAGGGCGGGGTGTCCTTAAAGATCTCGTGAGGTTCGGGGGTAGGCGAAAGCATGTGAAATTGTGTCGCATGGATATGGATCTTGTAGCCGCTGAGGCCGGCCCAGGGCACCGGGACCCGGATCTGCGTTCCTTCACGTGCCCCGGCGAGGCGGAACGTGACCCAGTGCCGGGCTAGGCATGTGATTGTCGATATCCTGCCCGATCCGATCACGTGGTCCAGAGATCGGAGGGTCAAGACGTGGCCGCGGGCCAAGGGTCGCTCTGGTTGCCTGTCCACAACCCAGGTCTCCGTGTGGAGGTCAACGTTGACCTCTGGCTCTCTCCGCACGTAGACCTCCACGCTCACTGCGTAGCTTGGAGGCTTTGGAGCACGGGTACGTAGGAGGTCTTTTCGTATGTCCTTGATTAATCGTCAGATCGTTATCGTAGGTGGTATCATACCTTCAAGGGGAGCAGTCCCTCTCAGCGTGGACACGTCTGGTGCCTTCTTGTTGGCGGAGAAGGTGAGAAACATAGTTCAAGTGATGCGCGTCTTTATTTATCCGGTTACGTTTGTTTTTTATGCTCCAGAGTCTGCTACAACGTGACTTGACGTGTGGGCGTTTATGTAGTTTTTTATGAGGTTATGTGGTGCATATGGTGGAACGTAGTCATAGGAATCATGGGCATGGTGTAGGGCACCGTGCGTTGAAAAATGCCTGCTGTGTCTCGAGTCTTATATGCTCTGCCCGGGAGTATCATCTTCCATCCTGCGGCCTTGCTTCGGGCTCGGCGCTCGGCTTGGACGGCCACCAGATATTCACGTGACTTGGGCGCCGGGGCGGCAAGCTTGCCTTCGCCATCGTGTGGCCGGGTCGTCCGGCTATCGATCCGGTGGTCAGTCACGGGACGCTTGTCCCGCGTCTCAGCGGTATCCAATCGGTCTTATGGGAATCAACCCAGTGACTTGGCAGCGGGTGCATCGCCTCCGTTGTCATGCTAGCCGTCGTGGTTGTCACGCTCGACGCCGTCTAAGAGCATATCGTCGTAGGCTTCGGGTCTCAGATGGGTGGCATTGGTTAGGCAGGGCACTGAGTCTGGGTCATCCCCGTCGCCACGTAGTGTACATTGTGGAGTCGGTACTCCGGGCCAGCAAGAGCAGCTGTTGTGGAATCGTTCCAGCCCGTGTTTTCCAGCCTGATGTCCGCTGGAGAACATTATAGCGCAATTCGTTTCGTCTCCGATGAGACTACTTACCCCCCGGACCACGAGAAGGTCTGCGCAGGACTCGTCAACGACGACGAGCCCTCCCGGGGGCATGTCCGGATACTGGCTCAGGCCTCGCGGGGCTGGAGGAACCATGTCCGGATACTGGCTCAGGCATCCGCCCTCATGAACGTCGATTTTGTCCGGATTGCATCAGGCATACCCCCCTCAAAGTGGCCTGTTTCTGTCCGGATTGGGATCAGGCCTCTCCCCCAATTAATAGGGGTCCTTGAACGATGGACTCGAATCTGTCCTTATATCAAAGCGATGAACAAACGCCACCTGCACACGCGCCAGAATCGCCGTTCCGTTGACCTACCACCAGGTCGCTGCTCTCGTCACGCTTGCCAATGCTCTCAGCCCCTACGCATGTGCCAGGGACTGTCTCATCGAGTACTTCGGATCATGACGACTCCAGTCAGGCCGTACTGCTGCGCACAGTCTGAGCAGCGATAGTGATCTGTCTCAGCATCCAGAGCCCTCGCGTCGTTTGGTCAACTCGACGTATCGCCCCGCATCTCGACAGCTCCTGTATACGCGATGGGCTGCGAGTGGGTCTAGGAGGGAGGAGAGTGTGGCAGTCATAGTCTAGGTAAGTCGTATCTTTGCTGATGAGCTGACTGCTCCATCGCTCAGAGTCATCGCGTCCTCCACAGCGCTGCGACCTCAGAGGTTCCTCCGGCGTGCTGGCCTAGACCATCCATACCAGCAATCTTCTGCTGTAGACGACTGACCACCGCTGGGATCTATACACCAGAGATTGCCTGGTCTCGTAGGGACGCCGCGACTCCCGCGGCACGTCACGGTGTTGGGGCGATCCTACTCCCTGTCCCGCTGCGGGCACCTCCCACAAACTCTTGACTAGAGGTTTCATTTCTTCTGTATTTATACGCGGTACGTGACTATGCTAAATGTGCCTTTGTCCACTGCTCGTGCTGACGCATATATACATGTGTAGTCGCTGGGGCATCACCGGTTCACCGCTCGCCGTTATCCCTCCGTCAGTGGCACGGAGCCTACGTTCTTGTCTGATCCTGTCTGGGAATAGACAATTGTCACTGTCATGTTTCACGTTAAGGTTTTATCGTCATTGGGCGTCGGATGCCGCACAAAAAGCGGCAGTTCACAAACACATCTGCGGAGGCTTGTATTGCTAGGAACCACCAGACCTGAGGCAACCGCGCGGAGTTGAATGGGTCGTTATTGTCTTTCAATTCAGGTGAGTCTATTGTTCTTCTCACCGCCCGCTCGACACGACCTGATATAAAGAGGCCTAGTTGCAGTGTGACGAATCAGAACCTACACTCCTATTCGCCAGACAAGCTAGTACCTCTTCAATGATGTCCCATAGATACTGTTCCGTAAGCCTTGTACCATTGCGAACGAACGCTTCATCTGACAACGCTCACTCTACCGCGCATGTAGAGCTCACGTCATTTTTTCCATCCACACCAGGTGAATCCTCGTAACTACGACACATACCTCAAATGTACATTCCTAGAGAAGCACTCTATCTGGTAAACGGCCACACAACTCCACTGGTGCTCTGACGCCGATGAAGCGACAGTCGTCCGCCTAGCGCAGAAATATGCGCGACGTCGCACGTAGCTGTCCTGCACAACGCGTCTTTTCGGCCGTCGCTGTGGACCCGTGCTCCGAGGCCGGACAGACGCAAAGGCAATCCGCGCACGTTGTGACAGATCGGTCGAGCAATACGGTCCTGTATGCTGTGCCGGCTACTGCCCCTGGGTGCGCTATTCCGACAGCGACTCTGAACACCGGTGTTAAGAGCGGCGTGCAGATCAAGACTCATGATCATCCAAACGATGGGTTTCTTGCCTGGACGTGCCAGTGAGACGCCCAGGTATCGCGGTCGCGGAAAGGTCGTTGGTGGCAGGTCCGTTCTATCTATGCCGCGATTCCTGTACGGTCCCATGCTTACGCTATTCCACCTAACTGCCAGTGTTCCGAAGACGAACGACGGTCGCACGGGAATGGCGGGGACTATGCCTGACGCATCTGCATGTTTTCTTGCGATCGCCATGACTCCACTAGTCGCTTTGCACGCGTTCGACTTCACGCATCCACTGCCTCGGCGAAATGGTGAAGGTGCCAACTCGGACGGGACTGCATCCGTTTCCCCTCACGACCGCGAGCCCAGGGTGACCTAGCTGTCCCTGGTGCAGAGCGAGTCCGCGGCGTCAGCATCGTACCCTTGGGGGAGTGTCGGACATCGCTCACCGCCCCGCTCTACGCGAGCGTCCGCGGCGTCCTCATTGCGATACATGACGGCCCGTCACCGTCGCCGAGCAGCAGCGCGCCGCTGGCCGTCCTAAAGACATGCGGAGGTTAGATTTCTTAGCGGGCCGCACCGTGTTCCAGGGGCTTGGGTTGAAGGGCATGGACGGTAAGATACCGAGACTGGACGTCGCAACTGCTCCATCCTTGTCCGTCAATGTTCCAGCGGTTCCGGCGCCTCATCGTAGCATCGCGATAGTGGACCTCAAGAGCCGACCTCCGCGAATCCCGTCGTCCGCGCATCGCGCTTCTTCACTAGGCTTGCAGCGGAGCCGCTGGAGCTTGCTTGAACAATCATCGACGGAATCCTATGTGCCACCACACCGCTTCATATTCCGCCAAGAAACGTGCGGTTCACCCCTTCACTCGCGCTCTTGTACTCGCAATATCGACCACGTAGCTCGTCCTTCGCAAAGACGTGCATGAAGATCATTGGTAGTAAGCTCCGCCGTCGGCTGTCCTCCATCCATCCATCGACCGAGCAGAAGAGAAAGGCCCTTCTAATTGGAATCAAGTATGATACCTCTGGCTCGCCGGTGAGCCAGGAGTTCGGACAGTTGGACGAACCCCACAAGGACGTCACTTCTGTACGGGATCTGCTTATAGGTACGTGTCGTCGAATGCGACTTTCAGCTCGATGACCAGAGCTTCGTACTCACATTTCTACATACATAGATGTGTATGAGTACCCGCCGGAGAACATTGTGGTGCTGATCGACGGGGAGGGGCGTGATCGAAAGGTGCAGCCCACCAGGGTCAACATGGTGCGTGTTCGCTTCCTATCACATTATCCTCCCGTGCTCAAATGAACCCAACTAGACGAGGGAGATTCAACGACTCGTCCAGGACGTGAACCCTGGAGACCACCTGGTGTTCCTCTGTAAGTACACCTCATCCCTCGCACCCAATTACCTCGAATAACCTCGCCTGTCCATCAGTTGCCGGGCATTTGACTCAGCTCACCTGCTCGGTGCGCATAGAGGATGATGACATGGACGAAGGTACGTCATCATCCGTTCACCCAGGATCTGCGCTGATCTGACCTTCATTACAGCCATCGTGCACATGGATCGCGGCCTAAGCTTATGTTAGACAACGTGAGTCTTAATCCCGCTCTATCACGCCTTCTACTCCAAGCTGATCTTGCTGACATGCGCGTCCACCCACACAGTAACGAAACACCTCATTGACCCACTAAAGCCCGGCGTCCAGCTGATTGTGACCGGACTCGAGCGTCCAGAGCTTCCCTCACCAGGCCCTCGACTGTCGTTGCTATCCTGACGCCGGAGCTACTGTTGGAGGCTACCAGCATGTCCGACGATGACGACGGGGAGAAGGAGAAGGAAAGGACACTTCGGCCATCAAGCTTCGATACACCGTCAGTGAGGCCGACCTGTCTGACTGGTTCGAAACGCGATACGAGACGAACAACAGCCCTGGGGAGCGGCTTCTTATTCCGCACCTTGATATCCAACACAGTCACTGACAGTTACAGCAGCACAGCAACTTCAATATACGTGAAAGTGCACGGCACGGATCGATGCGTTGCAAGATATCGTACGCACCGACAAGGTCGCCCAAGGCGAATAACGGCTATTCCGGCTACGATCCCCTACGTGATTTCTACCTCTACAGCAAGGAAAGGTCTTTCTACCGGAACGGAATCAGAACCGACAGTTCATGAGGTGGATTCAGCCGTGGTAGAAGGCCCGTGCCGGCAGGTGCTACCCAAGATGCTGGCCCGTCTGTAGGCATCAACCGCTATGACGCATTCAACTCTGCATTCCCTGGTCCTGCCGTTGCTACTACCAAGGACCGTGGATAGAGGTCTAGCTGGTCTAATCCCCAATATCGGAGGTGGCAGTACCAAATCGAGGGAGCTGACCCATCCTCGAGACCCGCCCGCGCTGCGGTCAGCGACAACACACGCCTTGTATTACAGATCATCCATGCACAAGACACGAAGCCATCCAACACGAATGCGGTTCATGGCAGCGCTGCCACGGATGTCCCGCGAAGACAATTACCGCTTCCTCAGCAACGTCGACTGCCTACTCCAGTTACTCTCTAAGACGCCGATATTGTTCTGGACTCAGAACACATGGACATGGATGCAGCACGCTCCGAGCCTAGACGTAACATTGCTTCACCCTCCAATGACACGCATGTCTGTGCTGTCTGTGCTCGCACGACAGCACATCGTATGGTCTCGCATGATGCCCTTTGATGTGCTGTCGTGTTAGTTCAGGGTCGTGCGTTTGTTGGAAAATGATCTTCGTACTCGGTACTATACAGAAGCACGACTTCCGGAGTACTAGGCGCTGCCCAGTTCGACGATGGCATTGGAAGGACGATAGAGTACGGCCCAGTTTGGCACTACGGTCTTCTCATCTACGTCCCATCAGGCATTCCTAGGCTAGTCACTGAGTATAATACAGTGACTTCTATGTGTACATATGTAGAATCAGTGTTAGAGTGGAACATCCCCGCTGGACGTACATTCTTATTGTTGGCGTCGCGAAACTGAAGACGGCTGCCTAAGTCTAGACTACGCGTTCAACGTTCAACGTTCGCGTTCAGCCACAGACAGACGCATCTGTCGCGAGCGCCTCCCACTCCTCCCGAACCTTGAACTGGGTCTCACCTTCAACGTCTTGACGCCCCATTCCTCGCATATCCGCATATGTCGTGCATACACAAAATACACGTTGATCTACTGCGTAGCTCTTCAAGTTGCGCCCGGTTGATTTGGTCGTCCAACCTCAGTGTCTGCATTGCACCCAGATCACAGCCTGACTCGACGCCCGAGCACCCTCAGAATAGAGGGCACGACGCACCAGCTCCCTCGCGCTCTAGCAAGGACTATGGAGGGTTCATGAAAGCGCAGACTCGGAACACACCGATCTGCAAAAATATCCCGTTCGCTGGCTCCTCGTCGTGTGCTGTGCGTGTCGCGCCACTGAATGTGAGTCATTAACAAACGCCACGAAAATGCGCTGGACCAAGACAATAAGCTTCTCATGTTGCTTTCAGGCCTGATACAGACCGGGCACGACAATCGCCGGTGTATGTAGGGCCATGTTGGCGCCTGCTAGCCCCATGTCTGGGTCTACAGGGATAGTGCGCAAATTGCTAGGGGTACGTCATCTAATTTGTTCTACAACAACAATAGGCGTTGATTCTCTTTTGTTACGTGCACCGTAGCGACAGAACTCAAACATCTTCTGGAAACATCAGGTGCACACGGACCCACACAACTATCGGATATAAAAGAGCTCCCTGGAGAGATAAGCTGGCTCACAACCCACGTACAACTCGCATCATTGACCTCCACGTCTGACGCATCTTCCAGCAGCCGTTCTTCACACATCAAACATCGCGCCTATCGTTCCGCGGACACACCAGGTCGATGAACCAAATCTCCGCCACTACGCGCCCCGGTGCTATGGCATATATCCCAAACCTTGCCTGTCACGAATTACCCAGTCCCTTCAACGGTGGCCCATCATCCTGCGCCACAAGGAGACATAAGCAAGGCGCGCAAATCAGGACACGTGAGTCAACCCCTTCTCGCCTCGAAATGTACACCTCAAATCCTGTCAGACTCTTGTCGCGAATATTTCCAAGCAGCATCGGAAGGAGCATCCCGACGACGAGGAAATATCAGAGTGCCAATAGCGTCACCCTACGGGGGGTCGTTACCGCAAGGTGGTCGGGACTTTCGGAGGACTCATCAAGCACGTGAAGCGAGTCCATCAACTGCCCCACCTGTGAAGCACTATTCTCCGGGTTGCTGTGGTACGTTCACCTCTATCCGCTCTAAGGCTGTCGTCATTCACGTCGAACTGGTAGACTTGTGGAGCGAAGAACGGAGGTGCGCTACTCGTGCGAACTCGCCTCCGTATGGCTCTCAGTGCACCTGCTAAGAGGCAACCTCGCACCCAATCCCATATCACATCACGGGAAAGCCGATCTCTCCACGAGAGATTTGCTCTATGGATCTCTCCGTGAGGGGTCTCATTGTGTGGAGGCAAGGCATGGTGTTGCAGTGAGGGCGGGACAATCTTCTGTTCCAATCTTTCCGGTGTTCTTGGCGGCCACGGGAGACACACGAGTTGGTCGAAATCGCGGTCTACGCTGTCGCTGCGCGGTGTGCGGCGGCCAGATCGGGGTCATGACTCCACATCCTGACCCCTATTCGAACCTCAACAGGGTCCTTACAGAGGACTCGGAGCAATGGCCTTGCGACGACTTCAACGATACTCTGGTGGGCGACAATCAACATGGTGACGCTGGGATCCCAAGGTATACCTCTTTGAGTGCAGTGTCCTTTGCAATGCTGATTTGATCGTTGGACAGAGATTCCCTTGACAGCCGTACGGACGGTCTTCCTGTGGTGACAGGTCACGGTGTCGAGGGGCGAGACTATCGCCCCAGCAATTTTTCGACTCTTCTCGGCGCACTCGGTAGCCAGGACATTGACATTGGCTATTATCATGTCAATGTGAGTACGCCGATCGGAGCTTTGGCCACCCCGACGCCAGACATGCTTGGCTCCGGGGCAGACAGTGGGATGAAGCTGGAGTCACCCTCTAGCATCACAGCCGCTGAGGGTGGCATCGATGGTCAATACGCGTTTGGAGTCGCGTCGAGGTACGAGTTTCTGCGTTGTTTCGTCCCGCTGACAACGCATCTCATTGTACGTAGCTTGAAGAACCTCCACCCCACTATAATCGCCTCCCGGCGCAACCAGATTCGCTTCCACGCCCACAGAGGCGCAAAATGCACACTATCAGGAAGAAATCTATTCACAACAGGAGATAACCTTGTGAGCCTGCTCATCGATTATTAATCAATGACATTGTCTGACCATATGCAAGTGTATTTACTCTTGGATATAAAGGTCTTGACGCGATATAGGGCACTGCTGCAGCAGGGTAAGATAATCCGTATGTATTGCCATGGCTCCTGTAACTCACCTATGTGCTCATGTTCAGCGATGTGGACCCCGCAAGTAAGATGTCGATAGCGTTCGATGCCCAGTAGACGCCACATGCACCCATCAGTTCGGCCACAGGACTCTGAAAGAGGTGAAAGCTCACCTCGACCAGAGGCATGGCGGTGTCTTCCATAGTACGGCGGCGAGTCGAAAGTGGCAAGATTTGCTGTAGTTTCGAACCACCCTTTCACGAATACCTTAAACGGAACCCGTTTTAGGTGTTCATGAGAGGCTGGTCCGAAACTACTAGTGGTAAATATGCTGTCCGTGGTGAGTCGATTAGGTTGGAGTATGACGAGTGGCGCCGCTTTCGCTGCCGGCTGTCGAAACATCGCCACCACATGTCTCAACTAATTCCTGGTGCCGTGCGGGTTCTCCGTGTCAAGTAGCTCGCTCGCCACCCTCCCAAGCCTCACGAGGGGATTAACCATTGGTATCTACGTACACGCCATATTACTCCCATACGCCCAGCTATAGAACCGCACCACGAGGTACAATTTTGTATCATAGCACATCCCCGCAATGCTACTCGACCCTCGTAGCCACGCTACGTGGCACTTTCGAGTTGTGTACTGTCCACGCCACTATCCACCCTCGCTACGTGCGAGGGGAAATATCATAGCGGATACAGATGAGCTCATGATGGTCGCGAGGTTGCTGATAGTATACGCTACGTAGTATACTATACTTATCGTACGCGTGGTGCCGCACGCCGGTGGACGGGCGGCATCCTCCAGTGACGGTCAGCCACAGACGCGTTCTGGACGCGCGTCCGTCCGTCACACTCTGCGACTAACTTAGCTGGTGTTTGATGTTCCAATTGACTCCGTTTCTGTCAAAAATTGGAAGAAATCTTCGGTGATTTGCATTTCTGGCCTTGTATCACATCTCGGGTATGAACGACACCTGCATACGCGGAACACGACCAGCATCGCTATTCGATTAACGACCGGGTCGCTCCTCTACTTCGCGCCTGAAGGGCCAACTACGCCTACAGGAATTTCAGCAACCTCTTCGAAGACAGATATGTGATTGCTCTGCTTTACTTGCTCAGTCGAGTTGTGCACTATCCGATAGACAGACTCGACAGCTCGCAAGAGCTAGAACCCTCGTGATGTCTATGATACACCGCCGCGGCGTTGGAACGGTTTAACGACTAGACGTACCTGGTTTGCGTCTCGACAGCTTCTGCATGCAAAATGGGCTACGAGGGCGTCGCGGGGCAGAGAGCGTCTGTCAATCAAGTGAGTTGCATAGAAAACCAGCATAGACAAGCTCACGAATATACGTTCGTCTGCATCGCGTCGATCGTCATCTCCGCCATGCTTTCCCGCAACATTCGTATCCGCTATCCTTGCGCAATATGTTTCCTACCATCTCAATCATTCAAGGCCCCAGAAGACATTCAGTACCGTGACTACTCACCGCACCAGGTCGATCCCACCTGGGTCGCTGCTCCCACCGTCTCTTCAAATGCTGAGGGTTTTGACTTCTTCGACTCGTCGACGTAGTCCACGCACGGTGCTGCGGTCAAGACTCAAGATTCAGTGCGGCGCCACGGACGACGACGTAGATCGGTTTTGAGCATTTGTTCAGACGGAGATAAGCCTTGCGTGGGTCCTGTTGAGCTTTACAAGGCTGTCGAGCGGTACGTCGCGTGCTGGATATGCCCTTAATGACCTGAGTGCTGATGGTACGCATATATACATGTGCAATCACTGCCATGTCGCCGTATCTCCCTCAAAACACCCAATGATCGATCGTTCTGACCGTAAGTCCTGTTTGAACTCAGACAATAGTCTGCATCCTGGTAATGACCCGATGTTCCCAATAGAGATGTGATACACAAACCGTTGACGACCGTTGACAATAGAATCGGTGTCGAGGCTTGTGTATGTCACGCACGGCCCAGGTTGTGATATGCCCTTGACTTACCACTATGTTCAACTCCTGAGGTTCTGCTTAGTGGCTGCTGTACACTAGGTACTCCCTTGCCGTGATAACTCGGTACGGGATACATGAAGCCGCGGAACGCACCGATCTGCAAGTGGGCTTCAACAGTTTCTGCTCCTACGGCTCGCGTGCTTCTTGCGCGTCACGTCCGATGTAAGCCTATAAAGAACGCGCCGCGAATGTGCTGCCACCAGACAATAAGCTAATATGTTTGCATGCTGCTTTCCAGAGCTATCGCCAGTTGCGCATGGCAATTGGCCGGGCTCATGGGGCCATGTTAGCTCCTGCTAGCCTGACGCCTCGTTCCGAACCCCATATCAGGTCAATAAGGTAATGCGAGGAGCGTATGGGGTGCATCATCACGTTTGAGAAGCGAGACAATAGCTGTC
The DNA here is from genome assembly GCF_022264815.1 of Rhodofomes roseus. Lineage (NCBI taxonomy): Eukaryota > Fungi > Basidiomycota > Agaricomycetes > Polyporales > Fomitopsidaceae > Rhodofomes > Rhodofomes roseus. Next base: position 414,442 of record NW_025952979.1, on the reverse strand, counting down.
GAATTCTCTTTTGTCACGTACGGCGTCCTCATGGAGTTCAGACAACTGCTGCGAACACCGGACATATATAGCCGCACACAAGGCAAGTGGTATTTAAGGCCCCCCGAGAACGATGATCTCACTCACAGCCTGCATTCAAACCGCTTCGTTCACTTCCACAGCCCAAGCACCAACGCTTTACTTGGTTCAAATCGGTTATACGGCGTTTCGTGTGCACGCAAGGCTGATGATGCAGCTCGCCTACGGTAAACATGCCGTCGCTACGACATATATCTCAAACCTTTCCTACACCAGGTCCCTATCACATCGGAGCCAAGCCGTCACGTCTGCCGTGCTCGAGATGGACGACTCTTGAGACAGCTCGCTCGGATCACTGCTAGCTGAAACCGCGATGATAATGGACAGCATGGTCGTCTTCATCTCCCTGAACGTATGTGACTTGGGTTCGGTACGTGACTATGTCAGTGCTATCTAGACAGGTCTTTGACGTACAGCAGCATGAGTCTTGCGCAATCGAGCCAACCAAGAACGAAGACGGCGTGTCGTCGAGGGCTGCCTGCCATTGAACCCCATCACGCAGCTTTCTTCCGGCTACGACTCTGGCTATGCCAGCAATCGTATCCATTATTGCCCTCGCTCTTGGACTGGTTCTCGGTCTAGGGTTGAGACACAATGACTCCGGAACCGGGTGGGGTGGAGTTGTTCTGTCACGAACGTGAGTCCGTGATGGATTTCACTACGCTGGCGCCCCCTACTCTGGACTGATCCCGCTGGCAGACCCGTTACCTAGTGGCTGCAAACAGCTCTTCGCCCTCCGACTCGTCAAAGTGCCGTGAAGGTCTACAACGCATGGGGATGCAGCTTTGTCTCCAGGTGGTGTGCACGTAACTGCGGCGGCTCAGCAGTGGTCTTGGCCGACAGCAAGACCGTAAATGCTCTCCTCTCCAACAACACAAACACCAGATGACAGCGGAAAGGAAATCCGATGCTGCGTGACGTTAGGTACGCCCGTGACGACACCAGATGCGACCTGTTAGTCCCCTTTCATTCCCCAGAGCCACCTTGTTATGTCGACTGACCCCGCCTATGATTTATGCAGTCACACGTGCTAGCCCCGCGTCGAAGCTGGGATTGCCATACAAGGGTCGCGCGGAGCCTTGTTTTGACAGCGTCCCGTTGAGTCACCACAAAATGGGGTGGGATCGTCTAAGTACGGACAACGTGAGTCTGCACCACAACCTCCTATGTTGCAACATCTCCGTTCCGAGATGACGAGTCTGACGAGCTCGTCGTCTAGTGGCTGCGAAACCAGGCACTCGACAACAGACTTGTCGACACTGCGACTACCGCAAGTCATGGAGGATGTAATCATAATCCTCAGGCCTATGGTCTTGGCCAGTAAGACTATGATCCCCTCCAACGACCGAGACACCAGACTACGGCAGCAGAGGATCGGTGCTAGGCACGAGCTCGTGGCTTCCAGTGATTCAAGCATGGGGTTGTCTGTTACTGCTCGGTAAGGCCTCAACACCTTGACGTCCACATATTGTTCGCTAAACGATATGCGACTCACGTAGATATGAACGACAGTAACCGACTTGGGATCCATGATGATCCCGACATCCCCGCCTACAGCACATCAATCGATGTGACGGAGCTGGTGCGCGAGTCGCCTGGCGAAGTGTTACACGTCGTGGGATTCCTCAGCCATGCGCAAAGCTCGCAGGAACGGCAGTGAGTCTTAACTATCGTGCGTGAAACGGCTCAACGAACCCAATGATCCCTACAGCTCGCCAATAAAGGCCCCCTCCCATCCTTCGATCACACCTTTCTCGAGCACCCTACCTTTCGTTGGTCTGCCCGTTTTACCCGGTGCATGCCGGAGGTTTCGCGCATGGCAACGCGGTTTCGCTGCGCGGCCTCGCGTCGTGAACTGTTCGGAGGGCGTGTTGTGCGATGGGAACCCCGCAGGATTGGTTCTCTACTGGTATTAGCGATCTTGGTCAACCCAAAGACCCGCCCACGCGCCCTCAACCTCCACTTGAACCATAAGAAAGCTATGGATGAGGACGCACCGACAGAAGCAGCCATCGCCCTCCGGATCCAGAGCCCCACCCGAGCCCCTCGGCGTCAGTTCGTTTCCTGTGAAGTACACCAATCTCGGCTGCTACATGCCAAGTCTATATAGGCGTGAGGTGGGGGCCCACGCACTCCAAGCGAAGATGTCTAAGGGCGACAAGTTAGTCATGTCGATTACACAACAGACACGCACGGTTCAGCTGTGGCAACGGGCTATATGCGCAGAGTGGGCTGTCGCGCAGGGACTATAACCTCGTCTCGGCATGACCGGAGTCCGCCGTCTTCGATGGCTCCCTCGAAACGACATGGAGCAATAAGACCTTACACAAATATGGGTACAGATTCAGCACCAAAACAAACAGAGGTGCTCACCTCGCTCGCGCAACGGTATACCGTACCACAGGGCATCGTGCACTCGTGTTTGCCCTGGGCCTCATAAGAGCAACAATCATCGCGACCTGTCGTTGGCGCAGATGCTGTAGAACGTGCATAGTAACAGGGGGACGTTACCAAACCGTTCAGCGATTCGATCAAGTGCGTGGCTGGAAAGCAATATCATGCGCGTGAGAAGCGAATTATGGTAGCTCATGGTATACTGTCCGTACCATGATGCTCGTATGGTGTGATCCTGGACGCACGCAAAGACAACCCATACGATTGCACGGGCGTAGTAGTTGGTGTTCGGTCTGAGCGTTCGGTAGCTCAGCCTTGCGCGTTCAGGCAAGCCGTTGCGCAGGGGCGGATTTGGAACCGCGGAGCCATCATGCATGGTGTCTGCGTGATACAGTTGTGCTTAAGCCGCGTCCGGTCGTAGTATCCCGCAGAGACGGCTTGCAAGCCGGCGGTTTGGCTGTATGGCTCTCCGAGTCGAGGCTAGATCCTGGACATGTAGTATACGAGACAAGATAGAGTCGGGAATCCATCGCGAGTGTATGCAGCATTGGCAATGATAAAACAATATGAAACGCAGGAGAATTGGTGCACCAGGTCCCAAGCCTGGCCCGAGGAGGCGAGTGATGAGCAAACGGCGGTGACCTGCGTAGCGTACGTTCGGCAACAGCCGGGCTTCAGCCACAGACGCGTCGGTGCCCATGCACGACGGTCAGACCAGCACGGCGGCGACCATGGCGGACTGCCCGTCGCTTCCGAATGTTGAACCCACAGCGTCGCCTGCAATCACGAAATCCGCGCATCTACTGGGCTTTCATCCCTCCATGGCTCGTCGCATACCGCAGGGACGAGGACCGCACCAAACGACTCGGAAGGGCTGGCACTCGCGTCCGATTTCGCAAAATCGAGTCCATCTTGCCATCGGCGCATATTTGAACGGAATCTAAACCAACTGGAGACTAGTCTTGTGCTTTCCTTGCCTATACCGGTAACGCGAATGAGTGAGTACCCTCCTCGTTCCGTATGTCATATGACTGACCGTGCACTGGCAGCAAAGTACCTGCGTCATGACGCCGCGCAAGAATTCGACGTGCTGACCGGCTCGGAGAACCGTCGGAGTGTGGATTTGCCAATGCGCCGGGCATATCCCTCAACCCCCCGTTTGGCTTGATCACCCATGAGCGCCGCCAGTTTGCGAAGAGTCTCCGAGCCGGTTTGTATTCCAATGATCTTGCATTCCAGCTGGTGGGGACATGTTGACCAAGGAAACCTAGTGGGGAACGGACGGACGTACGCCACGTCCACGTCAGCGGCGGTATGAGTGCGACTGAGGCATGTTCTTCCGTCGTCTTTCTCTTCTTCTTTTCGTTTAATGACGAAGTCGCTCCCTGGTGAGTCATTCAGGTCCTGTTACGATTGATGGGCGTGTGCGTCTTGTAAGTATGGCTAATGCGTGTCTCGCAGGCGTTCGTGCAGGCACATCGCTCCTAGTCAGCTTGTTCGACATCAAATGCGATGATGATCGTGTACACAAACAAGAACGTGCACCTGGTGCGTTCATCTCTCTTTCTTAGTTTCAAAAGAAATATCTCATCTGTGGACAGTAGTGTACGCTGCGTATCGCCATCAGCGCAGGCGCGCGGCTCGTGCGTGTCCCAAATATTCATACACGTAACGAATGTGTGTCTTATCTGTCGGTGAGCCTATTGTCTTCGCAGCTCTTATTGTCCTGCGACAAGCTAAAAGACGGCCGTCCGAAGGGACGACTACCCAGCATCCTTCTCCACGAAATAACAGTCCTCACAGTGAGGATAACTTTCCAATGATCATCCTCATGTATCGAAGGCATACCTCCGTGAGCCTCCCTCTCATCTCTGCAGCTCTCCGAATGCGGCTCTCCGAGCTCCGTCTAACATACTCTTGACACTGCAGAACGTTAGACATCGCCTTCGCGCAATGCAAGTGTCCCCTTGGCGCTACGACACATGCCTCAAACGCCACTTCCAACGATTTGGACGCCCAACATCGGAAACATACCTCACCCTCAAACCGTGCATCGATCATGCCGTACAACCCTCACGGGGTCGCAGGCCAAACATAGCCATCCTCGTGACCCCCATGGGCAATGCCCATCACCCTCCTCGTTCGTCGCGCAGACGGCTCATGCCGTCGCTTGTTACTGCGACACCCAGATACTGCCACGGCGGCATAGTCCCACTGCCCACAATCTCAGTGAGCGACTCCACGCGCGACATTTGTATGTCACGTCCGCTGAAGGGTGCGCGACCGGCACCCGTCGCGGTCGCACGTCTCCTTTCGCGAGTCTGCGAGGAAGGAAAGACTCCTTTGGAATGGGATATGTTGTCGTATGCATTGCTCCCACGACCGTGTCTTCAGGATGGCGAGTGGGATGTCCATCGGCCTCAACAATCCCGCTACCTCGTTGAACGGCACATCCCTCGTCATCTCCATGCTCGGAGCACATTACCCCTATACATTCACCACCGTCAACCGCATGCTTCGAACTCCCGTCATGGGCAGCAAATGCGGCCGCAGCGGAGCCTGGGCAACAAGTGACAACGAGACGTGGAACGCAAATGGCGTTTTTCATCGGTATTCGACGCCTTGTTATTGTGTTGTAAGAACGAGTGATGGGCCCGTTCTTCTAGTCCATGGAACTGCCGGAACTATCATGGAGGAGAGCTCGTGGAAATGGGTATGTCGTTCGCCCGTTCTTCGAAGCGCGAGTTGACATTTGCTTTGCAGGCAGGCGGTGGCTTGACGGCGTACGGTCTGCGGTGCCATCATGTTACGGACATGGCTGCGTGTCCTCAGCATGACAGGAAGATGACATTGTCCAAGTGTCAGGGACCAGTTCATACATGGCAAGGGCATGCTACAGAGGCACTCCTACAGTGTGAGTCTTCAACGCACAGAGAAGTGTTTCAAGTGCGAGCTTGACGCAGGCTTCCGCCCTTATAGGCAGTAAGACTACAAGCAATTACGTCCAGTGACACAACACCAGACTACGGCAGCAGAGGATTGGTGCTGTGTACGAGCTCGTGGATTCGAAGCATGCACAACCGGTGACAGATACTGCTAGGTAAGGCCCCAGCACCTATGTCTGCATATTGTTTGATACACGGGATGCGACTCACGCAGATCTCGACCACAGCGCGTGTGATCAAGTTGCGACTCATGATGATCCCGGCTGCTCCTTCTCCTACACCACAGCAATCAATGTGACGGAGTGAGTACATGAGTCCCTGGCCCAGTCATGCACATCGCGGGATTCCTTCCTTGTATGCGAGCTCGCAGGAGCGGCAGTGGGTCATATGTTTTGTGTATGAGTGGCTCAACGAGCTCATCAATCCCCGCAGATCCTCACCTAGGGCTCCTGCGATGTCCTTCAATCCCAGCTTCCCGAATACCGCAGCTTTCGTCGGTCCACCCGTATTTCCCTGTGCATGCCGGGGCTATCACACATGTCGGCAAGTTTTTGATGTGTGACCTTGCGTTGCACACCGTTTGGAGGACAATGCATGCGGTGGAGAGACCCCGTGAAATTGGTTCCCTCCTGACGCTAGCGAAGTTCATCGTCCCATAGGCCCCTTCACGTGTGTTCAACCTCTATCTCAACCATGACAAAGCCATGGATGAGGACACACTGACAGCACTAGTCATCGCCCTCCGGATCCAGAGCCCCACCCACCCACTTCCCCATCAGCACCAAACATCGCCTTCAAAAGTTATTACTAGACCATGTCCTCGCGGTTCGTCCAGAGGACATATCCGTGATCGACTCTCGGAACCCAGCCGTTGTTCGTTGTCCTCTATGCGTCCACGGTCGCCCAGAGGATTATCACTCATTGATCTGTGCCAAGGCCAAAACAATGTCTCGTCAGCATGCTGACTTGCCTTAGGGAGGGTTTCCCACCGGAAGAGCACAAATTTCAACGCAACAGGGCTGTGACTAAATCTATGTTTGCATGTGTCCTGACTCACCGCTATGGCTGCTCAACTCCCTATATCCGGGGATATCAGTCAAGCTTGGTGGTTTTAAGAAGCAGCTACATTTGTGTGCTGACCTCAAGCAACAGTTTGTCATTGTGCTCAATGTTGTCCTATACTATGATAGCACATTTTCTTGAGTCAATATTCCATCTTGGCTGGTTCGATCCAGCTAATCCAGCAAATGTTACACTTCACTACCAAGCATGGGTACAGTAATGAGAGACATGACAACTTGAACAGTACCAGAATCAGTTCTATGAAATGTCAACTTAGTGGCTGCTCAAACATACTCAGCACCATGAACATAAGTATTTCCTTGTCCATCTCCTCCATCTGTGAACTCTTCATCTACCATCTCCTCATTGTCATCCTCATGGAAAACAATAGATCCACCAAGAGAGTGTGGGCCTGAGAAATGGAGCTCAGACATGGATGCTGAAGTTGTACCCTCTGCAGGATTGGCTGCACTGCGAAGGTTCAGGAGGAAACGGGACATGATTACTGCTGTGAGGCTACAATTCATCAAAGATTGGGGACATGACATTGCAACTTAATCATACCTGCCAGGAAAAGCTGTAAACACAGCAAGCACCTGGCATTATAGTCATTAACAGTGTAGACCATGAATAACAAATATTGTGAACCTCTGTATATGTGCTTGTAGCTACCAAGACATCCACAACTAGTTGGACCCTGAAGATTTGGTAAATTGAGTGTTGTAGGGATGGATTATTATGCTCAGCCTCACCCAAAGTATATGGTTCCTAGAACAATACCATGGGTCAGACTGTGAAAATACACATTTTTGCTCATGACATACCATCACGGAGGAGCAAAGTTGTTATTTTGGCATCCTGACCAGCAGCATGAAGTAGCTTCATGGTGGTGAATGTGTACTGCCAAGTTGTGAACAATACTATTCCTTGTGCTATCACCACACAAATTGCTGCAGCAAGATACACTTGGGAAGAATGTCAGTCACAGAAGCCTCATGTTAAACATTGATAACTGACACCTGTGTAAGGACATCAAGTTATGTCAATTAGATTATTTGTCTTTCAGTGGGAAATGTGTGCCTACTCATCAAGAGTTGACTCATGGCTTTCAACCAACAAACAACCCGTTTGTGGGTTACTGACTGCATATGTACTCCAAATTACAGCCTATAGGTCAAAATTGTAATAGCATGCAGCACATCATAATGTATATATCCTCACTATGCCTTGAGCAACTTCAGGGGTAAACAGCACCAAAATGACTGTGGGAATCAGCCAATGCTTCCCATTGATTGCATAGACGCGCAATGCTGCAATAACTGGGAAAACTGTTGTGTCAGTATATGAATGGGAACTAGCACAAGGAGCATCACCTGCTGTGACTATGTCAAATATGATAACACTCCCAAGATAGCTATAATACAAGGCAGAGTCACTTCAGTGCAGCAGTGTCAGTGAGTTTGTCTTTCTGGTGCTGTCCTGACAAACCTCTGTGTCATATTCCATATCATCAAATCAAATTTCAGCTCCACAAACATTTGCAGGACACACCTTGCAGTTCAAAGGGGATTGGCCTCCAATAAAGGTTATCAAGTTCAACATGTTTGATAAGTGCAGAAGGAAGAGGAGTAGTGTAGGGATGGACAACTTGCGGCTCCAGATGAATGCAATTTGTTGGTCAATTGTGAGGACTATGTCAAACATATAGAAGCCTATATGTGTCAGGCTCCTCATAGGAATTGATAGCTTTCAGAACTCACAGAGTGATGCAATATAAGCATATTTGGTGGCAAAGCTTAACATGGTCTCATCAATAAAAGACTACAGAGCAGAGATAGATACTCACATTGCATCAGCCCCAGCTTCAAGTTCTTGCAAAGCAATGGCAGTGCTGTTGTCCATTCTTGGAGCAGCTCTGAGTCACCGTGGGATGGGAAGCCCTGCGCCCCCTGTAAGCCACTTTATATGGTTGTGGTCATGAGGCTTCACACATGCTCGCCTGTACCAGACCAACAACAACCGAGGCCACATAACACCACTCAGTTCATCGGTCTTGGTTGCCAAGCAAGGAAGAAAGCGGCAGAGCAGCTAATCCTGGCAGCGCCGCTTGACTGTGGGAGACAGCTGAGCCTCGTCAACGAGACCGAACGCGGGCCGCCGATAGGGAGTGAGGTGAGACGCAGGTCGACGCATCTCGCGTCGCCATGGAGAGAATCGTCGTTTTGAGCCCGAAGAAGCGCTCTACCGGCGGATACTAGCCTGAAGATTGCGGTGAACCCAACAACTGCGGTCGTGATCAAGGACATACCCACCTCACCTGAGCGCAATCGACACGCTGAGCCGCGTCTCGTTCTCACCGAGAGCCTCGGTAACATGTTCATGTCCTATGGCCGGTCCCAGAACACATTGTCAGCTGTTCGAGGGCCCGCAGACATGACACGGAGCACGCACCTCGCTTGACCGCAGAACGCGAGGCCACAGAATGCGAATCAATCCGCGCACTGTAGACGCCGGGAAAGAACGGCAAGACCGACTCTAGTGGGGAGTAGCCAGAATGACCCCGTATGATACGCGCGAGCGTTTGACATGCTATACGGTGCGGCGCTGCTCCGTGGCGAATACGGATCACCGAACGTTGTTGTACATTGCGCGAGACGTCGTGTCCGTACCTCCGATTCACGCCGAGCGGGCGATGAATTGCTCATCTCGTGAGGATCGGAGACGGCTATGACGCAGCGTGCAACGTAGTACATTCGGAAGAAATCAAAACCACGCCCATGGTATGGGCCTCACCAATGTACGCCCACCAGACCAGGTCGCCGGCTGCACCCTGGTGTTCGATGTGCGGCTGGCGGCTGTTCGTTGCCACAGTGGTGCGCGACGCATATACCGGTACCGGACCTGTCGGCGGTTCAGCTCGCGGCGAAGAGCCTCCGAAGGTCGCTTGAGGTCTGAAAGTGATTGCGCTGGCGTAACCCGTAGTGCGAGAACGGTTGGATGGCAGAGTGCAGCCGTGGGTGGCGCTGAAGGGCCCACCGAGCTCAGGCTCAAACCACAACGAAAAACATCCGCTGCGACATCTGCACGGGGCTCGCAGTCCTGGAATTGTCTGAGAAGCGGGCGACTGAGTTCCGCTTGTCGGACGACTCCGGCATCTGGATTTCGCCTCAAGTTTTGGTTACGATCATCTGCGGACGAGCTGATTCTTGCGGGCAATCAACGCTCAACGGCAGCCCGGACGAGTTTGATCAGACAACTCACCTAAGCGTCGCGCCATCCCACGAGTTCGGGAGGCACATGGACTTGCAGTGATGACCAGATCCCAGGGAACGCCCTAGAGTGCTCTGTTGTGTTTGCAGAACAACTACGATTGTACAGGACCTCACTCGTGACGGCATCGAGAACAGCCTGTGCGAGGTAGATTGCAACATTACTCACCTCACTCTTCCACGAACGCGTTCGAAACCGCACCAGACTTGGTCGTATGTACGCTCCGACAGGATGACCTCAGTCTCGGTTTGACCACGACATCTCCGACGTATCGCGCCACAGGTAAGGTGGTCCGCCTTGACGACCGCATTTTGAGATACGAGCTCGAGCGCGACGCAGCAGTCGATCCTACGACAGCATCGACATCAAGTGAGGGTGGGCGACCGGGCGGGCGGTCAATGTGGCTCCAAACGGTGCGCATACAGCCAGCTCACAAGCGAGGCGAGGTAACGAAGTGGTGAATACAGCGACGTAGCATGAACAGCGTACCTATCGGCCACCGAGGCGCGAACGTTCCGGTGAGTGCGGATACTTGCACGAGGTGATGCGGGTGCGAGACCGCAGGCAAAGGGTTTGTATATACTCTTCTACAGTAGTTAGATTCTTGATCGTGTCGCCTGCTTCGTCGAGGGCGGGACGGCCGCGGCGGATGAGATACGAGGATGAATGATCGTGGTAACATGTCCGTTCATGGTGGGTGGTTGTGTCTCCTCGACGTTTGCAAACAACCGGATTCTATGTGGGACCTGTTCACATACTCGCAGCGAGAAGCCGATAAAGCCCCCGTCTGTCTGAGTCCGGGGCTGCGCGTATGGTGGTTATAGTGACTTCGCACGAAAAGTATCCACGAGCACCCACCGGTCGTATCAAGCGGCGAGCGCGTGTGCTTGCCTCGACGTTCCATGTTGAAGCCCGCGCTGAGTGGTGACTTTTGTGGATAAAGACGTCTGGTAAACTTCCTGGCCGCTGTCGTCCCGTAGGACTCGTGCTGTCGAATATCGTCTGGGTTCACGAGTGAGCGTTCAGGGAGTCGTGCTCTTTGTTGGACGTCTAGCCGTGGACGCCTCGGGCAATCGCCGTTAAGCAAGGTGCCGTGGAAGCGGGATAGCACGTCCCAGACTGAGCCCGGGTGAGGTGTAGGGAATTCCGCTCAGGCGGCGAGCGTTTCAATGTCTTCGCGACCATCGTCTTTTGGACAGCTATGCTGAACTCTGCCATTGAATTGAACCTTCAGAGTACCTGCTCATTGGGACCAGTGATCATGCACCAACGACCCAGACAATCTCTCGTCGGACTTACGATCGGTACGCCGTTTCGACTAGAAAAACGAGCCCTGTAGGAGCCCTGTCGCGTGTCCCGGACTGCGCTGGATTGAAGTGACTGGAAGTAAATGGCGTACCGGTCTTGGTGGCTAACGAGGGATTCGGAAGTGTTATCTGGCCATACAGACGAGCGGAGTGCTCACCTGAGCGCATACCCAAATGATGGTAGCTTATGAGAGCATGCCGCTGAGCCCTGCGCTTCGCCGTGCCCAACAGTCGAAGGTAGTTGACGGGCGTACTGAAGCAGATGGCGGACTCGTCTACTTGTCTCACCCATACTTTGCCCGTCCGCTGAGCATTAGCATCGATTGAGCATATTCGCGCTGAACACCTTCCCGGTGGTTGCTTGGCGTAGTGCAAAAGGCAAACCCGACCAATTGAGGGACATCAATTACGCGGAGGGAGGTCGACAGGAAGCTAGCAGGTTACAGAGGCCGCGCGGTACGTCGACGGCGACGGCGACGACGAGAGTCTCTGACCAAGAGCAGTGGATAGGAAGTCGGGCAACAACACATGCAACGTCTACGCGCGACGTTTGTGTGTGTCCGCGGCGGGTGTACTGAGCAGCGAGGGGCCCGTCGTTGCGGCGAGAGCAATGGCCGAGTGTCTCGGGCATTGTGGACAATGTTGGGCGGGTGGGTCGGTGATGACGCCATCGCAGCCGCTGACCCATCCTCAGCCACCCGCGACGTCCTCCTGCCGGTCACCCAGCGAGAATCACAGAAAGCCGTCGACGCGAGTATTTTCCCCGCTATATATTCAGCCATGTCTTCCGCCGTCCGCTCCCACATCCACCGCCATGGCCCCCGTCCGCAACGCCCGTGTCCTCTTCAACGAAGCCCCTGCGCCCAACACCTACCCCGAGCCTGGCAAGGCGACCGCCTACGATGATTCCCAGACAATCGATCTCGAGACGGTCCCACTCAACGGCGGCTTCCTCGTCAAGAACCTCGTACTGAGCATTGATCCGTATATGCGCGGCCGCATGCGCGAGCCTCACGTCAAAAGCTACACCGTGAGTCGCGCGCAACCTCTACGCGCATTTCGCAACTCACGCGTCGCTCTGTAGCCCCCTTTCATCCTAGGCCAGCCGTACGTGTCTCACATCGCATTCAGTGCGGCTCCTGACGCGCCCGCAGAATAACTAACTTGGCCGTGGGACGCGTCCTCCGCTCCGAGCACTCCGCCATCAAGGCGGGCGACCACGTCTACGGCTATTTCCCCTTCCAGGAGTACGTCGTCTTCCCGAGCCCGGCTCACCTCGGCGACGTCTTCCGCGTGCTCGAGAACAAGGAGGGTCTGCCCTGGAGTGTGTACGTCGGTGTAGGCGGCATGCCAGGTGAGTTTCCGATCATTCCGGGATTCCGGGAAGTATGAGTACGGCTATAGGCAGTCTTGCGGCTTCGCAAGCGTGCCGTGTATCACGATTGGACCACTCCGCTGAGCGTTCGAAACGATCCTATGCCTAATTGCCTAATTCTCCTGACTGAATCTGCCTCTACTACATCCACTCCTGTGCTCGGACCATGACTCATCCCAACTAACTCACATCCCCACAGGCGCGACGGCGCACCACGCCTGGCACGAATTCGCCAACGCCAAGCCCGGCGAGACCGCCTTCGTCACCGCCGCCGCCGGCCCCGTCGGCGCGTGAGTCCCCCCTCCACCCGCATACACCCACGCGGCTGCTGCTGACACGCCGCATACAGCACGGTCGTCCAGCTCGCGAAGACGGCGGGCCTCAAGGTGATCGCGAGCGCGGGTTCGGAGGAGAAGGTCGCGTTTGTGAAGTCGCTCGGCGCGGACGTCGTGTTCAACTACAAGACCGAAGATACGAAGGCGATCTTGGAGCGCGAGGGCGGGATCGACATGTGCGTTGCGTCTCCGTGAGCCGTGAAGCTGTGCTGACTGGAGGCGGCGTAGATACTGGGACAATGTCGGCGGGCAGACACTCGAGGCGGCGCTGGACGCTGCGCACAAGTTCGCGCGGTTCATCGTACGTCCCCACACCCCGTTTCGCGGGCATATGTTAGCTGACATGCGGCGGCGCCGTAGGAATGCGGCATGATCAGCGAATACAACTCCGCGGGCTACGCACCCAAGAACCTATCCCTCATCGTCGGGAAGGAGATCCGTATCAGCGGGTTCATCGTCAGCAGCCTCTACCCCAAGGTCCGTCCGTCCCCCCCTTCTCCGCTCGCACCCCCGCTGACTGTCTCCGCGCGCGTAGTACCGCGAGGAGTTTTATAAGGAGATCCCGCGCTTGGTGGCCGCGGGGAAGATCAAGTACACGGAGGACCGCTCCGTGGGGCTCGAGGCGACGGGCGAGGCGATCCTCGCGGTGCAGAAGGGCACGAATACGGGGAAGAAGGTCATCGTGGTCGCGGAGGAGTGACTGCACGGGAGCGCGAGTAAGCTGTGAACGCAGCGAAGTCAAGGATGTGAGAAGATGGTTCCGGAAGGTGGAAAAGGGTACAGCTGAGTATCAGAATCGTTCTGTGTGGTGTTATGTGACGTGGTGGCTGCGGCGCGTCGAACTGTTGTTGTGTAGCCGTAGCAGACAAAATTGAACGTGTACAACAGGTTGCGTCGCGAACGAGAGCCTGTCGACGCGCGGATAACGAGCCGCTGTCTTTCCTCGCGACTGGGACCAGTGGTGATGTAATTGCGCGCAGTTGCACGGGCGTGCTTCGCGGTTGTCCGGTCTGGCTAATCTCTCCCAGAGTCGCTCTTCAAGTTACCATTCAATCCCGGCGTCTACGTTGCGTCGATTGACCTGCGTTCTGCAGTCAAGTGAGGTGCGTGCTACGTGTCCTATCTGCGTGCTCCAACAACTGACGGCGTATTTTGGGCCGGCCATAGGACATGGACATGACAGCCAGGTTCTCGGCAAGAACGAGGCGCGGCCCAGCGTGTCAATCGCGTGGAGGTGAGATGGGTACGTCTACGATCACGTTCGCAACTGTTGAACTCACCGCAATGTTCAGGCTGTCCGCCCGTAGACCGCTTCCTCGAGCTCGGAATGACGATGCTGTCCTCGGTGACTGTCAATGCGATGGATCGACCCGGATGTCATCTCACTGGTCAACGACGGCCCGCGTTCGGTCTCGTCAATGAGGCTCAGCTGATTCGAACACTCCAGCGGTTCGGCCAGGAATAGCTGCTGTGCTCCTTTGTTCCTTGCGCGGTAACAAGGATTGATGGACTGAGCGGTGTTGTGTGGCCTCGATTGTGTTGTTCGTCTGTCACAGGAGGGCATGCGCGGATCTTGAGAAGCTGTAATCTCGCGTCAACTCGTGTCAGAAAGGGATTGAAGCGAGGTGAGTAAGTGATTGATCTCGGTCTGGGACAGAATCGATTGTTCCATTCAGTGTCACTGAGGGCATAGCCCTATTGGCAGCTGACGTGCTAGCTACTGTGCTACATCTCTCTTGCGGCTCGACTTCCTCCGTTGCTGTGCATGTCCGAGAATCAATGTAACATCAACAGTTGCATCTTGAGACCACACATTCAAGGGTCAGTTGAGATGCCTACTATGACGTGTGAGGGTGAACAAGCATAGCCCATTGGATCAATGTTGTAGTTCTAATCATGACCACAACCATATAAAGTGGCTTACAGGGGACATAGGGCTACCCATCCCACTGTGCCTCAGAGCTCTTCTCAGAATGGACAACAGTACTGCCATTTCTTTGCAACAACTTGAAGCTGCAGCTAACGTGCTGTGAGTATCTATCTCTTCTCTCTAGTCTTTTATTGATGAGAACTATTGTAAGCTTTGCTGGAAATTGTGCTTGGATTGCATCACTTTGTGAGTTCTAGAAGCTATCAATTCCTATGAGAAGCCTGACAGAGATAGGCTTCTATATGTTTGACTTGTTCCTCACAATTGACCAACAAGTTGCATTCATCTGGAGCCGCAAGTTGTCCATCCCTACACTACTGCTCTTGCTTCTGCACTTATCAAACATATTGCTTCTTGTGACCTTTATTGGAGAACAATCACCTTTGAACTGCAAGGTCTGTCCTGCAATGTTTTGTGGAACTGAAATCTGATCTGATGATGTGTAATATGACCCAGAGGTTTGTCAGGGAAGCACCAGAAAGACAAAATCACTGACATTGCTGCACTGAAGTGATTTGGCCTTGTGGTATAGCAATCTTGGGAGTGGTATCATGTTTTACATAGTCACAGCAGGTGATGCTCCTTGTGCTAGTTCCCATTCATACACTAACATGATGTACTTCCCAGTTATTGCAGCTTTGCGCATCTACACAATCAATGGGAGGCATTGGCTAATTCCTGCAGTCATTTTGGTGCTGTTTACCCCAGCAGTTGTAGTTACCATAGTGAGCATATACACACTATGATGTGCTGCATTATATGACAGTTTTGACCTACAGGCCGGAATTTGGAGTATAAATGCAGTCAGTAACCCACAACTGGGTTGTTTCTTGGCTCAAAGCCAAGAGTCAACTTATAAAAAGTAGGCACACATTTATTACTGAAAGACAAATAATCTAATTGACATAACTTGATGTCCTTACACAGGTGTCAGTTATCAATGTTTAACATGAGGCTTCTGTGACTGACATTCTTTCCAAGTGTATCTTGCTGCAGCAATTTGTGTAGTGATAGCACAAGGAATAGTATTGTTTGCAACCTGGCACTGCTCATTCACCACTGTGAAGCTACTTCGTGCTGCTGGCCAAGATGCCAAAATAACAACATTGCTCCTCCGCGATGGTATGTGATAAACAACAATGCATATCTTCACAGTCTCACCCTTGTCATTGTTCTAGGAACCATATACTTTGGGTGAGGCTAAGCATATTCATCCATTTCTACAACTCTCACTTTACCATGTCTTCAGGGCTATACTGGTTGTGGATGTCTTGCAAGCTGCAGGCCAATATACAGAGGTTAACAAGATTTGTTCTTCTCAGTCTACACTACTGATGACTAACCATGCCAGGTGCTTTCTGTGTTTGATGCTTTTCCTGGCAGGTATGATCAGATTACAATGGCATGTCCACAATTAATGATCAGTTGTAGCCTCACAGCAGTGATCCTATCTCATCTCCTCCTGAACCTTCGCAATGCAGCAAATCCTGCAGAGGGAACAACTTCAGCATTCATGTCTGAGCTCAATTTCTCAGGCCCACACTCTCTTGGTGGTTCTATTGTTTTCCAAGAGGATGACAATGAGGAGATGGTAGATGAAGAGTTCATGGATGGAGAGGTTGCTGGGGACACCCCAGATGGAGATGGACAAGGAAATACTTTTATCAGTGGTGCTGGCAATGTTTGAAGGGCCACAAATCTGTCATTCCATATATCTGCTTGTTGTGCTGCTATGTTTTAAGTTACTGTATTGAGATTAATGTTAACTTTTCAAGATACGACACTTCACACATGCTCACCGAAGCCAACCAACACAAACGAATGTTGGAGTTTGCAATCTCGTGTGTACAGACCAGTGGCTGGTGCTTAGTCAGCATACGTAGTATATAAGCTCGCCGCTCATTTGTTTGTACCTTACGCATTTGACAGAGCTCAGACAAACGCGATATCCATTGGTTACACGTTCTCTCTGTGGTCCATACGAGAAACTTCAATAACGAAGCCATTCGACACCGCTCAGTCCATCGATCTTTGTTACCGCGCAAGGAACAAAGCAGCACAGCACCTCATCCTGGCCGAGTTGGAAACAGCTGAGCCTCCATCGACGCAACTGAACATGGGCCACCGTTGAGCATCGAGACCACATTGAAGTCGATGCATCGCGTGTCGACATGGACAGTGGTGTCGTTCCGAGGAAGCACTCTACCGGCAGATACTAGTCTGAACAGCGCAGTGAACTCGACAGTTGTTAACGTGATCATGAACGTATCCATCTTGCCTACGCACGCTCGACACGCTGAGCCGCGCCGCGTTTTTTTCCCGAGAACCTAGCTATGATATCCATGTCCTATGGCCGGCTTAATTACATCGAAAGTTGGAGCACGCAGACGGAATATGAAGCACGCACCTCGCTTGACCGCAGAACGCGAGTCAATCCGCACCCGTAGACATCGGGAGTGAACGGCAACTTGAAAAGTGACTCTGGTAGAGATTAGCCGCAACACCGGACAACCTTGAAATGTGCCCGTTCAACTGCGCGCCATCGCAACGACACCGGTACCAGTCGCGAGAATAGACCGCGACTCGTTATCCGCACGCCGATAGGCTCTCGTTTGCGACGCAGCTTGTTGTACAAGCTCATTTTGTCCACTACGGCTACACAAAGACGGTTCGACGCCCCGCGACCGCCCGGTCACATACCGCCACACAGAACGATTCTGGCACTCAGCTGTACCCTTTTCCACCCTCCGGCGCCGCCACCCTCTCGCACCCTTTACTTCGCTGTGTTCACAACTTACTCGCGCTCCCGTGCAGTCACTCCTCCGCGACCACGATGACCTTCTTCCCCGTATTCATGCCCTTCTGCACCGCAAGGATCGCCTCCGAGTCACCCGTCGCATCGAGCCCGACGGAGCGGTCCTCCGTGTACTTGATCTTCCCCGCGGCGACCAAACGCGGGATCTCCTTGTAACAATGCTCGCGGTACTGCGAGGGAAGGAGGTGTCAGCGGAGTGCGCAGGGACAGGGGAGGAGCGCGGACAGACCTTGGGGTAGAGGTTGCTGACGATGAACCCGCTGATCCGGATCTCCTTCCCGACGACGAGCGACAGGTTCTTCGGTGCGTAGCCCGCCGGGTTGTACGCGCTGATCATCCCGCATTCCTACACGCGCCACCGCCCGTCAGCCAACGTACGCACGCAAAACGGGGCGCGGGGACTTACGATGAACCGAGCAGACTTGTGCGCAGTGCCGCCTCGAGGGTCTGCCCGCCGACGTTATGCCAGTATCTACACCGCCTGCGGTCAGCACGGCCCCCGCGGACGGTTCACCGCTAGGCCAGCTGGAACATACATGTCGATCCCGCCCGCACGCTCCAGGATCGCCTCGGTGTCCTCTGTCTTGTAGTTGAACACGACATCCGCGCCGAGCCACTTCAAAGAGGCGACCTTCTCGTCCGAGCCCGCGCTCGCGACCACCGCGGGCCGCTTTGGCGAGTTGGACGACCGTCTTGTACGCGGCGTTTCAGCATCAGCCACGTGTGTATATGCGGGTGGAGGGAGGGACTCACGCGCCGACGGGGCCTGCGGCGGCGGTCTCGCCGGGTTTATCGTTGGCGAATGTGTGCGCAGTCGCGTCCGTAGGGACGTGAGTTAGTTATGAATAGTCATACATCGCAAGCACTGTGCAACCTGACAGAGCACATCGGGGAGTGGATGTACAGATTGTAGAGGCGGATTCAGCAGGCACAGGATGGATCCGAAAGAGGCGGTCGCCTTGCCAGGCTCGGGATAAGTGTTGGGCGTAGGGCCTTGTTTGAAGAGGACGCGGGCGTTGCGGACGGGGGTCATGGCGGTGGATGTGGGAGAGGACGGCGGAAGACATGGCTGAGTATACAGCTGGGAACACAGTTGCGTCTATGGTTTTCTGTGATCCTCGCTGGGTGACCAGCAGGAGGACGAGAAACCGTGGCTGAGGTGGGTCAGCTGCGATGGTGTCATCACCGACGCACCCGCCCTTCATCGTCAAAAATGCTCGAGACAGTCGTTTATCGCTCTCGCTGTACACGACGTCCACCGCCCCTTCGCTGCTCAGTACTTACAGCCCGTCGAAGCTCTGTTTGAATCGATGGACATTGGAGACTGGTGCAAACGATGAGGCCGCGGTAGCGAGCATAGCCAAGTGTCAGAAGCTGACTACGCTCGTACTGAGAGCTCGACACGAAGCCCTCAGTAGGAAGCTCTCGAAAATCGATACAGCTCACCTGATTCATAGTCACTCCTCTTCAATGGGACCCCTCCGATTCATATCACGCCCTGAGTGCATGATGGCGGTACGCGCGCGCTCGGCGAGCGCATGTTGTGTCCGTTCCGGGATGCAAGTTCACGCAGATACACCAGAACAGTTGTTCTAGGTGACGGTGAGAAGGATTCGGGAATGATCCCAGGAGACTGAGGAAGAGTGGATACGCGCGTCGTAGCCAACGCGTCTGTGGCTGAAGCTCGGCACTCGCCGAGGCTCTGTCGGCGTTCACCGGCGTACAACCTCGCAAGGTCGTCCACCTTTCAGGTTGTTTACTCACAGCTTTTCAGTCATCTACGCTTGTATCAATCCTGGTTCGATACACAACGACAACCATGTCGGCCGTTTTCGCGAGGATATTACTGTGCTCAGCCAACCGCGGTCCGCATCCGAATCGAAGCGAGTGTATCCTTGGTTTACCATGACGCTGCTTCATATGGTACTCACTCATTCCCCGTCGCCCACTAATAATGTCTATGAAACACATCGGAACCTGAACACTATCAGCCCAACTTGGCGTAAGCTGTATTGCGTCGATGTCGGCGACTTGGCATATATATTAATATAGAGGATTGCGTGATATCCGTGGTGTGCCACGGCGGGCGGTGCGTATCCTATCTCGTCTTGGCGACGCACCACCTTACAGCCTACGTTCTGCCACAGCCCCCTGCGTCTCCACTGGGTCGCTCGACTGACGCCATCGTTGAGTCGACTTGACGCTCACCACTACGTCGGTGCGGGGTCACTGCTATTCACCTACCGCCGGCAGAGGCGTCAGCGGCTCGCCCAATGCTATGTAATCTGAGCTGCGACGCATAAGAGGACTCAGTGCGTGCCAGAACTCTGCTTCTATAAGTAGGTGTCTTGCTAGTACACCGTGAACCTCGATCATGGCCCCCGTACGGAATAGCCGTGTCATCTTCAACGAGATCCCGTCAGGTACGTCACTCAGCGTGTAGTGCCTCCGAGTCTACGTACCAATACCTGCACATGCAGGGTATCCAGAGCCCGGAAAGACTGTCGTATACGATGTCTCTCCAAAGATCGATCCCTATGCCGTCCCGCTGAATGGCGGCTTCCTCGTCAAGATCCTTGTTCTCTCCATCGACCCGTACATGAGAGGAAGGATGCGGGATCCGTCCATCGAGAGCTACCAGGTATGCTTCTCTCTGATGTTCGGTACCAACTATCTCATGATTGCAATAGCCAGCATTCCCGTTAGGCCAACCGTGAGCCGAGTTCGGCCTGCATGAGAATATCTTGACTGATTCAAGGTGTATGGCAATCATCAACCACAGAATAGACAACTTCGGAGTGGGTCTTGTCGTTCGCTCCGAGAACCCCGCGATCAAAGTCGGCCAACACCTCTACGGGTTCTACGGTAGGCTTCGTGCCTCTGCATACCAGTACACTGAGTTGCTCAATGCAGTCGCATTGTATATAGACTTCCAAGAGTATTCTGTCTATAGAGACCTGACCGAGTTGAGACGGGCGCGTGTTCTGGATAATGAGCAAACCCTACCTTGGTCCGCCTATCTCGGTGTATGCGGCATGCCCGGTATGTAACCACCCCAGTCGCCGTCTAGTCCCGCAGAAGTACATATCGAGCCGGCTAACCAAGTCCACAGGGCAGACTGCATTCTATGCATGGAATGAGTTCTCACGTGCAAAGAAGGTGACTCTGTCTGTGAGCAGCTGACGGCATTATGTACTCACGGAGGTGCGGCTTCACAGGGCGATGTCGTGTTCGTCACTGCCGGCGCTGGGCCGGTTGGCTCGTACGTCACGACGTCGATCTCAACGAGACATCACCTCACTGCGATCTCAGGACCGTTATCCAGCTCGCTAAGCAGGCGGGATGCAAGGTGATCGCGTCGGCTGGTTCCGAGGAGAAGATCGCATTCCTCAAGTCCATCGGAACGGACGTCGCCTTCAATTACAAGACAGAGAAGACGCTCGATGTTCTTCTGAGAGAAGGGCCGATCAACATGTGCGTGCTCGGTGCCGCTCAGAGGGTTGTCTGCTCCCACCTATTGACCGCAACAGATATTGGGACAATGTCGGCGGGGAGAGCCTTGAAGCTGCGCTTGAAGCCGCTGCGTGGCACGCTCGCTTCATTGTACGCCCCCACATTCAAGTTGCCCTTATGTGCCCGCACTCATCGCGCCCTGCCCCACCAGATGTGCGGCATGATCTCCTCGTACAACAGCGTGGACGACCACCCCGTCAAGAACCTCTCCCAGATCTTTGCGAAGAGCCTCACGCTGCACGGCTTCACCGTCGCGGTCTTGCACGACAAGTACGTCGACCGGTTCTACGCGGAGGTGCCTCGGATGGTCGCGGAGGGGAAGATCAGGTTCAAGGAGGACGTCAGCCGCGGGTTGGAGAGCGCGGGCGAGGCGATTTTGGAGGTACAGAAGGGGAGGAATAAGGGGAAGATGGTCATCCTCGTTGCGGAGGAGTAGGATGAGTCACGCAAGTGAGAATGTATAGGTCGGTAAGTTGGTAAGTCGTCGTATGGATTCCAAGATTAGCGACTCACGGGAGAGCGCCAGTTCACTTCCTAGATGTATTTTAGTGCACGCGTTTGTGAATAACGCGCTACCCTTTGACCAAGACTGGCCGTTTCCCCTTGCCAGTTTCTCATCGTGCTGCAGCAAGTGCACCGTTCTGGCTGCAGCGATGTGGAGTACTTCTGCGAACTCGGTGAGAGCTCCTCGACTCGTTACATGTCCAAGGCGCGTCGCGGAAACAGTTCGGGCATGCCGGATCTTTCAGGCACCCAGACTATTCACTCTTTGCCCCGGTTCGTAGCAGGTTTACTCTTTTTCTTTTCGATGGTCTGCGCTTTGTCATCGTTTCACTGACCATTCACGTATAAGAGGGAAAGGAAGGCATATCGGTTGTGAAACGATTCGACAATGGCCCCCGCCCGGAACGCACGCGTACTCTTCAACGAGATCCCCTCAGGTAAGTGACTTCCTGCGTTCTGCCGTCTGAAGGGACGTCTGAAACTGTCACGCACGGCGCAGGCTACCCGATCCCAGGGAAGACCACGGTTTATGACGACTCACAAACCATAGACATCGACGGCGTGCCGCTCAACGGCGGCTTCCTAATCAAAGTGCTCATTCTCTCCATCGACCCTTACCTGCGTGGCAGAATGCGCGACCCGAGCATCAAGAGTTACTCTGTACGTCTTTTAAGGCGCCGATGAAAGTGATTGTTACTGATGTTTCGACAGATAGCATATACAATCGGGGCACCGTGAGTCTAGCAGTTGTTTCAGTCGAGGTCGTGTTGACATGCGTCGCAAGGCTGGATAACTTCGGAGTCGGCGTCGTGCTCCGCTCTGAGAGTGACGAACTCAAAGTCGGAGATCATGTCTATGGGTACTACCGTGAGCCACCCGCCTACGCCGTCCTCCACGCTCCAATAGTACTCATTCGCCCTCATTAGCTTTCCAGGAATATGTCGTGTACGAGGATATTGCGGCTTTACGCCTAGCGCGCGTACTCAAGAATGAAGAGGGCCTGCCGTGGTCAGTTTACGTCGGCGTCTGCGGCCTACCAGGTCGGTACAATCCTCCATGGAACCTTCATGGCACATGATCATGTACTGATACGAAGAATAGGGCATACTGCTCACCATGGCTGGATGGAATTTGCCAAGCCGAAGCAGGTATGCTACCGCCTCACAAACGCATCATTCGAATATTCATCGATGATTCTTAGGGTGATGTGGTCTTCGTCACGACCGGTGCAGGCCCAGTTGGCTCGTAAGTGATCAGCCGAGCGCACTATACCTTCGACTCACCTCGTCTTCTCCAGGACGGTAATCCAACTAGCTAAGCAAGCCGGCTGCAAAGTGATCGCATCCGCTGGCTCGGACGAGAAGGTTACTATCCTGAAATCTATAGGAACCGATGTTGCGTTCAACTACAAGAAGACGATTGATGTGCTAATGAAGGAAGGACCCATTGATATGTATGGTGACGTCCCTGATCAACCACGTACCTTGTATCTCACTGTCCATAGATACCGGGACAATGTCGGCGGCGAGAGCTTGGACGCTGCGCTCGAGGTTGCAGCATGGCATGCGCGTGTTTCATTGTAAGTTACCCTATCCGTTTGTAAATCTACGCGCCGACTGATTGCGCTCTCAGGAATGCGGGATGATCTCCGCGTACAACAACGCCGATGACTATGCCATGAAGAACCTTCCTCTCATCTTCACCAAGAGTCTAACGCTGTACGACTTCACCGTCATGGACTTCCACCACAAGTACGCGGACCAGGGTGGTTAAGGAGAGGAAGGTCCAATATGCGGAAGACGTCAGCTATGGGCTACAAAGCGTGGGTGATGCGCTATTGGACGTGCAGATGGGGAGGAACAAAGGGAAGAAGGTCAATGTGGTTGCTGAAGAGTAGACCGTAAGCACGGTGCTTCCGGGTCGTGTTACCTCTCATCGCATAGCCTTGTGCTATACAGTACTACATGCGGCAAAGGGCCTCAAACCCGCCAGGTCGGAATCTGCGGAAAAGCGTTATGTTTACAATCGCAGTGCGCCACCGTTCTCGGACATCATCGCAAACACCGCTGTGGCCGTGGTTTGTGGTCTAAATAGCGTTCCGAATCCCGATGATTCGGCGTTACGGAATATGGAATTGCACTTTGGTCGTCCGCTCAGGCTGACCAACAGGTGTTTGTGGACTCATGTCATGTGTCGTGACACCTAGCTAGTACGCGACGAAAGCCTGGCGATGGCACAGAAAACCCTTGGATATGGCTCATTGGTACATCGGTAAGTACCGGATACACTTACGGTAGTGCACTGTGCAATATATGCTCACGAGCCTTGAAGCAGCCCGCGGTGGACTCACAGTCATAACGACATCCTGCTATTTCGGCCCGTTCTGTTATGTATGAAGAAGCCTCTGCGTGAGAAGTAGAACCGTGCGTACTTCATACGTCTTGGACAACCTGGCCTTCGATCTTCCCGGCACATAAGGAGTGCTGATGCATACGGGCCGCGTACTCATCCGTTGTACGCTACTCGGAATTATGCAGATTCAGTATATCTACCCGTCTGATCATGCACCAAGGTCCACCAATATCAGCCTTCACATCCGAGCTCAGTATGGCGACAACTTCTATCCTCGTTGCAGGCTCACCTGTATTCTCATTTCTTGTAGCCGCCGCTGCGGGGACAATTGCCTGGCAGCTATTTACCTATGTTCGTAGGCGCATCGCTCTCCTCGCCGTCAGCAAAATCCCTGGTCCTGTCTCCCAGTCATTTTGGAGTGGTACGTCTATTAATCGCATATGCGAGTCTAAGAAGTAAACATTTCGCACAGGTAACCTGGTGCAATTCACCAGTCGGGCCGGTGAGGCGTTCCAGCGGCACGTCGCTCTAGATTATGGGTCGGTCGTGAAGCTGCACGGCTTTTTCGGGGTGTGTACTGCCTTTGTACCCGGACTTCAGTACAACTTATGGATACAATCACTCCGCAGGAACCGATTCTCTACGTGGCTGATCCTAAGGCGCTACATGCGATACTCATCAAGGAAGAGTATATTTTCCAGGAAGCAAACGAGTTCGTTGGGTGAGCTGCGCGCCGATGGCTCTCATTGTCGCATCTCACAAACAGATAATCTTCTAGGATCAACAAGAGCGTATTCGGGACCTGTTTGATCTCGACGATCGGTACGCTCCAGTCAATCCAAACGCTCCACTGGCAGTGTGCGCTGACAAGGATCTACTAGGCCCGCACCACGGCAAGCAGCGCAAGCTGCTCAACCCTGTGTTCTCAGTCGCCCATATGCGCCATATGTTACCTCTGTTCTATGAGCTGGGGAATAAAGTGAGTGGCAATGTCCATATACCTCAACGAGCACTCACAATCTGTCTCTGGACAGTTCCGAGAAGCGATCGGGTCACGCGTCAGCGACGGCCCTAAGGAACTCGACATGACGGCCTGGCTCGGACGCGTTGCCCTGGAACTGTTAGGACAAGGTGCTCTGGGATACTCCTTTGACCCGCTCGTGACGGACGATCCAGATGCGTATGGCGAAGCTTTGAAGAGTCTGGGGTAAGTCACGATCCCTTTCCGCTAGTTAATCGCATCCTCACTGTATTGTCTTCCATGTGCCGTTGACTGCGAGTAGCCCAGAGCTGGACGGGCTGATGTTCCTCCGCAAGTTTGCACATCCTTCCGAGATCCTCCCTAGTTGGCTTCGCCGCGCTCTCGTCAATTTATTCCCTCCCGGCACTCGCATTCACACCTTGGTTCAGATGGTTCATATCTTGGACAGCAGTACTAAGACGATTTACGCGGACAAGAAACGCGCTTTCGAAAGGGGTGACACTGGTATGACGAAAAACGCCGGACAGGGTAAAGACCTTATGAGTATACTCCGTGAGCATCTCTTCCTGACTCGGACGCTCTGTGCATACATTGATTTACATATGATACCGGCAGTGCGGGCCAATGCTGCGGCGGATCCGAAGGATCGACTTCCAGACGAGGAGGTGATCTCGCAGATGTCGTGAGTGCCTCTCTTGCTTGATGTATATTCCGCAGGCCTGACATGTCAGTATGTTTATCATCGCTGGTTTGGACACGACATCGAATGCGCTCTCGCGCATTCTGACTGTATTGGCGGATCATCCCGACCGCCAGCAGGAACTCCGGCAAGAGCTCTTGGATGCAAATGCCGCCGTTGGGATCTCATACGACGATTTGAACAAGCTGCCTTTCCTCGATGCGGTCATCCGGGAGACGCTGAGAGTGTAAGCAACCAGAATTTTCGGAGTCGTTGCGCTCGCTGACGAACTATAGCCATCCTCCGGGCACGATCCTATTCCGAGTGTGAGGCGGTGAACTTTGCCGCACAGTCAAGATAATGGCTAACGCTGCCTCTGATTCCTTAGAGCTAATAAAGACACTGTGCTTCCTCTATCGGAGCCGATTCAAATCGCTGATGGGAAGTTCATGGACGCGATCCCCGTTACGAAAGGCTCGCAGTACCTCGTCGGTTTCGCCGGTTCCAACATGAGCAAGGCGATGTGGGGCGAGGACGCGGCTGAGTGGAAACCAGAGCGCTGGCTGTCCCCTCTTCCGGCGGCAGTTACGGATGCACGGATCCCCGGGGTCTACTCAAACTTGTGTGTATCCATACACCACAGTCGTGTGACGACGTTGCTGATCTTGTCCAGGATGACGTTCTCCGGAGGCAAGCGCTCCTGCATGTATGTGGTTCGAGTATGTATCTAGGACGACACCACAGACGCTAACGCTCGACGTGTAGTGGCTTCAAGTTTTCCGAAATGGAGATGAGTACGTGCTTGGAACAACGGCGTTGGACGGCTGATAATGACATGGAGTCTACAGAGGTCGTACTATCCGTCCTCCTGTCGAAGTTCACCTTCGAGCCGAGCGGCAAGCCAATCCATTGGAACGTCGGCTTGGTCTATTACCCCACGGTTGGTGAGGAGAGCAACAAACCGGAGCTGCCGCTGAAGGTTGGCTTGTATCAGCCGTCGGTGGTGAACTGATAGGGTCACGCGAGTACTGCCAACGCCTACTCAGCTATGATTCAACGTTCTGTGACCTTGTTGCTCTTGTGCCGATGACGATCTTGAAGTGTACATATACAATTTTAGAGTGTACGATCATTGTATTTTTGTGCTTATAAAGGAGTACTAGTCTGTCGCCGGTGCACTTGGTTTCTGTGCTCCGTACGGGAGTATATACCTCTGGGGACCACATCCGCTGTAACATATGTAGACAAGGGAGCGTACCGCGTGGCGTGTTGGAGAACGTGAGACTAAGTGGAAGGCGGGAAGCGAAAAGGGATTGGTTGAAGTGCGGTTGGGGCAAGTGATTACTATTCTTCGTGTGTCTTGTGATCGATCGTTGGCGGATGTCAGGGATTGCAGGTGAGGCAGACGCAATGTGTGCCCGTGGAGCCGCTCTCGTTTCTACCTCTCTCTTCGAGGTGCGATGCAGTCGCGTAGTTGCTGTTCCCCCACGATTGTTTCCATGTCAAGCGGAACTACATAGCGAGAATGTCAAAGAAGCACACGAACCGAACCCAAGAGACATACCTGACTGGTGTCCGCGTACCCGTCCTCTAAACTCTGATATATTTTAGGCGCCTTCGTTGATGCAGACGCCTTGTTCTTCACGCTGATCGCAGACAGCTGTGGAGAAACGGGTATAAGGCGACCAAGGAATGATCCACGGGGAACACGGGACGGAGAGGCCCAACATGAAAACCATGGTTCATCAGAATGCGTGAGTTATGCAGCGCGTAGTGAGCTCTACATACCTAGTCAAGACCGGTACATCGCCGACGGAAGCGTGTAGATTGCGACGTTGTGAGACACCAAAGGTGGACCTCCACATCGCCGCGAGCGATTTGAGATATATGCCGTAGCAACGAGCAGTATTTGAGGGTGGCGTGGGGATTCGCCGGAGCGTCTGGGAGTTTGGTGAGCGATCTATCTGGCTCGTGGTGACTAGAAGACTCGCCGTTTCGATTGTTAAATGCATCATTCAGCAATGGAATGTGATTAGTAGTGCTGCTGGACGATGTTCGAGGTACTTGATGAAGAGTTCCCTCAGCGTGCACTCTTTTATACACGCTGCTGGATGTTGCACTACAACAAAGAACAACAGAGGTGCAGCAATACGCTCACCGCCGGCCATGGACGCTCAAGACTATTGTAGGAGCACAATTGTCGCCTGTTATAGTGTGCAGCGCGCATACACGTACCCACAGTTATTCGGTATTGTTTGCGCCTTATAATGAACAGTACTATCAACCAGGCTGTGCGCATCGATTACACTCACAGGTGTCAACAAGGTTGCTGTACGGTATTGTTGCTTCGAAACAAGGCCTTGCGAGATGATGGGATAGAACTCGCTGCCATCGTAACAGCGTCCTAGCTGACACATCCGAGGTGAGCGAACGCGTTCCACAATTGAAAGGAAAAGATCATATCGGTGTTGGTAGCGAACGCAGACGTGTCGCCGTCCTCGATGGAGTCGCTCGCGCGTGAACACGACTGCGGGCGTGTCGTGCCTACCAAGATTCGACAGCGTATAACACTCGAAAACGGGTTCATCGGGGAATACGGACCTCCCACGCTGGTAGATCGGTCACTTCAGTGACCGTTAAACCATACATCTCTAAATGTGTCACAACGACGTATATACATTCGCGAAGCCGACTGCACCGAAGGGAAATCCACCGGTCGAGGAGCCGTGGAAATAGTAGCCATGGTATAGCACATTAATTCATTCGGTATGCGTTGTCTTGACCGGCGTTGTACGGGTAGTGGGCGACATACATAGAAGGAGAGATGCGTGTGCATGTGTTGTACTCATCGAGCATATGCGGTTGCCACAAGGGTGAAGACGAGCCTGAGGCCTGACGACGGCAAAGATGATGATACAGGCGGGCATGTTCACGACTGGAGTGTAGCCAGCCGAGATGGTGAACAAATGTAATCATTAAAAGCCTCGACGCTACGCACCTCATCCATAGTCCCTCCCGTCGAGTCCATCCGTCGGTCTGTCCTCGGAACGCAACGAACATGCGCTCGTCGCGACGAGCTCTGCCTTCCACGCAAACTCATAGCTTATATTTCTTGTTCTATAGAGTGTAGAACTGCGCCCAGTACCGAGCCAAAGTACTGTGCATTGAGCATCTCACCGAGACTTGAGCGACAGAAACGGTACGTAGGACGAACAGGTACGAATTGTACAGCGCATGTGACATAGGCGCTCTAGACTAGTACGATCTAGGTATGTAGGCGCTCAACTAGATCCCAACCTGCAGCTGGCACGTACCTTGTACATGTTTTATAGTTTGTAGATACTGCGACGACGTCGAAGGCGGGAGATTGAACGCTGCTCTCGAGGCCGCAGCATGGCATGCACATCTTATTGTAGGTCACCGTTTGTGGGTTTGCGCATCGACTGATTGCGCTCCAGTCCGCGTACAAGAAGGTCGATGGCTATGCTATGAGTAACCTGCCCCTCGTCTTCACCAAGAGTCTAACACTGTACGGATTCACCGTCATGGATGTCCACCAGAAGTGCGGAGAACAGTTCTACGAGATGCCCAGGTCAAAGGAGGACGTTAGTAATGGACTGGGAAGCGTGGGTGGTGCGTTATTGGACGTGCGGATGGGGAGGAACAAAGGGAAAAACGTCACCGTGGTTGCTAAAGAGTAGGTCGTAAGCATCGTGCTTCCGGTTCATGTTACTTCTATCATTGCATAGCCTCGTGCAAGTCTCCGAACAAGTCCTTATGGCATTTGATGTCGCTGACAATACATGATCGATTGTTCAGTAAGGGTTGCAGCAATACGCCGGGCCCATTGCGAGCTTAACAGAATGTCAAGGTGTATGCCGTGGTAGTGGTGCATTGGAAAGTTTCGCCGCAGCCGTCGCCCTCGTTGTCCGGACCAGTGCACTCTACTGCACCGACACTGCCTATATATCAAGCGCATACAGTCAGTACGCTGTTCGCGACCAAGGCGGATATTGCAAGCCGAGTACGTACATCCGGGGCCAGGTGTGATGGTCACCGGGATGTTGAATCCGTCGGCTTCGCTCACTCCAAACGAGTCCTGGCCGTTAGTCCTGTAGGTCGACACCTGAGTCACGATCAAGCGGACTAGAGACTAGAGACTGGAACGCACACGTTTAAAGCGAACTGCGCGATGGTAGCCGTCCCTGTCGTCGGACCCGTGCAGCTCTCGCCGCCAGGGCACTGGCCTGTCGCGCAGTTGCCATTTGCGTCACAGCCCGTGCGGCCCCAGATCTGACCGTTGTAGTCATTCGCAAGGAGGACCGTGGCGGAGGGGTGCACAGAGGTCAGGGCGAAACCACCCGTCTGGCTCTGGTTGAACTCGACGGTGGGGTTGAACGCCGCGTCGACCTGGTACCCGCAGTTGTTGTTGAGGGTGACAAAGGAGCTACAGTGAAACGGTCAGTGGTGGAGACGAGACATCGAAAGTCAACAGCGACTTACGCAGAGGACAAGGCGGTGAAGACGCCGAGGATGACAGTCGCGATTCCAATCATGGTGTCGAAGGTTTGTCTGACTTGGTTCTCGATGTCGACCGGTAAGCTGAGTTAGCTTGCTCAATATCGTTCAGCGAGCTCTGCTCTTATACTCAACACAGCAGCGCCTCGTCCCATTCACGTCACACTCCGTAGGCATCCACTCGCCGCCTTCTGTACACCTGACGAGGGGAAAGGCCACACGGGCAGGGCTAGGACGATGAGCGCGACATACACTGACAGCGCGTTTGAAAATCGAGGGTGGGTGTAGTGCCGATTCAGGTCTGGCTCTGTCGCCGACGCGGCGCATAGACCAACGTGCATATGTTTGACGAGCGGCAGGCGGTGGAACGAGCGGCCCTTGGCCGGGAATTCGAGGAAAGTACGCGGTGCTTTGAGCCCATGAGTTCTCTGCGTATGTACCACTGACACAGCAGTGGCGTGAACAGCGCAGCATACCATAGAAGAACCGGAGAGTATGACTTTCCTGAAGACATCTCCCCTAGCTCCCAAAGGCAGTGTTGTCGTATATGGCAGCTGACATGCTAGCAACAAAAAATGTCTCCCCGATCGGCTAGCCCATCCTGTCCGTGAAGGATATATCAGGACACCGCTGAGCGTCGCAGCAAGTGTTCGCTCACCGTAGTGCAAAATGCGGCCATTGCCTACGCAGCTCTGTCGATGCATCATCATCTAAGAGCAATGTCAGCCTTGCAAAGCATCACGATTATCTGGCCGCACTTGGTCCTGATCGAAAGAACCCGGAGCTTCCGTCGCGCGTTAGGTCATGACAGGATCGAGTTTCAACGTACCGATGAAATACGTGCCATCATTCTTCACCGCGCTACTGGTTTGAGTTTAAGCTCTGGAAGAGGGCCACTGTCGGGTGAAGCTGTCAGACCTAATTACGGGTCCTAGACGCTACATAGGAATACTCACTATTGTTAATGGAGCGACTACACCAGCCTCGACTATAAGCAGCATCAAGTGGCATATATCATTTGGTGGCCTTCAAGGTTTACTACGAGTGAGCTTGTGCGTTGCCGCGTTCTCATAGCCTCGAAGGTACGTCGTCGAATAAACCACGCAAGTTTTAAGAATGGTCAGGAAGCGTAGCGACAATGCTTTCAGGGAGTCGGGTAATGAAATGACTTAGCGCGTGCAACGAGTAACTCAAAGCCGATGGTATTGAAGGTGGAAGCACGTTGGTTCATGGTCGAGTCGACCCTGTCACTGCGGTAAAGCCTGGCGCGCGCGAGCACTAGCTCGAACTCTGGGTGACATCTGAGTGCCCGACATCATTGTCGCACAAGGGCATCAGGCTCCGTCTCCTGAGTCCTACCCGTCACGCTATGGATCTCCTAGAAACTTCTGGTGGTTAACAGTATTCGTAACAATGCATGGGTTAAGCGTTGTACTGACCAATGCACATATATCCACCATATCGCCGCTGATCGCATATCCATTGATCTCAGCGGCGTCGGAGGCGCTAGTGTAGGCGTGACGGTTTAAGAACTTGAAGTATTCGAGCACGTTCTCGCTCGATCGCATGTTCTGCGCCACTGTATTGCTCCTGCACCAGCCATCACAGCTAGTCCAGACTTCGAAGGGAAAGACTGCCTTGGCCGAAGTCCTGGGGAATGACATAAGCATGAAAGTACATCCCTATAAATGGCCCACGTGCGTACCTCATACTAGTAGGTCACCCTGCCTACGCGAAGACTTGACCCGGACCTCGGCCTCAACGTTCGTAATCCCGCACAGGCGCGTCAAGCATCGGTGCAGACACCATACATGCATCTCACTGATGCGGTCCGCCGTACTCGTCCAATCGCTCATCCGTGTCCTACTCGGTTCATCTGCACACAATGACCAACACGCGACGTCTGCGGGCTCTCCAATACCATCCCGCCCCGACCGCCGTCCTCGCGCTCAACACCTTCTCCGAGACCTCGCATCCAGCATCGCATCAGTCTAAATGTGCGGCCATATGAGCATTATGCATTATGAGTACCAGCGCGCGCATATATGCGCTCATCGCGCGGTTAAAGCAGCAGACTGGGGTATCGCGCGGTGGAGCACGTCCTCTACAAGCAGAACCCACTGTCAGCGCTGAGCGCACCCGACCGTGTCGGCGACCACATGCCCATCTGGGCGTCCGCCTCCTCCTTTAGAAACGCGCGTTCTGCGCCGACGCCCTGGCGCGCCACGAGAATAGTCACAGCAAGCACAAGCACGTACCACGGCGCGCGTTTGTTGACGTTCGCGATGTCGCCCGACAGCCTGAATACAGCCCGCCAGACATAGATAGACCGCGTCCACCACTGCTGTCTGCAGTCGGCGTGCGCACGGAGCATCTCCCGTGTAGCTATAGCGCGTACATCGGCGTCTGTGATATGGCAGGTGAGCATTCGGTGCTGTTTCAAGTATGTATGTCGCGCCGCGCTGGCTACCGTCATGAAGGAAGACAGGCTGGGAACTCCAGACCAGCCTCCCCGTCCAGGAGCGACCGTGAGCGACCGTGAACAACGAGTAACACCGTGACCAATCTTCGCAGACCAAACCCAAAGACCGCTTTTGTAACCGTCCCGCGGGGACCATTGCCACGTAGTCATCACTCCTCCACTCCGGTGCGCGCATACGTACCATATGGTCCCATGTAGGGCAGTCGTCTGGCTTGCCAATGCGAACTTGAGGCGCGCGGATGCTGAGGCATACGTAAGAGTGGTACCGACAGGTGCACCACCCCTCCGCACGACTTCTCCTTGTGGGCGCGTACTTGTACTGTACATACATCGAAACCTAGTGCCGCTCGGTGAAAATGAAGGGGGGTTGAGATCGTTGAGACGTTGACGCTCTGGAGGAGGTGGAAGAGAAGGGAGAGAAGGATGAGCGCCTATGCAGCGTCAGTACCATCACGAGGCGCCTATCGTCGGGCTTGTACCAGTACTTAGTACTTGGACCTGTACCAAACCTGTACCAACCGAGTGGGTCTCGTAGCGTGCACGCTTCCGACGCGTTCGACTCCTACTGTGCTCTCTACTCTCCATGCTGTTGAACTCAAACATACTTCTAATCGACTTCCTGTCACATAAGGCCGAAATGCAAGCATCATTCCCGGGCACTCATGACCGTCGATGATACAGGCCGTCCAACATCCGTCCGTGACCGCTCACAGGACCGCCCAGAGCGGGGCCTCCAGACCGTCTGCACGGTGCCCCTCTCGTAAAGAACGCGGACCCTCGCCCTCGCACAGGCTCTGATATCGGAATTGCCTGCCAGGAGTCCCTGGATAGCTGGCGTAATGACCTCACATCTTGACACCTCCACGGCGAGGGTGTCCCATCATGCGCTCCAGACGTCGGAATGGAATCGAAGGGAAAGGCTATAAATGAGGTGAGCAGCGTCGAGGACCTCCCAGCCAGTTGCGTCTGCTCATCGAGTCCTCAACCCAGCACATCCGGCCTACTCCTCTACCATGTTCGCTCGTGCCATCATCGCTCTCGGCGCCCTTGCGGCGACTGCGTACGCTCAGTAGGTGCAGCACCGTCTAGTCCTTCACTTCCGTCTAACATCGCTCCAGGACTAACGTCACGCTTACGAACAACTGCACGTACCAAGTCGACCCCGCGTTCTACCCCGCCGTCAACGCCTCTGATGGCTCCACAACCGGTGGCTTCCCCCTTGATTCCGGTGCCTCCGCGAACGTCACGCTCGACCCGACGTACTCGGGACGTATCTGGGGCCGCACGGGCTGTGACGCGGACGGGAACTGCTTGACGGGCTCGTGCCCCGGCGGGGAGAACTGCACGGGTCCCGCTGCTGCGGGCCCGACGCTCGCCCAGTTCACTCTGGATGGGTGCGTGTCCATTTGATGAGTACGCAGTTGACGGGCTGAGTACGTGTGTAGATACGCCGGCCTCGACTACTTCAACCCGAGCACGACCGACGGGTTCAATCTCCCGGTGACGATCACTCCTGGCTCCGGCTGTACGTATCACTGCATGCACCTCTCGCCCTATATAGCCTGTTGACACGATTCGTCCGTAGGCTCGACCGGCCCGCAGTCGTGTACTGCTGATAATGAAGGCACCGGGTGTGGCGACACCTCTACCTGCCCGACCGGCACCTCTTACACGATCTCATTCTGCTGAACGCGATAACGTACGGAATTCTTGGCAAGGACCGTCTCAGTAAGGTCACCCTGGCTGTTGTATTCGCATGCGGACATTTCTTGTAATCAAAAACGATCTTGGGGTTGATTTAAAGAGACTCGCTCATCACAGCTCAGCGGCGCGAACCCGAGAAAACCGATCCTCACACGGTCGCCAAGTATCGTCGCGCACCCGTCAGTTTTGGCGAGAAGAAGTCTACATCTCATTGGCAGCGTTAATTCTAAAACCAGCTCATGCCATTGTTGCAGTGACTCTGACGACCGCGCCCCGTATAGCTCGTATCCGCACATTATGGATCATCGCGCCCTCTGTCGCATACCACACGGGCGTACTAGCCGCACGCGTAGTAGCCCCAAGTTGCGCATCGCACACTGCGTGTGAACCTGTATGTTCCATGGTCCTGACGAGATACATGTGGGGCTGCGACTGATTACTGTCGGCGTTCATAGAAGCACCTTGACTACGTTCGGCGCTCGGGCTAATGTTCAAGAATCAGGAGATGTGTGGTTCGGTCGTCAACAGATAGACATGGCGCTCAATGCGACGCAGTAGGTGAATGAACTAACGTCCAGTATGAGTGCCAAACGTGTGTTGGATCGCACTCACTAGAGAGTTCTGGATTCAATTTCCGCGCCATATCTGACAGCGACGATGGGGTGGTGGATTCAACTTCTGCGGTCCGTTCCAAGGCTCAACTGAACTCATGTCAGAATGTGGATAGGACGTGCGCATACCAGTTGCCGCCCGACTATCTCGGACAGAACTCCGCGAAACAGAAGACCTGCCCCATACATAACCGCCGCTACTAGCGAGCGTTCGCATGGAACACGCGCCCTCCGCGCACAACGTCAGGTTGAGTGGTTCGCGACACTGTCTCCGCAGATAGTGTACATAGCTGTGGTACACGGCTTCGCATATGAAGAAATCATCCGGGCTGCGACTGCTGATCGTTGGCGACACTCCACCGTTTCTTCGCGTGCTGTGTGCCTCTACGCATGTTCTCCCGTACTCGCTAGCAGGAGTGAACGTGCGTCGGCGCGCAGTAGCTCCATTGAAGTATGATGCATCATGTCCGAGCCGTGTTGCGGTATTGGCTCAAACTAGCGTCCAGCATCGATGGCGCGACGACAGGTCCCCTGCGGAAGGTGGAGATATGCGGTGAGTACCAGTACTGTTACTTAGCGCATCGAACGGCGAATGACCGCAACCACCTCTACGGGGTCAGATAGCATCCGAGCGAGGCTGGATATCAAAATGAGGTTGAGCTAGAGAACGGACGTAGATTTGAGAGACGAAAAACGCACATAGCTCTCTTACTGACGATAGTGAAGTCTGGTCTCAGTGGAAAGACGAGTATCGCGCCGCGCGGGCACTGTGAAGCCGGATGTCTTTGAACGTCTCTTGCGCAGGTCCGAGTCGGCTCAAACATCGGGACTGTGTATGGATAGGGCCTATGGAGGAGCCGTCTGAGTACTAAAGAGCAACGAGGGCTGATCAGAGAGGCTCTGAGTATGATGATGCGACCATACGAAGGTGCACACCGATCGGCGAGCATCGGAGGGTGCCGAATTTCAGCCACAGACGCGTCAGGGCGTCTCTTGCTCTCAATCAGGATGTAGTGCTCAAACTTCTCGATCCGCGTATTCGAACTTTACTAGTCTCTGAAGCATACTCATGTATCAAAAGACCTCCAGTCTACTCGCGACATCGTCTCAGAATCATGACACATGTGCACGGCACGCGCGCACACGCTCGCGCGTACTTGTGACTACCACCATCATGCTCGCCGGAGGGTTCTCAAGGGGAGTACTATCGAAGTGAGTCACTTCGAGAGTGTTCTTGCTGGCAACTCACGTTGAACCAAGTCCGTGCGCAATCATGAGATCCGGTAATGCGCTGGTACGCTCGCAGCCTGAGCATCGCTGGCACGTCAGCGACGACTGCAAGTTAGCATTCGTGAGTGCACTATACGCCGCCTCGACAATAGCCCTATCAATATTTCTACGCCTCAAGCAGGTATCCGATCAGAGTGAAGAACAGGCATACGCGTCACTTGACTGACCCAAAATTCTTCGGCGCCGCCGCTTGACGAACAGGTCGCCAGTAGCTGCAGTTACTTTCGTCAAGATAATGTTGGGCCCGACCGACATTGGTCACAGAGTCTGTACAATGTGTCACGCCGACGACGACGCAGACAGAAAACCTCGACGGATCAGTACCCACCAGGAGAGCATAGCGCAGCCGCTGCGGGTCTGACCGGTACGTCTTGCTGCCAGAGATGCCTATAGTCCTTGTTGAGACGTATATGCGCGATCCTAGCATGATAGAATTAACGTCTTAGTGAAGACCACCCCGGCTCTGGCTGTATGTATGACCGTGACGCGTGACCTCTGGATCTCTTGATTCAAACGTGCCAATAATATTGGCCGTAGGGTCGACGGATCCTTAGTCGTGCACCAGGGCAAAGCAGCGCACTGACAGATCTAGCGACACAACGACCAATATAACCGTGTAGGATCAGTGAGCATACGCCCTTCGGACTGTGGATCACCGAATACGCCTATCAGCTTTCAAGGAGGCAGAACGGATCCCACATGCGGCAGCCATCAGCTCCAGAGTCAGAATACCAGCTACGTACGTACGCGGATTGCACTTCCCAGCATTCCGAAGTGCCCGCTGCAGCGGAACTCACCTTGCGATATGGGCGCTCCGAGAAATTCAGTCCCGTCGTTCTAGTCTTATACTTCAATCTTATACAGAGCGCGATCCTGGCACACGATACCCTTGGTTTCCGACCAGACGTCGGGGCTTCAGGTAGAAGTCGGTCGGTAAAGCGTCCTAATAATAAGGTCAGTTTCACTTCCGCGTGTCACACATCTACGTCGCCATGACTGACCATGTTCACCCATCGCTTGCTAGAGGTGCTGTAGCAATGCCCACATCTCCACACCATAAT
This sequence comes from Rhodofomes roseus, assembly GCF_022264815.1. Taxonomy (NCBI): domain Eukaryota; kingdom Fungi; phylum Basidiomycota; class Agaricomycetes; order Polyporales; family Fomitopsidaceae; genus Rhodofomes; species Rhodofomes roseus. The sequence continues at coordinate 377,235 of NW_025952979.1, read as the reverse complement.
CGATGCAAGGGTGACCCAGTGGTCACCAGACGTCGTCTGTCGCGAGCTGGGTCCGTGATATCCCATAGCTTACAAACATGGCGAAGTAGGCGGGGTATTGAAGTGGGTGTGCTCTGGTCCCGCGTTCGCAGTTACATACTGACATCCCGTTTGTGCTATTCATTGCCAGGTGGCTCCCCGTCGACGCGCGTCGCGGTAGGTTGGCACACTGAATAGGCGTCCAAGATAACCGTGTCACTCAGAGATTGATCGCGCGTCCTGGCGAGCGAACAAATATGCGATCAGAGAGTCGGCTGGCGATGTATACCGACAAGATATCATTGTGCGCCTCACGCGTCAATCCATAGACCGAAGGCCGCGAGGTGACCGAGGCACTTCCAGGGCGATCGAGTGGTCGCAAGCTTGGTTGGCCGCCTACGGAGTCAATCGAGGAGGAGCACTGATCAAGGATTCGGGATTGTGAAGGCGCGGCACACCTCAAACATTGTCGTCCGTAGTGGAGGGAACGGCCAACGCGGACGTAGAAGGCACGGCAGGTATGGATGACCGAGCTGCTCGGGCATGTGTAAGAAATCAGGCTCGGGGTCGGCGAGGGCGAGGTCCGATGAAACATACGGCGAAGTCATCAGTCGGACAGAGCGGTGAGTAGGCAAGGTCCTCTTTTCTAATCTTGTGCCTCCATTCCGAGGTACTTACGTACGTTGTTTATAGTCTAAACCACTCGGAGACTCGTGGACGATATGTCAATGAGATCAGTCAAGGCTGAGTGGTGGCGGTGGCACAGATAATCACTCCGACGCTACTCCGAGTACGGCATGTACGAATCCAGGAAGAGTGTATATCGAGTCAACGGTGAGTCTAGAAAGAGAACAGGAAGCAAGAGCAACAGAAACGAAAAAAAAACGCTATTCGTATGAGCGTCGAGCGCTCGTGCGATGTATCCCGGCGCCTACGCCACCCTTACAGCATGGTGAGCCAAACTTGCTCTATGTACATTGCGACGGCGCCTCAATATGCGTCGAACAGTGCGCAGTTAGAACGCCGATCCGTCTGTCTCTTCAGTCGCGTCTCCCCGATTCCCCAGCAAGAGTCACACGCTGATCGGCCTTGCCGGTTCCACGTATATAAGCCATCATGCCTACACCCCTTGTCTTCCATACCACTTCACTTACTCGACGCACGCATACACAGCGATGGCCCCCGTTCGCAACGCACGCGCTATCTTCAACGCGATTCCCGCACCCAATGCCTTCCCCGAGCCGGGCAAGACAACAGTCTACGACGACTCCCAGACGATTGACCCTGACACCGTGCCGCTGAACGGCGGATTTCTCGTCAAGACGCTCGTGCTGAGCATCGACCCGTTTATGCGCGGCCGGATGCGCGACCCAAGTATCAAAAGCTACGCAGTAAGTCTGTCCTAATGGGCATATACATGCTTCGCCGTTCATCATGATGCCTATCAGCCCCCGTTCTTCGTAGGACAGCCGTGAGTTCGCGACACACGCATTCCGTGTGTCTCCTTTTGCTGACGGATCCGCAGGCTGAACAACTACGCCGTCGCACGCGTCCTCCGCTCCGAGCATCCCGCCATCAAGGCTGGCGACCACGTCTACGGCCACCTCCCGTTCCAAGAGTACGTGGTGCTCTCCGACCCCGCTGAGCTCGGCCGCGACATCTTCCGCGTGCTGGAAAACAAGGAGGGGTTGCCGTGGAGTGCGTATCTCGGCGTTTGCGGCATGCCTGGTGAGTGGGCTGCCCTTTAGGTATCTTAGGGCTGGTGTATGCGCGGTGACGTAGACGTTGGTACGTGATGGCTGCTTGTACATGGTAAGGCTTCATAGTACGCGGCGCACCATGCTGCCGAGGCTCGTGCTTCTGTATGTGGAATCGATAAAGGCCCAATGCGAGTCCACATTCCGTTGCGCTTTCGTCATCTTTTGTATCGTAATGCGCGGAAGGACATCACGTACTGATCGACCTATCTCATACAGGTCAAACCGCACATCATGCCTGGAACGAATACTCGCACGCCAAACCCGGCGAGACTGTCTTCGTGACTGCCGCTGCAGGCCCTGTCGGCGCGTTAGTATTCAAGCATTCGTTCTTCCTCTATGTTATAGCTGCAGTGAATTGATTTGGTTATCACCGTACACAGGACGGTCGTACAGCTCGCAAAGGCGGAAGGCCTCAAGGTAATCGCGAGTGCGGGCTCCGATGAGAAGGTTGCGTTTGTGAAGTCGCTCGGCGCGGATGTCGCTTTCAACTACAAGACGAACGATACAAAGGCGATGCTGGAGCGTGAGGGCGGCATCGATATGTACGTGATTTGCTTCTTCACCTATGGCATAGTATGTGCGGCAGCCTTCTGACAGGTGACGCCGGATCAGATACTGGGACAACGTAGGCGGACCCACGCTCGACGCGGCACTCGGCGCAGCCCACCGTCATGCACGATTCATCGTGGGTTTTTTCATCTGCTTTTCATCTGCGGAGCTTTCCTCGCACGTTCTGACTTGGCGATCTTTCAGGAATGTGGCATGATCAGCGCATACAACTCGGAGCCGTACATGCTGAAGAACGTACAGCTCATTGTCACGAGAGAGTTCAAGCTGAGCGGATTCATCGTCCTGAGTCTGCACAACAAGGTACTTCTTGTGCTCTAGTTGCATCGTCTGGACAATGCTGACATTCTTGTCCATTTCTCCTGCATGTGCTGATCTACTACACTCTCTCCTCGGACTTCCATGTTATGCGCACTAGTACCTCGGGCGTTTCTACGATGAGATACCGCAAATGGTGGCGTCGGGTCAGATCAAGTACACGGAGGACAGATCACTGGGGCTCGAAGCGGCTGGGGAGGCAATTGTCTCCGTGCAGAAAGGTACAAACACAGGGAAGAAGGTTATGGTTGTATCAGACGATTGAATGTAGGACGGATACGTTGTACACGTACGAGGCGAAAGGCGAAGATCGTGTACACCGTACGTACTAGGTCTGACTCTCGTTGGGGTTTGCGCTTCGGCATTGACCCACACTGCTTGACTACAGTCAATGTGCATAGGTCCTGTATTGACAGTATGAGCTGGTGCAGGGTTGCTCGGGGCCTCGGGAAGAGTGGTGAACCTCTGTAGGCCTCGGGGAGGGCCCCAAGGTGGCGCCTCCTCGTGGTCAATCGGTACGTCTTACACATTCTCGATGTTGGTTTCCTTACAACAGGCTACTATTCAGCTCGCACTCAAACCTAGTGACCGGATGGTATTTCGGAAGTCATCCATGGTGATGACGACGCGATTGTGCGCATGAACCAGCGAGTCGTGATACTTGAGCCGGCGTAGGATCACAAACCATCAGTGTACTCTCACATGTGTGCACGTGAGGCTCGATAGGTGACTACAATAGTGTTTCAACGACTGAGCTAGATGTCGTAGTTCGGCGCGGGCCGGGGCCCACCGCGTCTTAGCACGATATTGTTTGCTTGTTGCGGTATATAAACCTAGAATTCATCATCATCATCATCTAGATGTCGTAGTCAATCAGGACACAGCCTGCAGGATCATGCACCCCAATTGCTCCGGCAATGATTATATCCTCGGAATAGTTGAGAGAAAGGCCGAATCAATGGTGAGTAGTAGTCCAGCCGGGCAACTTCGTACAGAGACTGAGGGATAGGATAATCTTTGCGACAGATGCTGCAAGATACCAAATCAGAACATGACATATTGCAGTGGTAAGTGTCTATGTACTCAGTGTTGTCCTAGCCAATGCTATCACAATGACCTGAGTCAATGCTTCATCTTGGCTAGTTCAGGCACAGGGAACCATTCCAGTGGCAGGCAATAGACATCATTGCCAATTATGGGTACAGTGATGAAAAACATAGCGTGCAAGAATAGATATGTGGAATGACAATCTCATGGACCTTCAAACATCCTGACAGAAGTATATCCTTGTCCATCTCCATCTGGGGTGTCCTTGGCAGCCTCTCCATCTGTGAACTCTTCCTCTACCATTTCCTCATCATCATGCTCCTTGTGGAGAACAATAGATCCACCAAGAGAGTGTGGGCCTGAGAAATTGAGCTCCGACATGGATGCTGAATTTGTTCCCTCCACAGGATTTGCTGCACTACGAAGGTTCAGGAGGAAGCGGGACAAGATCACTGCTGTAAGGCTACAATCCATCAATACATGGGGACATGACATTGAAACTTGGGCATACCTGCCAGGAAAAGCTTGAAATGCCCTAAGTTGCTGGCATTGTTGGTCATCAGCAGTGTAGACTAAGAGAAACAAAAATTGTTTACCTCTGTATATGGGCTTGCAGCTTGCAAGGCATTCACACATAGTAGAGCCCTGAGGTTTTGGTAGAGTGAGTGTGGTAAGGAATAATGAATATGCTCAGCCTCACCCAAAGTGTATGGATCCTAGAACAATATCATGGGTCAGCCTATGAAAATATGCATTGTTGTTCATGACACACCATCACGGAGGAGAATTGTTGTCATTTTGGCATCTTGACCAGCAGCACGAGCCAGCTTCATGGTGGTGAATGAGCAGTGCCAGGTTGCAAAGAACACTATTCCTTGTGCTATCACTGCACTGATAGATGCAGAAAGAACCACTTGGGAAAAATATCAGTCACAGGTGCCTCATGTTAGACATTGATAACTCACAGCTGTGTGAAGAGATGAAGTTATGTGTCAATTAAGTTATTTGTCTACCAGTATTCAAGTGTGCCTACTTGTCAAGAGTTGACTCGTGCTTTTGAGCCATGAAGCACCCCACTTGTGGGTTACTGACTGCATATGCACCCCATATTTCAAGCTATAGGTCAAAACTATCATACCATGCAACACATCATAGGGCATATATGCTCACTGTGTTTTGAAGGACTGATGAGGTAAACAGCAACAAAATGACTGTGGGAATCAGCCAATGCCTCCCATTGATTGCATAGATGCGCAAGGCTGCAATAACTGGGAAGAGTACTAATTATGTCAGTGTATGAATGGGAACTAGTGCAAGGAGCATCACCTGCTGTGACCATGTTACATATGATGGCACTCCCCTGGTAGCTATAATACAAGGCTGAAAAACTTCAACACAGCAATGTCAGTGATTTTATCTTTCTGGGGCTTCCCTGACAGACCTCTGCCATATTACACATCAGATCTCAGTTCCACACAAGATTGCAGGACAGACCTTGCAGTTCAAAACAAATTCCACTCCAATGATTGTTATCATAGCCAGCATGTTTGATAAGTGCAGAAGCAAGAGGAGTAGTGTAGGGATGGAAAACCTGCGGCTCCAGATGAATGCAATTTGTTGGTCAATTGTGAGGAACAGGTCAAACATATAGAAGCCTATCTGTGTCAGGCTCCTCATAAGGATTGATAGCTTCCAGAACTCACAAAGTGATGCAATCCAAGCACAATTTTCAGCAAAACTTGTGATGGTTCTCATCAATAAAATACTAGAGCAGAGAGATAGATACTCACATCACATTAGCCTGAGCTTCAATTTCTTGCAAAGCATTGGCAGTACTGTTGTCCATTCTTGAAGCAGCTCTGAGTCACAGTGGGATGGGTAGCCCCATATCCCCTAGAAGCCACTTTATATGGTTGTGGCCACGATTAGAACTATGACATTGATGCAATGGGCTATGCTTGTTCACCCTCAGACATCACAGTAGGCATCTCAACTGACCCTTGAATGTGTGGTCTCAAGATGCAACTGTTGATGTTACATTGATTCTCGGACATGTACAACAAACGGAGGAAGACGAGCCAGGTGAGAGAACGTAGCACACAGTAGTTAGCACGTCGGCTGCCGACAGGGCAATGCCCTCAATGACGCTAAATGGAACAATTGATTCTGTCCCAGAGTGAGATCAGCCACTACTCACCTCGCTTCAATTGCTCTCTGACACGAGTTGAGGTGAGAGCACAGCTTCTCAAGATCCGCACATGCTCGCCTGTAACAGACGAACAACACAATAGAGGCTACACAACACCGCTCAGTCCATCGATCTTTGTTACCGCGCAAGCAACAAAGCAGCACAGCAGCTTTTCCTGGCCGAGCCGCTGGAGTGTTGGAATCAGCTGAGCCTCATCAACGAGACCGAACGCGGGCGCCGTTGACAATGAGATGACATCCGGGTCGATGTATCGCATGTCACCTCTGAGAGCGTCGTCATTCCGAGCTCGAGGAAGCGCTTTACGGGCGGACAGCCTCAACAATGCGGTGAGTCCAACAGCTGCGAACGTGATCATGGACGTACCCATCTCACCTCCAGGCAATCGACACACTGAGCCGCGCCTCGTTCTTGCCTGGAACCTGGCTATCATGTCCATGCCCTATGGCCGGCTCAGAATACATCGTCAGCTGTTCGAGAGCCCACAAACAGAATACGAAGCACGCACCTCGCTTGACTGCTGAACACCAGTCAATCCGCACAACATAGATGCCGGGAGTGAACGGCAAGAGCGACTGTGGTGATATTAGCCGGAACGCCGCACGACCGTGCAGTACGACCGTTCGACTGCGTGAATCACAACACCACGGGGACTGCTCGCGAGAATAGACAGCGGCTGGTTATCCACGCGCCAACAGGTTCTCGTTCGCGATGCAACCTGTTGTACACGTTCATCTTGTTATGTGACCGGGCGGTCGCGGCACATCGAAACGTTGTTGTGTAGCCGTAGCAGACACTACACAAAATAATCCTGGCACTCAGGTGTACCCTTTCCCACACTCCGGCGGCGCCAAATCTGTACTTGGCTGCGATTTACAACTTACTCGCGCTACCTTGCAGTCACTCCTCCGCAACCACAATGACTTTCTTGCCCGTATTCGTGCGCTTGTACACCGCAAGAATCGCCTCACCCGTCACCTCGAGCCCGACGGAGCGGTCCCGTTGTCTTGATTTTGCCCGCGGCGACCAAGCGCGGGATCTCGTAGAATTGCTCGCGATACCACGCAGGCGGGCGCGGTCAGCGGAGGATACGAGCCGAGAAGGGGGAGGGACAGAGCTTGTGGTAGAGGCTGCCGACGCAGCGTCCAGCGCCGCACTCGAGAGTCTGCCCGCCGACGTTATCCAAGTATCTACACTGTCTTCGGTCAGTACCACTGTCACAGACGGTTCACCGCCAGACAACTTGAACGCACATGTCGATCACGCTCTCGCGCTCCAAGATCGCATTGGTGCCCTCTATGTGGTAGTTGAACACGACGTCCGCACCGAGCGACTAGAAGAACACAAAATCTTCTCGTCCGCGCCCGCGCTCGCGATTAGTTTGAGTCCGGCCGCCTTCACGAGTTGGACGACCGTCCTGTGCGTGGCGCGTCAGCATCCGCCGCGTGTGTATATGCGGGTGAAAGGAGGAACTCACGCGCGACGGGGCCTGCGGCGGCGGTGACCAAGGCGGTCTCGCCGGGCTTGGCGTTGGCGATTTCGTGCCAGGCGTGGTGCGCCGTCGCACCTGTGCGCTGAGAAGTGAGTATGAGGGAGTACGTAGGGAGGCGAAGCCAGAGCGCATATATGGGGTGGGTGGAATGATCACGGCCAATGGCGAGGAGAGCTAGTGGTGAGGGCGATCGTAGAATCCCCTTAGGCCGGTAACTATCTCGAGCATACGTGATGCTGCAATCAGAGACTCTGCTGGGTTTGTCGCGCATCGAACGCTTTCGGCGGACCGCAGCGTACCACGTGTATGCCATGTACGGCCAAACGAGTACGTCCGCCGTCCGTCCAGTTGTAGTGGGTGAGGGTGCAGCGAGGGCTTCCTGCACGGTACTACACCTCCCGCAGGCTAGCAAAACGACTCTGACACCTGGACCCACCACCTCACGGCTCGCACGGAGGCACAAGACCACATACCGTCGCACAAATTGTTGATTAAAGTAGAAGAACAGAGAACTCACCAGGCATGCAGTATACACCGACATACACGCTCCAGGGCAGGCCCTCCTTGTCTCTAGCACGCGAAGACATCGCCGAGCTGGGCCAGGCTGGGGAAACCGCGCGCCCCTCGGAAGGGGCTTGGAAGCATGAATGGCCGTAGACATGGTCGCCTGCCTTGACGGTGAAGTGCTCGGAGTGAAGGACGCGTCCAACGGAAAAGCTGGTCAGTCTATGGGCGCGTCAGAAGACGCACTACATGCATTGCGAGACACGTACGACTGGCCTACGAAAGAAGTGGGCTACAGAACGAAGCATGAGCTGCGAGATGCGCGAATGTACGTTGCGCGCGACACAGAGAGTAAGTAGCTCTTGATGTGAGGCCCGCGCATTCGGCCGCGCATGTAGGGGTCGATGCTAAGCACGAGGGTCTTCACGAGGAAGCCACCATTCAGCGGACGGTGTCGGGATGGATTTTCTAGGAATCATCGTCGTAAACGTTCGCCTTGTGAGGGTCAGGGAAAGTGTTGGACGCAGATGGTATCCGAGTCGCCAGCGATGCCAAACAAGCTAAGGCAAGAGCTGGAATGGGCGCCTCGGTGAGCCTCGATTGGTTCCCGCGACGCCAGATCCAGATCGTACTGAACGCGTTTCCGCCCCCGCTTTCGCGACCACCGGTGCACGACATCATCATCTACGAGTTTGAAGCCTATTAATAGATGTATTTTGTGACTGATAGCTACTACATGCACGGATCCTGCAATTCAACGAAGACGATCTGAACAGTTTCTTGGGCGACCCAAACTACTTGGCGTTCCTTTCGAGTGCAAGGGTCCCGCATCCTAGGAGATACCATAGACGAAGCCTCATTCACGGCGCCCGTAGGTGTTGAGGCTTCCGCTCTCCGTATGAACCCAAGACAATAGAACGATGGGCGGGTCCAGAAATGGCATCTCGCGTTGGGTTGATGAAACTCTCATCTTATGGCCAGAATATCAGACTGCGGAGCATAAATGGCGACCTGCACCTACCATACGCAAACACACGTTACGGAGTCTCCGAGGCGGGGTACTGAGCATGTCGAGATGGTAGGAGAGCGCTTCCGCGAGGATCGGAGCCAACGGAGGGGGCGATCAGAACGGGGGACAAATCTTGACGAGGGCGGGCGGGATCGCCGGAGGACACAGATATATAAACCAATGCACTGCTTTCCAAGGATCCGGGTCGAGCATGCGGGCGATGCCAGCCTGTATAGAAGGTGCCCCAGGAACGAGGTCGGCGGCGTTCGCATGCTGCCGGACAGTCAGGAAAAGAAGGGCACAGCATGCCATGAGGCGACATAACGACTTATAGGGTATTATTGCCGGCTGCCAAAGAACAAGGGAGACCAGAAGTAGGGATGCTGGAATATAAGGGAGGTAGGTGACGTGGGAACGGACGGAAGTCCGAGGGAAACTGGAAGGAGGGATATATATTCGGTATTCTGGAGTATGAAGCCACTCACCTACCTGCCGTGCCGGCATCGAGCTCATCGGCCATCGTGAAATGTTTGGATTGAGGGATGATGTCTGGCTGCCGACGAGGGAAGCCTGATATTGCGAGGGAATACGCGAGGTATATGGCCGGCTTGAGCACGATACGTGCGGGTTGCGAGTTGACGAAGACCTTGCATTGTATGTTCTATCCCCGAGGTCAAGTCGCAGGTTGCACAAGGACGAACTGAAGGTCGAGAAGAGCAGGCAGCAGACGCTTGTATGATAATCTATAACATTATGGGACGACGGTGTTGCTGTGGCGCGCGTAACGCACATGGAAAGCACATGGCGTCCACGTTCGCCGCGTGGCCTCAGCCACCTACCGGCCGGGCGGGTCGGGCGCTCCTCCTCCCCGGCGCCTGCGACCCCCGCCCGAGCTGTCCCCGAGGCGGGATTTCCGCGCGAAATGTAGGGAATGTAGGACAACTCAGTACCGGGAAAACAGGCATCAGGACCGGGAAATGAGACCTGTGAGTACTGAGGTGCTCCAGAGGCGAGGGAAAACAGTGATGGGAGAATCTGACATAAATACCAGGAAAATGGGCAATATCAGTACCGGGAAAACAGGAAGACAAGAAATATTGCTGAATGTGTGCCACAGGCCGGGAAGCATTGAATTAAATGCAATCACAAGACTGAACATATTGGGAGCACCGGGAAATCAGTACCGGGTAATAAGATATCTGAGTAGTGCCAGGAAAAGGATGCAAGAATACTCTGGGAAATAGGGGATAAAATTGCCCTGATATTCTAAAAGTCAAGCATATCACTGACAGTGTACCACAGGCCGGGAAGCATGAAGATGAACACACAGCATTGAATAGAACTATGCTGCCAGCCCGTGGCGAAGCCATGGGCTGGCAATGCCCAAGAATATAACCTTCATAGTAACACAAAGCACAGAATGAAAGAACTGCCGCCAGACCTGAGGCAAAGCCCAGGTCTGGCATTGCATAAGCATGAAATCTTAAAAGTTACATGAAGCACAGAATGAAGAAATTGCCCCGTAAACCCGTGGCGAAGCCACGGGTTTGCGATGCTCGTCATAAAAGAATGGGAGGTCGGGGTCGATGTGGCGCGAAAAAGCCACGAGAAAGCCACATGGAGCGCACGTTGGCCGCGTGGCAAACCATGTGCGCCCAATCCTTACCACTCTAACGGGCCCGGCGCCTTCCGCTTCCCCGGCGCTTGCGCGGTCCCTGCCCGACGCGTCCCCGACGCGCGCGAAAGGAGCGGCGGGACCTTGAACGGGAAACCCCTTCGGCAAGTCAGGACATTTCAGCGGGTTTCCCGAGGCGTCGCGGCGTGTGTGATGGGCAACGGGCATGATGACGGGAGGTAATGTTGACAGGAAAGCTGCTCTCGGGCGCCCTCCGCTCACCAGTGTATCCTCGCCCGAGGTGTCCCCGGGAAACTTGAGAAACCCATTGGGAAATTTCTTGAGGTGTTCCCGAGGCATCGTGGCGGGTGCGAGGAGGTAAGTACATAACGGGAACCAATATACACACCAGGATATGCCCTCGGGCGCCCTCCGCACTGCAGTTCAAAGGAGTAACATGTAGCATTGAGTACCGGGTACGCCGCCAGCCTGTGGCGGAGCCACAGGCTGGCATGCCAGAGCATCTATTCCAGTAGGTACACAAAGCATTGACTAATGGGTATGCTGCCAGCCTGTGGCGAAGCCGCAGGCTGGCACGCCAAAGCATTTATTACAATAATTACATGAAGCATTGAATTTTCAAATCGCCTGCAAGACCCGTGGCTTTGCCACGCCGGGTCGGCAATGCACAAGAATATAACCTTCATAGTAACACAAAGCACAGAATGAAAGAACTGCCGCCAGACCTGAGGCGAAGCCCAGGTCTGGCATTGCATAAGTATGAAATCTTAAAAGTTACATGAAGCATAGAATGAAAAAATCGCCCCGTAAACCCGTGGCGAAGCCACGGGTTTGCGATGCTCGTAAGACTTAAGTTACGTCCGGTACGCGATCACGTGCGTTCTGGGGGATGGAACATGACGCCCATCCCTGCGTCTCGCGTTCAAACGTTCAGCCCCCAGGGTTCCCCAGGCACTTTCCGCGCGTCTGCTGGGCGACAGACCGATACTTGGGAGACTGTGACCAATAAAGTGACGGATGGTCCCATCTGGGAGGCATCCCATTCGTCAACCGCTGTGGGACGTCTGTGAGGGTCCGCGACACTTCGCGTCCTTCTGTCGGAGAGACTAGCCTTGCTCACCAAAGCATCTTCGCGCCCGGAGCTTTTCTCAGCTATAATATACCTCGCTCGCTCAAGCGGCTGGCCCCCGACCCTCGCCCCTCGCTGCCCGCAGGATGTCATCATCTCCTCAACCGAGCGTCTTCTTCTGCGTCCTCCGATATGCATCAGACGCCTTGACGCTGGACGAGCGCAGCCTTCGCGCCGCCGACCCCTATATGTCCAACGTCGGCGGGGTCCGTGCTCTGCGTAGAAGCAGGCCAACCGGCGAGCCAGCCGGAGGACGCGTCCGGTACTGTGCCTGAGACCGGGCACTGCGTGCGGACATGGCACCCAATGCAGCAGGACCTCAGCACGACCACGAACGTCGGTGCGCCGCTGAGTACCGTCCCTCCTGCGTTCACCCATCGCGGAGCTCCCCGCCCTCCGCTCCTTCTCCTCCCTTGTACTCCGCATCGCGCCCTTGTATTCGGCTGAAACGCGGGGATCAAACACTTCGGACATCAAGATGTCGAAGACTGACGTACCAGAGAGCCTCAGAAGGGACTGCCCGGATTGGCGCGTTAGAGTGAGTCTTGTTATGTGTTTCCGCGAACAAGGACGCAGCAACCGATACTCGCATCACTAGTACGCGGTCTGGGGTCAGCAGTGGGGAAACCCTAGCTATGCGACTGCTGCCCGACTCGCCGCAGCGGATGGAAGTAGCGAGTCGTCGTTCGTGGCCACGCCGGAGGCGCCCGAGCAAGTTCAAGACGCAACACCGGACGTTTCAAGCACCATTTCGGCAAATGTCCTAGCTCAGCGCGATGGAGAAATCGTCGAGGGAGACATTCCAGCTGAAGCTGGGGCGACGTCGTACGTTGCGGGGGTGCAGTACGACCAAGAGCCATCGCGGCCACTTTTCCGGTCACCACTGCTACCTCCCTCTGCACACGAGCAGGAAGCGCGTGCGAACATCGCTGAGCCTGCAGCGCTCTACCATGCTTCGGTCGCTCCAGACCTGTACCAACCGCAGACGTATGCGTCGCCAACGGGCTATTCGCTGGGAGTGGCACCGGGAATGTCGGAGCCTGGTACGCATGTCAGCTTGCAATGCGTCGCATCTCAGGCTTGCTAACGAAGCTGACAGACGACGTGAATCCCCAGTCGAACACGCTGGCTGCTTCGAACCCGTACCTCGAGTACTCGTACGACATCGCGGGTTACTCATACCCGACCCTCGGGTACGCAAACGGGACGCACATCGATGCCCCTACAGGCATGGCAGGGTCAGAGACAACGGCCCACTGGATACCGAACCAACCAGCGACAGACATATACGGCTCCCTTCCAGCTGCCCGGAGCGGAAGTGCTAGGGACGACAACAACTTCGAGACAGTGATTTCGGGCCAGTCGAGCGCAGCTTCGACATCGCTCGATTCGTCATACCATCGCCAGGTCGCAGAATTGCCGTCGCTACAGACCCATTTCGACAATCTTGTCGTCGACGCGGACTGGCCGCAGTGGGATCGAGTCGCTAGCGACGAAGTTCTCTCGCAGGAGCAGTGGTTGGAAATCATTGCCGCAGCCGCTCAGCAGGCTGCGCCAGGAGAGCCCGATTCGGTGATGGCAATGAAGCGCGACGACTTCGGCGGTGAGTATCACGTCTCGGTAATGGAGCCTCGACTGATGTCCGAGCGACTGGCAGGTTACAACGCCGCGCCATTCCATGCACTTGAGCACATGCCCTCTCCGGCACCTGCCAACCAAGGGCAGAACTTCACGCCCGGCGCAGCGCCGCCGGCCGGTCTCCTTTGGACGGATGCTCCGTCCGTCGAGCTGGCGGAATGGCTCAGTCTTCCGAGCGACTTCGAGGTTGACGCGTCGCCTGACATGGCCATGGTTGATGATGGGTTGCGCACCTCGCATCTGCCGGGGAACGACCAATTGAATCCTTGGTCTGGCGGTGGTGCCTCCGCCGAATCCTCTCAGGAGGCGCCATCCCACGACTCCTGGATGCACCAGGGGTACTGGAAGTGGTAGCCTGACTTCAGCAGTCTTTACCAGCAACTATCGCCGTTCAGCGAGACGATGGACATACCTTTCAATTCTCAGTCTCCCTCAATCTCCTCCCGCACGTCGTCTCGTACTTGTCTCGCTCTCGCCGTTATCTGTCAAGCCTGCTCTCTATTTGCTCTCATCTCGCTGACGATCTATACACGAATGTCGCGCTATCTCACAACTGTCCCAGTCTACTCACCTCGCTTCGATCTTGCTATGTTCCCAACTCTCACGCGTTTCTTGTATCTGTAGACCCTCCTGTATATTCTGTGTCTCTGGCGTGGAACAGCCGTTGATAAGCGTCGTTAACTCTACGCACAATCTGGTGATAACGCACCTCATCATTGACCTACATGGTGGGTGTGAGCGACATTTTCCCTAGGATGGGTACGAGACCAGGTGTGAGGAAGGGATAAGTCGGACTTGAGGCTCAGTGACCAGTCGGACCATGTTCATTGTTGCTACGTGTAACTTGGTCACCTGACTAATACCACCTGTGAGATCGCGATCTGAGCAATCTTGCGTCTCGATTTGGTTCCGCCGTTTCGCTCTGGCCAGACTGGGACCAACTAGCACCCCTGATCACGCAGGGTCTCCTTGAATCTGATTCGTTTCGCTATCCATAGACGCTATAAATGAATGCATACCTCGGACAATGGTGCTATTGCGTATACGACGCGAGGTTCGCAGCGGCGCAGATCGACTCACACAGCGCAGCTTGCTTGAGGGTGTCGCAGACCGAAGTGCTTCGTTGGACATCGCTAAGGTATGCATTCGTTTCTCTAGCTACTTATATATATGTTTCTTCAGATACTACGACGTCTGATGGCCGACGTGGTGCATGGTACTATAGTCTCGAGACTACCGCAGAGGGCGCACGCAATGTACGCCGGCGGGACCATACGGTAAGTGCCGTACGTTCCACGAGTCGGTCATGCAGCGGACTTTGATGATACCGGGCTGTCAGTACAACGTCATCAGTCGACTTTTCGTCCTGGAATTGGTAAGTCGAGTGCCCATCCCATACGCATGACGCGCGTTTGACCTTTCGCACAGGTTCACCAATTTCCGCATCACTCTACCATGCGAGACATCCACCCGACTCTTCGAACTTGTGGCTAATGTGTCTCCTCTCTGCATCTGCGTGGCAAGGGAAGCCTGCTCAGGTCGACTCCTACCTTCGCGAACCCCTTGCGTTTGCGACATCCACTTCCCCAACATGTCACTGATCCCGGTGAGGGCTGAGATTGAGTGTAAGGTAGGTCCAGCCAATCAGTTCACGATTCGGTGCGGCTGACCCGTCTCGAGGAGCCCTTCGCTTGACATCGGAGAGGTACCTTGTACAGACGCCTCACGGAACTAGCATGCATAACGAAGTCCGCGGGCTATGCGCGGTATGCTGTAGCTTCAGGACCGTATGACCTGCTCCGATGTCATGTAGGTTTCCTCTCTCTGTCCAAGTCACAGACCGGACACTGTCAAGCTGAGCGGCTGACAGCTTCTCCGTGCTTGTCTCAGGCTCCAGGATAGCACAAAAGTTATCCATCCCTCTCACGTATCCCAAGTAATATGCATGAAGATAGCATGTCCGGTGAGCAGAATGCCCAACCGACGTGTGCGGTCGCAGTAGCGGTCGCCGATGATGATGCGCTAACTGGAATACGCCCCTGATAGTGATTGTTTGTCTCGCTGAAGATCCGCGTCTCCATGCCGCCGATGACAGGATTCTCCGTGATCTCCTGCATAGAACATTGCATGAACGCACTCCGACTCCGCCATCCCACCGGCTGAAAGAGACCTTGCCAAACATTGTCATTCTGGAGCACAGAACCGTCCTCCGGGGATATGTTCTCATCGTTGCTAGCCTCTACAATATATAAGCCCTTGGTCGGTCGACATCACCTCAATACTCAGCAACAAGCCCACCACTCACACCAGTCTACGTGCACAGTCTACATTCGACGACACACGACAATTTGAACAGAACATGTCATCCTCGGGAACGGCTCAGGTACACCTCTCTACCGTGGTTGGAGAGTTGGTTTTGGGAATGGGACCTGCGCCGCCCCGTGGCGACCCAGCGGTGGAACATATCTTGGTCATTGGAGGCGGCGTAACCGGCTTGACGGTTAGTGGTCCATCATTCGAGCCCCTGCCTCAGACACTTACTCAGAGTCAGACGGCATGGCTGCTCCTAGACGCAGGCTACAATGTCACAGTAGTCTCAGAGCGATGGGCGAATCCCAGCAACCGGATCACATCTCAAATCGCCGGGGCTCTGTACGTTTGGAGTAACCTCACGTATTCACTGTGTTCTGACTGATCGAATCGTAGGTGGGAGTGGCCGCCCGCTGTCTGCGGCAGACATACCGACATTATCTCCTTGGAGCATTCGAAGGGCTGGGCGATGACGTCCTACCGTATCTTCGAAAGGCTGATGGAGATACTGCCCACGGAGGCCCACGGAGTCCGCATGCGCCTCGCGAACTTCTTCTTCGATCGCCCCCTGGAGAGCCTACCTGATCAATACCAGAAGATGGAGGAGATTGAGCATTGTGGCGTGAGTAGCCCGCCTAGTCTGTCCTACTATGCGACCCGTTGACATTTGATCAAGGTTGCTGGCTTCAAACGCGACCCTAACCTCGTGAAGCGACACGCTGTGAACCAGAAGGCCGGAGTAGTCGACTCATACCGCCACCTCGCACCTGTCGTCGACACCGACCAGTACATGATATGGCTGCGCGACCTTGTCACTCAGAAAGGCGCCACACTTGTCACGGAACGGATCTCTGGCGACCTCCTGAGCCAAGAGGACGAGCTTCTCGCGAGCTACGGAGCGCACGCCATCGTCAATGCCACCGGCCTCAGTGCGACAGAGCTCGCGAGGGACGAGACTGTCTATCCTCTACGCGGTGCGCTCATCCGTGTGGTGAATGACGGGAAGAGGTTCCCGAAGGTCACGGAGGCACTGGCTGTGGGCATCGACGACGCGCATAGAGATGAACAGGAACTCGTATTCATCGTTCCTCGCAATGACAATGTCCTGATCCTCGGAGGTAAGTCCGCCTCTCCCGAGACACATTCAGCACACACATCTAGCCTCACAGGAATCGCGCAACCACGTCAGTGGAACCTAGATCTGACGCTGGACAGCCCGGAGATCGTACGTATGCGGGAACGATGCAACTACTTCGTCCCTGGACTGGAGAACGCTGAATACGATCCCGACGCGCCATTGGTGCAAGGAAATCGACCGACTCGGTCCGAGAACGTCCGCGTCGAGAGGGAGATGCGGCTCAAGAAAGATGGCTCTGCGAGCAGAATCATACATTCGTACGGACAGGGTGGCTCGGGATTCTCGCTGTCCTTTGGATGCGCGGGAGAAGTGCTCGGCCTGCTCAAGGACCTATCGCTGGGCCTCTTACCTACGAAGATGTCTCACAAGCCATCTGTGGTACCCGACGCTGTGCGGGCACACCTGTGATCTTTGTATACTTAGTATCAATCTAATCGGAAGCTCGCGTCTAATGGGGGAATGCATCAGAACAAGTATCTGTTCACCCTCAAGCTTCAAGTCGTGCTCTGACCATTCTTACAACGTAATAAGTAATCATCATGCTCTTGCTGCTGTTGTTGGGGAAAACCGGGGGTGATCGATGATTGGGTGTCATTCAGCTGTGTCTGGCGACGTTGTGGTCCAGACACTTACACGCATGAATGATGCTGGTAATTACAACTCGACGTGGTCGTGCCGCCCGGGGCCAGCCGCGGTGGTTCCCGAGATGCTGTTGCGCGTGTCTCAAATAAACGGGTCAATTCAACGTGCATCTGAAGGCATCGGAGGCTCTATCGTTTTTGGAGACAGTGTACAAAACGAGGACAACGACAAACCATATATACGAAATCTGCAGAGGATGTACACATACCCACGCCGGCTCCCAACGCTGACATACAAGAGGTTCCGCGAACTCCAGGAGAATCCCTGCCAGTAAGGATTCAGTTGTTAGGTCGAACTTCCTGTAGCTCACATTCTGGCTGTCGACAGGATCCTCTCGTAAGGGCAGAACATCTCGTCAATAACAATGATCACGGTTCATTACAACATGACTGGGTGTAGGGTACAACACGGAGACAATACAATATGCCGAAGTCCCTGATAAGTGTCCATTGTCCATTCATGATCACCGTGCTTCAGATCCTCCTTCACAGCACCAGGTAGGCACGGCAGCCTTTTGCGCTCAGCAGAACGAAATCGTGTAGTCGGTGCCGGTCGGGCAAGAGCTTGTCATACCGCAGCCGTCACCCTCATCCGAGGCTGTGCAAGCCTGGGGGCCGGTCGTGCCTACACATGCTCATGTCAGCAGTCACATTCCCAGAAGGAACCACGCAAGACGTACATCCGGTTCCGGGAGTGATCGTCACCGCAACGTTGAAGCCATCTGTCGTGCTCGGGTTGAAGAAGTCCAAGTTATTCCATCTACACGCGCCGCATAGTCAGTACACTCCTCTTGTCCGTACGGCTGCCACCGGACTCACGCGTTGATCGTGAACTGCGCGAGCGTCACGCCGCTTCCCGCCGGCGCGGTGCAGTTCTCTCCACCAGTGCAGCTACCTGTCTGGCAGGTGCCCGACGCGTCACACCCGGTGCGGCCCCAGATCCGGCCTCCTGCACTCCAGGCGGAGTCAAGCGAGACGGACGACGAGCTCCCCGCGGCGACAGCGAAGCCGCCCGTGGAGGAGCCGTCAGAGGCTGTCGCAGCGGGGTAGAAGCCGGGGTCGACCTCGTAGCCACAGTTGTTCGTCAAAGTCACGGTCGTCCTGCGGATGTCCAGGTTAGTTCGAACGGCTGGAATTGACTAGTCAGCGTGTACTCACGCAGAGACGGCGGCAGCGAAGGCGACGAAAACGGCGAAGGTACGAGCGAACATTGTGATACAAAAAGCGAAGAGGGAAGGCAAGGTGTACAGAAGAGCAGAGAAAGAGAACTGGAGAAGGTAGCTTGAGCGACACTCACCATCGCTACTCTCTTATATACGCTAACTCTCAGCAGCGCGCTACGACGTCATGGCCTACGATCGCCGCACCCGCCACACGCGGCGTTCTCCAGAGCTCTGCATGGCGGTCAAATTGCGGCCTCGGACAGCCTTGGCGGGGACCGTGTCGGTGGTGCACGCCGCCAAAGGCGGTGGGCGTATGTAAACTTCCAGCCCGGGTCGCTACGGTGATGCACGAATATGGGCCTGGATGGACTCCACGAGAGGCATGGGAACACCGGCGGAGCCCTTGGCGGTGGAAAACGTTGTGGTGGCTGGTGCGAGTTACATCACTCACGGAGAGCTATGGCCGACGACATGGTGATAACTTACCCTTCTCCCGGTGAGCAAATGGTCCAACCTGGTAGGGTTAGTTATGCGCCGCATACTGAAAGGCGGGTCGAGAGATGGTTCGCGCACACACGCTGTTAGGAGATCCGGATATACGCGACGAGAGCAGGAGAGGGCAGGGCGCACCGGCGGTATGCCAGCTGAGTCCGGCTCCGTTTCGTTGCGTAGACACGTGGTGATGGGACCATGAGGCGCCAACACGGTCAGGTGATCGCGTTCGGGCGCGCTCCATCCACGAGCATCGCAAACCCGTGGCTTCGCCACGGGTTTACGGGGCGATTTTTTCATTCTATGCTTCATGTAACTTTTAAGATTTCATACTTGTGCCATGCCAGACCTGGGCTTCGCCTCAGGTCTGGCGGCAGTTCTTTCATTCTGTGCTTTGTGTTACTATGAAGGTTATATTCTTGTGCATTGCCGACCCGTGGCAAAGCCACGGGTCTTGCAGGCAATTTGAAAATTCAATGCTTCATGTAATTATTGTAATAAATGCTTTGGCGTGTGGCTTCGCCACAGGCTGGCAGCATACCCGTTAGTCAATGCTTTGTGTACCTACTGGAATAGATGCTCTGGCATGCCAGCCTGTGGCGGAGCCACAGGCTGGCGGCGTACCCGGTACTCAATGCTACATGTTACTCCTTTGAACTGCAGTGCGGAGGGCGCCCGAGGGCATATCCTGGTGTGTATATTGGTTCCCGTTATGTACTTACCTCCTTGCACCCGCCACGATGCCTCGGGAACACCTCAAGAAATTTCCCAATGGGTTTCTCAAGTTTCCCGGGGACACCTCGGGCGAGGATACACTGGTGAGCGGAGGGCGCCCGAGAGCAGCTTTCCTGTCAACATTACCTCCCGTCATCATGCCCGTTGCCCATCACACACGCCGCGACGCCTCGGGAAACCCGCTGAAATGTCCTGACTTGCCGAAGGGGTTTCCCGTTCAAGGTCCCGCCGCTCCTTTCGCGCGCGTCGGGGACGCGTCGGGCAGGGACCGCGCAAGCGCCGGGGAAGCGGAAGGCGCCGGGCCCGTTAGAGTGGTAAGGATTGGGCGCACATGGTTTGCCACGCGGCCAACGTGCGCTCCATGTGGCTTTCTCGTGGCTTTTTCGCGCCACATCGACCCCGACCTCCCATTCTTTTATGACGAGCATCGCAAACCCGTGGCTTCGCCACGGGTTTACGGGGCAATTTCTTCATTCTGTGCTTCATGTAACTTTTAAGATTTCATGCTTATGCAATGCCAGACCTGGGCTTCGCCTCAGGTCTGGCGGCGGTTCTTTCATTCTGTGCTTTGTGTTACTTTGAAGGTTATATGCTTGGGTATTGCCAGCCCATGGTGGGTGATTTCTTTATTCTGTGCTTCATGTTACTTCTAAGATTTCATGCTTATGCAATGCCAGACCTGGGCTTCGCCTCAGGTCTGGCAGCAGTTCTTTCATTCTGTGCTTTGTGTTACTAAGAAGGTTATATTCTTGGGCATTGCCAGCCCATGGCTTTGCCACAGGCTGGCAGCATTAGTTCTATTAAATGCTGTGTGTTAGTCTCCAGGCGTCCCGGCCTGTGGTTCAGTGATATCTTTGTCTTCTTGAATATAATCTGACATTTCTTACTATTTCCCGGTGCTGGTGTGCCATTCCCTATTGTCCTGGTATTTATGTATCATTTTCCTGGTACTACTCAGATATCCTATCGCCCGGTACTGATTTCCCGGTGCTCACAATATGTTCAGTCTTGTGATTGCATTTTAATTCAATGCTTCCCGGCCTGTGGTACACATTCAGCAATATTTCTTGTCTTCCTGTTTTCCCGGTACTGATGTTGGCTATTTTCCTGGTATTTATGTCCCATTCTCCCATTACTGACATGTTCTGTATTCCCTTCCATCTTTGCAGGCCTCGGGAACACCTGTGTACTCACAGGTCCTATTTCCCGGCACTGAGTTGTCCTGCATTTCGCGCGGAAATCCCGCCTCGGGGACAGCTCGGGCGGCGCCGGGGAGGAGAGAGCGCCCGACCCGCCCGGCCGGTAGGTGGCTGAGCGCACGCGGCGAACGTGGACGCCATGTGCGCTCCATGTGCGTTTCTCGTGGGCGTACGCGAAAACCACGCGAGTTACGCGCGCCACATCGACACCGCCGTCCCATAATTTTATAGATTTTATAGATGATGCGATGCTGTGACAGGACTCCAGGATGTATATGTATTACGAGTCGACCCCTGCATGGTGATGAGCAACTTCAGCATCACAAGGAGCGACATTCCAGTTCATGACTTAAGCCTTCCGTACCTTACGCCTCCATCACTGGCAGCACGACTCTTGAGCCTGTCTGGGCCCGACCGATCTGAACAGTGACCGTTCAGATTCGCATTTCCATGTGCTTTTGGGTTTCTTTACGCTCTTTTGAGGGAATAAATACATCAGCCAGTAACGTTGCCGATGTTGTCTGGAAACTGATTGCACGTACTCCGCATGTGCTGTAGATTCCTCCGAATGAAAATCCCGGGAGTAGCAAGAGGTCAGCAAGAGCGTGGTGCAGATTCCGGACATGGTCAGATGTCGCAGAGAGAATATTGTACGAGTAGACGCAGCTGCAGTCAGTGTGTATAAGTGGATATCATACTTGTGAGGCGTGCATGTCGTGCGGCGGCTTCGGCCCTGGACTCGCCCGCAACCATACTCGGCAGACATGTGGTGAGCTGAAGCAACGAGGAAAATGTAGAGCGCACCCACGTACTGATACATGAAGCCCATACTCAGTCAGAACGAGCGTGATCAGGCTCTTCATCGCGAAGTATTATAATGCCCTCAACAGTGGCAAACAAGTCTCCTCGAACCTGCGCGGCGAGGAAGTCATTGCATATTCCCAGGCCCGTGAAAAGACGCACTTGCGTGAAGCTAGAATTCTTTCTGCTGGTACTATTGAGTTCCGACTCGTGATGAAGTGTGGCGGACACTACCGGGTACTAACATGTCCGGATCCCCTTCGCTCTGTGAGATATTCGTTGCAGCATTGAGCTATATGAATATTCGAAGCTCGCAGGGTGGGTGTACTTCCGTTGGCGACGGTCGCAAAGAGTCAGAGTACGATTTTGAGTACTACAACTTACAACGTTCCGCCGGCCACGGAACCAAATCGAGATTACGATCTCACGGTCAGTCAGGTGACTAGGTTACACGTAGCACGACTTTCTTGGGATTGCACTTCTCTGACTCCCGTCTCCGCGTTCTGGTCATACGTAGGCCGATGAATAAGTGAGTGCTCGTCAGAATGTGCGTAAGGTCGATAATTCTTATTAGCCTTGCTGTTCAGCACCAGGAGCATAGACGCACTTTGAAGGGAGGCTGGCAGATACAACGTAGCAGGGTCAAGACGAGGTAAGATAGACTAAGCAGATCACGAAATAGAGCGCGACATTCGTGTATAGTGACAGCGAAATCAAAGCAGATGGAGAGCGAGACATGAAGGGAACGAGATCAACGGAAAGCAAGACAACTGCGAGACGATATGCGGGAGATTGGGAAGTGTGTACGGAGTGCGAGATAAAAGGTGTGTCCGTCGTCTTATTGAAGGACAATGGTGTGTAGTGCTTAGGCTGGTTAAATCAGGCTACCAGTCCTTCTGAAGCATCGCGCAATCATGAGAGAACGTTCCTTGGGAGGAGCAAGCGGGGCCTCCACTGCCAGACCAAGGATCGAACTGGTCGCTCCCTGACAATCCCGGGATGTGGAACCCGTCGTTGACAATGACCTGCTCAGGCGACGCATCCGTGCCGGAGCTGAAGTCGTCTGGAAGATTGAACCACCCCACTAGCTCGACGGACGGAGCATCCGTCCAGAGGAGACCGGCTGGTGGCTCCGCAGGGCGCGCCGTAGTAGGCGCGTATTCGATTTCTTGCAACAACGCCGCGTCGTTCTCTGCCAGTCGTTCCATCGTCACTTCAGCTCATCGTTGGTACGATGCTACTCACCATCCGAGTTCCCGACGCTGTCGTCCTGCCATTCTGTTGTCGCATTAGACCCTCCTTGGTCACCCTCCTCGGTGGTATCCGCGGTTAGCCCTTGGCCTTCCGGGAGGACACCTGGGTCATCGTTGCTGGCTACGTCCGCTGCGCCCCACTGCGACCAGCCCAGCTCGAATGCGACGTTGTTGAGGCAGGCCTGCGGCGACGGCAGCCCTTGGTACGACAAATCATGGGCTGTCGCAGACGTGTTTGTTTCGCTGGCAGTCACAGCTCCGAAGTTGTTGACGCTTGCAGGGCTTACGCGCAGAGCAATGGGAAGGGGTCGGACAGTGCTTGTCGCGCTCGCAGTGTTGTGCGGGTACGAGTGCGCCATAGCGTCTGACTCTGCCATGTTCCCAGTGTCATTGAACGGCGTCCCGTTTGCGTGCTCGACAGTTGGGAATGGGAATGTCGCGATGTCGAGCGAGTACTCGAGATATGAGTTCGGGGCAGCGAATGCAATCGAAGGAGCGGTATGGTCAACGGAAAGTCGGTTCGCATCTTCTGGTCAACTTCATTAGCTTGCCCGAGACGGAAGGCAACGCAAGCTGACATGCATACCAGGCTCGATGGTGTCTGCGTGCGTTGCCTGTTCGCATGCAGAAAGCGGCGGGAGTGGCGACCTGAACGGTGGCCGCAATAACTGTCTGTACGACTGCGTCTCCGGGGCAGGCGATATTTGCCCAGCTTCAGCTGGGATGCTTTCCTTCAACTCTTCACCATCGAACTGTACCAGGTCATTGCGTGTTGTGGTCGTTGAAGTCTCCGCGGTTGCGTCTTCGACCAGGCCGGGCACGTCTGGTGTGGCCGCGGACAGAGATTCGCTACTTCCATTTGCTGCAGCGACGCGGACGAAGGCAGCGTAGCCAGAGCTTGCAGATCGTTCGTCCCAGACCGCGGACTCATAGTGCAAAAGTTGGTTCGTGCGTTGTGACTCTCAGATTTTGTGAACAAGCTCACCGGAGTTTGGTGGGCGCTGTTCTGCTTTGCGAGTTCTTGTAGGTCATTCTTGTTCGTCATCTTGATGCCCAAATTGTTTGATCCCCGCGTTTCAGTCGAATACAAGGTCGCAACGCGGAGTACAAGGGAGGAGGAGGAGCAGAGGGCGGGCAGCTCCGCAATGGTCGAACGCAGGAGGGATGGTGCTCAGCGGTGCACCGACGTTCGTATTCGTGCTGGGGTCCTGCAATATCGGGGGGCATGTCTGTACACACCGCTAGGTCTCAGGTACCAATGCATTCCCCGGCTGGCCTGCTTCTACGCAGAGCGTGCCGCACCGACGTTCGACATATAGGGGTCGGCGGCGCGAAGGCTGCGCTGGACCGGCGTCAAGGAGCCGGACGCATGTGGGAGGACGCATAGGACGGCGCTCGGAAGACCGGATGATGAGATCCTTGGGCAGCGAGAGTCACGGTCAACGACGTTGCATGGCGAGCGACGTATAGACAGAGGAGCGCGAACGCCCCGCGCCGTCAACGCGCAACAAGGGTAGAACGGATTGTTCTTCCCGGTAATCAAGGTAAGCCTGTCCGGCAGAACTACGCAGGTACTTCTGGACGCTCATGTACTACTCAGTGCCAATTGACCACTGGGATGGCTTCCAGACGCGCAGGACGCGCCGTGTCTTGTTCCTCGAGACGAGCTTCATTAGTACCATCTAATCGACACACGGAGGGTGCCTGAGGAGCTCTGGACGGGGGAAACGGGGACGCCGGGCAACGGGCGGCCGGGCGACGTCGTTAAGGACTGCACGTGATCGCGTACGGACAGTCTAGCGTCTACTACCTCTTTTTCTCAAAGTGACAATTGACTCTACCTGCAGGATTCGCCCCGATTTCTCCCTTGACGCGACCTTGGGCCGCAATCTGTCCTCCCGGGGCAATCCACCCTTCTCGTTTACTCATAGCTTTCACTCACAACGTTCGAACAGGTAATTCGTTCACAAATATACGAGGCTACCTCGTCGCCAGTTCTACATTCTGAAGTAATACGTGTGCTGCAACTCGCGAGCGCGATACGTGCCATAGGCAAGTCATATGCTACTCTGGGGCGACCATTATATACATCATCTCACCTCCGTTCCCACGTCGCCTTCCTTTCTTATTTTCCAGTGTCCCTCTATGGTCCTCGTTGTTCTTCGGCAGTCGCATGGGGCAGTTCATTCGGCCTCATCGACTGCTGTGCATTTCTTTCCATCGCAACCTTGACAGCTTGCAAACAGTGCCGGCCGTGTTCCTTGGACACCTTCCATACTGACCGGCATAGCCCGCATGCTCTTCCCAGATCTCTGGAAAGCAGTGCGTCGATCTCTTGGACCGCGTCCGCCGGAAGTCCGCTTACCCTCGCTTCTGACCCTCGTTGCGAGCGGGTGTCTTCAGGTACACTTCGTTCACTCCGGCCCTCGGCGTGGCGCTCTACTGCCGCCCTGGGAACATCGGAGCCCTCTGAAGGTCGTACCCAGCAGGATGGTCGCGGTCTGTTCTTGTCCACGCTGTGCTACAAGGTTTGCACTGCTGTCATTGCGTGCTGTCACTCGTATTGGTTCTTTTGTTTGAATATCTCCCTCACTTGCTCACTGCGGCGGCCTCTGCAGGCGGAAGTGTTATGGTAGTACTATTTTGACTGCCTCCGACGAGACCTCAATTCCATAGGAGCCAAAGTGATGGGAAAGCACTATGTATCGTACCGGTGAGCTCAATGTACACATTGTCTACTTTGCTCGAGCTAAATGCAACTGTAGGTTGCCCTCCCTTTTGCAGTACAAGAGCATACACGATCAAGGATCCAGGCAGCCACGTCAAATCATCACACTGCAAGACTCGGAATGACGATAGCTTTGACTCCAATGAGGTGAGATGCGTGCAATCTACACTACCGTTCCTCATGACCACTGACCACACGTCGCGATCGCTCAAGATCTGGCTGTTAAATCCCTTCGGACATCAGCGTTATTGTCTTCTTGAGCATTCGACACCAGAAGAACGTCGGTGACTTGAACGCTTTGCATGCGCTCAGATTTGGTGATTACCGCGCGGACTCGGACTCGGTACCGCAATCACAACGCCGGTCCGTACATTCTCAAAATGTACTTGAAGTACTTACAAAGGCTCGATATCCCTCCAGAATACACTATAGACGTCGAGTTGATACATCGAAGACCCTACGATGAACCTGCAGCTGAATATTGAGGCTTTGGGAGCGAGGCCAGGCTGAGGACTCGCCAAAATGCTGGCGTAGAGCCAACTTCCCACGAGCTGCTGCGGGTTATCGTCAACGCCCCACCCGCATAAATGCGTCAGAGGTTGCTACTTACATAACTCGTCTTATTGTTTAATCGTCTCGGAATCGGCCGCCGATGGAGTATCTCGTCTTCCATGACATATTACTAACTTGCTACTAGCCAGCTTCCCCGCAAGGCCTCATCGCTTGAAACGCTATTGTTGCAGCTAGCCTTCGTAGAGGCAAAGCTGGTTCTTCGCGACGATAGAGTTGCTTCTAGTCACTGCCGACTCTCATTGTCTCTAGCACGTGAGTGGCGTATGTTAATCGATCCTGTCCGTTGTCGCTGCTAGCTCACCTTTCACTGCAAGGACCTCGGGTGTATTGTGAAGAATTCGCTCGATCCTATCCAGTGCGAGCTTGTGAAAGGCATACAAGCTAGGTTCGTCAAATTGCGGCGTTGACGTACGTCATATTGCTATGCAACAACACCGCTGGAGACTGGAGTCTACGATTGCAAAATAGTTTATTGTCTGGCGCCGAAGCCTGCACATGAGGAGAGGTGCGCTTCTGCACTGCGCTTCGTCTACCGATCGCTTCTGGTCTCTGTATGCTATTCTTGATAGCCAAGCTAGTACGCATGGTGCATCAAAGCATCCGACGCGCACAGTAGATGCGCTTTGGCCACACCTCAGCGCTCCGCTATTCATGGGGAGCTCGCGTGAGAACAGGGTGCGTCCTTGATGCGGTAGAGTGTTCCGGCTTTAGATCAAGAGTTGCCCGCCGTTCTCGTAAAGAGTGTCGATGTGGCAAACGAGCCGCGTGCTAATCATGACGCTAGGTTGTTCGGCTTCTCTGTCGCCAGGTATATGTACTCCACTCTGACTTGCCTGCAGACCTGAACATCAGCCGTCGTCTCTCACCATGGTCTTGGAATCAGCACTACACGCCGTTCTCCGTGTCCAGGTTCTTCTCAAAGTCGTGGGCTTAGTAGGACTCGGACTGCTACTTCGCGAACTTCTCTCCTACATCCGTTTGCGCATCGCGCTACTCTCTGTTAGCAAGTTACCCGGGCCTCCTGCGCAATCGTACTGGACAGGTAGGATAGCTGATCTCGCATCTGATCGCGCAATTTCACTGATCTATGATAGGCAACCTGAAACAGCTCATCGCTCGAGACGCAGAGGAGTTTCAGCAACACGTCGCTCTGGACTATGGCCCAGTTACTAAGTTAAACGGGTTCTTCGGGGTCTGCATCTTGTTCATGTTACCTGCACTTACGCAAGCTCATCGGACCCACGCTTTACTAGGAGCCGATTTTATACGTATCTGACCCTAAGGCCTTGCATTCAATCCTCATTAAGGATGAGCACGTTTTTCAGGAGGGCAAGGAGTTCCTCGCGTGAGCATACATCCCGTTCATGCGCGCATGTCATATACTGAGAACGTCCGTTAGAATCATGAAATGCTTGTTTGGTAACTGCCTGAGTGGCGCATCCGGTAGGCAGTTCTCAGCACGCATCCCGTCCTTAGCGCTGACAAGTGCATAGGTCCGGACCACGGCAAGCAACGGAAGATGCTCAATCCAGTGTTCTCAGTTAAACATATGCGCCACATGCTCCCCCTCTTTTGGGAACTAGGTCACAAGGTGCGCAAATATCTGCCTACTTGCAGCGCGTGACAAAGACTGAGGTATGGCCTGGTATGGCCAGTTCTCAGAAGCAATTGGTACTCGCGTGCGCGAGGGACCTCAGGAGTTGGATATGTTGTCATGGTGCGGGCGAGTTGCGTTGGAGTTGATTGGCCAAGGGGGTCTAGGATACTCCTTCGACCCGCTTGTCACGGACAAAGCGGATTCGTATGCCGATGCTCTGAAGTCATTAGTGTGCGTAGCTTTCTCATCGACAATGGCACAGCATGCTTACTGATACTGTCGTCCCTCATACCTTGCGCAAATCTGTCGATACATGGCTGCGCGCAGTCCGGAGCTCGACAGCCTGATGCTCTTCCGGAAATTTATCTCCATTTCTGAGCCCCTCCCGACCTGGATTCGCCGTAGCTTCGTGAGCCTGTTTCCTCCGGGGACTCGAGTCCACACTCTGGCGAATATCATCAACAATCTGGACAAGAACTCGAAAGGCATATACGCTGACAAGAAGCGTGCGCTCGAGCAAGGCGATGCTGAGATCATGAAGCAGATCGCGCAGGGAAAGGATATCATGAGCATCCTCCGTGCGTAATCATCTTGACCCATAGTCACGCATTCCTGACAGGGCTTCACTGCACAGTGCGCGCAAACGCTTCAGCAGATCCAGAGGACAGGCTATCCGACGAAGATGTGATCGCCCAGATGTCGTAAGTCTCACTTAACTGCCAGTCCTTCGCCCTCCTGATGACCTCGCAGTTTGTTCATTGTGGGAGGTCTAGACACGACGGCATCTGCACTCTCGCGCGCCCTGATGCTACTTGCGGAGAACCCTGAGCGTCAGCAGAGGCTCAGACAAGAACTCTTGAGATCGGATGCTTGCGGGAACATGCCGTATGACGAGCTGAATCGTCTGCCATACCTTGACGCCGCAGTCCGCGAGACACTCAGACTGTGAGTGGTTAGGTTCTGCCACAGTCCTTCTATTGCTGACAAATCCCAGCTATCCTCCAGGAACGATCATATTCCGAGTGTAAGTGTACGCGGCCGCACGACTAGTAACCATATCTGACGGCGGTATCTTCGCCGTCTTCGCCACGTAGGGCGGGTCAGGATGCGGTGCTTCCCCTCTCCGAGCCCGTACACACCACCGATGGGAAGACTATGGACGCAATCCCCGTTACGAAGGGATCCCAATACCTCGTTGGTTTCACCGGTTGCAATATGAGCAAGGGGCTGTGGGGTGAAGACGCGCTCGAATGGAAGCCAGAGCGCTGGCTGGCGCCCCTCCCCGCGACGATCATTGAGTCACGTATACCGGGTGTATACTCGAATCTGTACGTATTGACGTCCTTGATAATTTTTGCGACATCTTTGCTGAATGATCGCAGGATGACGTTCTCTGGGGGCAAGCGTGCCTGTATGTACGTGTCCCACATTCCAGCCGCATGTCGGACGAACAACTGTAATGCTGATACTCAACTCGTACAGTGGCTTCAAGTTCTCAGAGATGGAAATCAGTACGTGTTTCATCGTGTGGTATAATCCTGGCACTCAGTCTGCATGAGTAGAGGTCGTTCTGGCTGTGCTCTTGTCGAAGTTCACCTTCGAGCCGAGCGACAAGCCGATTGTGTGGAACGTCGCTTCGGTGTGGTACCCCACGGTCGGCAGAAAGAGCAACACGCCCGAATTGCCGCTCAAGGTTGGCTTGTACCAACCCTCGATGAACTGATTGGCATCCTGCGCTGCATGGCACTCTAGGTCCAGGATATGACGGAATCCCGATGTCGCGTATGAGAATTATTGACTTATTATCTTCGCGACGTGTATCTCTAAAACGCCCACTTTTCGTTTCTGAATCTGCCACAAGCCACCCGATGCTGTTGCGTTCAGCCAACAATCATCCAAGCACTGAGTCAAGTCGGATCGCCACTTCGTCTTGTTGTTTAGCTCGAAGTGCAGCAGAGTGCAGCGCCTCAAGCGAGGGCCCAATTTTAATGTTCGACAAGGCCTGCTGACGCGTCAAAAGACACTTCTATGTATAAGCACGAGATAGGATCCCGTATGTCCCGTATGTCTGGTAGTCCTGACTCCTGGGCTGGACAGAGGCAGTGCAGACGGTGGCACGTACGGCTCACTTACGTACGCATGAAGACTTACGTAATCTACAGCCTGGCGACTTCACCGCACGTTTGGTCTTCCTCCTCTCGAGCTTGTCCGCGTCTGGGGTCCCTTTTAGGCTCTGAAAATGACATATCGACCGGCTATCTAAGTTGACCAAGTCGGTGGGCCTCCGCCGCCGCTAATGCCGTACTATCCGTGTCATGAGTCACCGGCGCGCCCCCTAATCAAATGTATACGATGGCAGCACTGAAACAATCCCAGATTCCGATATATGAGCTGAAGAAGAAATCGTGACCTTTTATATGCTAATTATTCGTGGAGCGCCACTTACTCGTTGCAGAGCCAGAGGAACGCAGACCGATGTCAAGCGTTGAAGTTCCCAGATAGGTAACAGTCCAGAAAAGGATGTGGGTCCACTTCCCACGCCTCAGCGGTAGCCCGAGCATTGACAACCGTTCCCAAGCCCACCGCCACCGGCCCACCGCGACCTCTGGGGCCCAAAACATTACTCTCTTGCAATGCATATGTATACCGTCATGGCGAAACGGCTTATAATCTTGTTTATAAAACTACATCTCTTTGAGACTCCGCGCAAGCCTTCTGTCGGCCCTGGGACCGTATCGTCACCATGGCGGGAGGCCGCGAGCCTCGTGGTGCACATCACAAGTCGCGACACGGTCAGTACATTCCAACGTCCTCTTCTAGCCGTTAGCTGTGGTATCTGTTTTTTGGTAGCTGACGAAATGGAGATAGGTAGGCCCCCTGTACATGTACTACGTGTCGCATAACTGACATAGGTCCAACATCGGTCCATACCGGGTATACCAGTTTAAAGTTTCGTCCATCGTACGTTCCCCAGTCCTCTTGCTTGTATAGATGCTATCATGGCGTCGCTAGGTACCAGCGCTGTAGGACTGCACCCCCTGGCGTTGTGAACCCGAGTACAATTGGCGAACATGAAAGAACATCACTCAATCGAGCAGACGTCGGGACCCTTGAACGCAGCAAGGTGCGGCCAAGGCTCAGTAGGAAATCAGGAGCCCGCTGATTCTGTCTGAGATCTACAGAACCGGGACATCGCATGCTCAACGCTTGTTCTTCAGTCACGCTTCCTCGACATTCCGGAAGCGCTGACCGTTATGATGGCTTCTACGGCACCTTTCGACCAGATTAGCAAGGACTGTCCCACGATGACAAGGGTTCGTTCTAAGAGGGACTAGTCCCTTGATCGATTTGGGCATTGTTAAGGGATGTGCGGCATGCTTGAGGCAGGACCGCAGACGCCGAAGGCAGCGCTCATGCGCCCACAAAATGAAGCGATTTAACACATGAGTCTCAGAGCCACAGCCCTTACAATACTCCCTCACTCAACATGAGCTCCTCCTACGCGTTGCTCCAGGATATCCTGCTCCGGTTCCTCTCGGCAGGAATGCACGGCGAGAACGTAGCTGTGGTGGTCGCCCTGGATGACGAAAGTCTTCAGTCAAACACACAAGATTCCGCCCTCGAGGATTTCTCTAAGGCTTCTCGGTCGAGAGTTGTAGTCAAAGTGCGCTCACCGGCCATCGCGCCTCTGTTGGTCGCCTCGTCCGTAACCCTCCCCTTCGAACCGATGCATCGTCTAATTCCATTACAGCAACTCCAACAACTCACTTGTGCTCGACGATGAATTCGAGCTACCCATTATTGGATCTTTACTCTCAACGCCACCAGCTGTGGCGTCAAGGTCAGCGGTCGTCTTGGTCAGTCATCCGTATTGCACATGCTTCGCCCATTCATTTGACCTTTCTCTAGCGGGACCAAACCGCTCTACTCGTCTACTCCAACCACGTGGAGGACGTCGTGCAATACGTCGTCGACATTGATCGCCGTCTGCATCATTCTTCCCATTTCTATAGCCGCAGGGCGCCAATGCCATTGCCAGGCGACGCAATATCCTGTCAGCCCCCGGACATCCAAGAGGGGTTCATCTTTGCGCCCCAAGACTATCTAACGGAGGACGCCTGGCTCGACGATCCTGTATTGGGCCTTCCAGAAATAGACGTGCCACTTAATGCGGTGCCACCATTCGAGTCCGAGGGGCGTTCCGAATACAAGGATAGCGCATTTCCCCTGCCTCAGATACGAGTGCGTATCATATGGCCATGATAACTTGCGCCCACACTGACCGCAGTATAGCTAGATGACTCTGCGTCCCTCGGGGCGAGTCTGACTGGTGTGTACGAGAGCCTATTGAGCGGCATCGCGCCCCCATCGCTCAACCCATTTTGGGTTAACAATGCATCTACGGATACCGAATATACGACGACCTACTCAGACACGACGATCTCGCCGAGTCTCCTCTACCTCCCTGTGTATACCCCAGACTACGCCACACTATCCCCTTCCTCAACATTGAACGCAACGTCTCCTACCATGCTCAGCGATGCAAGAACTCCGTCCCCGTTTGACGTCTACACGCCGTCAACGAGCACTCTTGAAGATCTCTCGGTATCGCCAGAAGTAAAGCTCGACACGGAGCAGTCGCCTATCGACCAGTGGCACCTCTCATCATCGAGCCTCTCGCTCCCCGAGCCACCATCATGGTCGCCGAGCTCCGCGTCATCCACCGCTCTGCCACGCACGATACCGCAAGAGACTCCGGCTGTGACTCTGAGCGATAGCAAGCACAACGCCACCTCGGTGGCGCTCGGCAAGCGAAAGCGCGGATCATCGCACATACCCATGTTCGCAGCAGGAGTATCAGACACGACGACGTCTCGCCTCAGGAACCATTGCCCAAGCGGCGCGCCGTCGGCGAGGTCCCACAAGCATCAAGGCCAATGGGCCTACATCCTCTCCCAGGACGCCCGGTCCATCCATCGCAACGTCGCGCGCTTGTTCAGCCACAGCGATGCGAGGCAGATCATGGCCATGGGTATCCCTGTCGCGAAGAAAGCCCTAATTATTATGACGCGGATGCTGACGGCGAGGACGATCCAGACGCGGATCACGAAGGTGTCGAAGATGATGACGGGCACCGCATGGAAGTCGATGGGGGTGGTAGCAACGACGAATACGTCGATGACGATGACGCAGCCGAAAGCGACAAAGGCGGCGAGTACGCCGCGTCGGATGAGGAATACGTTGAGAACGCCAGAAGCTCACCCCACCCAGCCAAGAAGCGTCGCACGAGCAGCAACTCGCAGAGCGATCAGGGCGAACATTATCTCTGCAAGAAGTGCGGCCGGACATTCATCCGCGGTACGGACTGGAGACGCCACCAAGACTTTTCAACATGCGCGAATGGCAAGCGCAAGCTGTGGCCTTGTACCTACAATGGCTGCGACACAGAGTTGTCTCGCAAGGACGCTCTGCTCAGGCATATGCGGATTGTGCACAATGCCTCGAAACAGGAAGGCCAGGGACAGACGTCTGGGCGATCGAAGGGCGGCTCTTCGCGCCAACGGAGACGGTCTGCTTCATGAATCTGTCTCGCTTGCAACTACTTACTCAGTTCTTCATCTATTTTCTTGTATTTGGACATCGTCATCACTTTGCTCTGTATCCTCCTGTTATCATCGCATTTGGTATCGCATACAACGTCTCCGTGTCTCCTCTGGTCTAACATTGACGTCAGGTCCTGTAGCTCTTTCTACCACCAATATACCAATAGATACCCTGTGGAATAGATACCCTGTGGCTAGCGCATGTCAACGATCCCGACGTCTTGTAGCCGTCGGCGGATTAGGGCGGCTGTGAGTCAGAGCACCGCGAGTGCCCATCCCTCGTGGCTGTGCATGGTACATCGGGGCTCCGCCATAGTCTGGATGCCCTGATGCTCGAACGTTATCGGTACAGACGGCGTGTACGGCGTTTGGTTAGGATTCACTGCATTCACGATGCAGGCCGGCGTGCTCGCTACCCAACTGTTCCTAAGGTCAGCTCATAGCACAGCAATCGGAGGAATGAGCGCTCACAAGCGACACAACTGTCGTTGAGGCTGCGCAGCTTCGTTCAGCAATGCGCGGAAGATATGAGCATAATCTGATTTTCTCCGGGGGATTTTGCGGTGAACAGCCTTGACTCTCGAGTCACGCACGACAGAACCCATGGTTCCCATCTCGTGTGATAACCTGGAGATACGAGATGAACAGATGAGCGGTTTTGAATCGAGAGCGGAGTCCCCAAATCGACGAACATGTGTATCACGACATCACAACACGCCAACGCACCTTCCTGGCCAAGTAGGCCAGCCTGACTCGCACAAAGCTTCACGATCAGAATGCTTCCACAGTGAACAGCCGGGTAACGGAGCGGAATTCAAAAGTTGAAAGAGTCCGGATGTCTTGTATTCGTTAAGTGGGGACGCGGAAGCGGAGGTTCACTGCCAAGTTCTCGACTGCATCTGAGTCTATGAGGCGTGAAAATGGTCTTGCAGACTCATGAGACCCGAAAAGAAACGAAGGAGAAGGAATGCAATATTACTCACCACGCGGTAACTACGCCATCTGCCGCCTTCGTTCTGGCGTATATGGGTGGCATTGTGATTGAACTTCATGCATGGCCGGAAACACAATGCAGAGCATATGGCCGGGTCGTTGCATTGTCCGCGAAGAATTCTTGAGAGGCCAGGCTTGTTGATTCCAAGATGTTCCGGTCATCGTTCTCCGCAACGACCGGCGATTACAAGTGAACACAGCTAGCACATTGCCAAGCGGCAGACTGGAAGAGCCAGATAGAAGAACCGCGAACAAAGAACCGCAAAAGTGAGCAGAGTCAAGACGATCTGCTTTCGGACAGATAACGCGAGGATGCACCAGCAACTGGGATGCCCACTGCGGAGCTACGGAGTATACATTGGGGCTGATCTAGTCCGTGAGCCAGTGTTTTGAAGACCGTGTTATACTTCGGGCTGCTCGTAGACACTTAGTAGCCAGGGAACCCCAACCGCAGCAGACGTTCAGTATCAACGTGTCGAGGGGTCGAGCGGCCAGTGGGTCGACAAGCGCGTCGACACCGTCTCCGGCTCTTGCCGGCGGGATCTACGGCGGGATCTACGGTCTTCCTGCTGGCAGCCTGGCACGGTCGTCGATCCCACCTCAATACGTAACCAGCACGGACCACGAACTCTTCAGCGCGCACCGTCTACTCGCCAGTATACAACATTTCTGGACTTTCTGAACGGCTGGAAATGCCTCATTCCGACCAGCGACCTTCCTTTCGCCCGCATTTCATGTGTCGCCAGGTCGACATTCAACGATGCGATTCTCGCCCGAGAGATACTTGCCAGTGTGTTTAAGCGCACTATTCAGGTAGGCTGAGGTCGCTGGCTGCTCTCAACGCGCACGCCGGTATCCGTGGTCATTCTGGCTGAGGGTCTCGTGGAAACCGGAGGACCGTCGAAGGGCTCTAATACGGGAGGAAGGGCGGAAATCTAGCTGCTCTTCCTAAGCTCCAATGCTCCCTGCGTTACAATCTGCCTCAACTAGCCTATGAGTTGATTGCGTTGGCACTGCTCTGCGGCGCGGTGGGAATGGATAGAAGGTCCTCTTTCATTGTCAACGTGCGTTCCTGGACACCTCGTTGTGGCGTCGTTCTCTAACGTCTCTCGTCTCAATAGGTCGTCTTGTACCTGCTTCACGATGCCTCTGTCGACTCTGGATGCAGGGCCCTATCTTAGTGCTTTACGATTGGAATGCATCAGCGGTCATGACCCCCCTACACGAGAAGGGGCGCATTATTGCGCTGCTGCTTCCCTGCCTTGTTGAGGTCGCATCCAGAACATGCGCTTCAAGTTCCTTGATCGACCGACCTGTTTTCTCATCTTTCAGGCCGGGAGCTCCATAAATGTCGTTGCTCCGGAGTCCAAGGGTGCGCCGCTGCATGCACGCTATCGCCGCCACATGGTTGTCTTTCGTTCTATGCCTTGGCTCCCGACGCTCTTGTTCTGTGTCGTAGCCAAGGCGAAGCTTGAGTTCTGATAAGCCGCAGGGAGGCGGAGGAAGATCATCGACAAACTTTTCATGTGCGGTCTCGGATAGATGGCCGCACCGCATGCACAAGCCCTGATTGTTGTACTCCGACGGCGACCGGATTCCGTACCCGTACAGTGGTGCAGTCTGATGGCTAGTTCGTGCGGTCCATCATGTCCTCTCTGAGTAAGCCTTGTGGCGGCGAGAATCTGCTCGGTGTGGACCACATGGGCAACGCTCACGACATACAGGATATTCTAGAGAACAGCCTTTGTCCTGCGGAGTAGAAACAGGTGACCGATCTGACAGCACAAGCTGACAATGCAATGCAGACCGCATGAGTCAAAACGCCACTACAGGTAAGTACGCTGTTGCATGTATCACTGTCCGAGTCAACGCTGAAGCTCGTGAACCTTGAAGCTCGGATTCTATGAACACGGCCGGTATGGTCCCTGCGCTACGACGTCGTCGACGGACGGTCATTCAGAGCCCATGAAGTGCTGAAGCGGTGCCTGGCATCATTGTAAGTAGCACTGCTCTCATTACTTCACGGTACTTCGCTGACTGACCGAATGCGACTTGCTTCGCGATCTGACAGATCCCTTAGATGTTGCGCACTGTTGTGTGACGTAAAATGCAGAGTTGTGTATCACTGTGAGCGCACTCTCAGCCACTGGCCGAAGATCTACACAGACTTCGAACTTGCACGGTATGTCAACCGTGATGTCCCCTGCAGAACGACTACTTACTGACGCTTCTCTCCTGATACCGACGCTATGAACTGGATGTACGACGGTACACGAGACTCTGCTTACAACCGTACAAGCCCCGAAAGCTACCGTTCAGCCACAGAAGATCATTACGTGAAGGTAACGTTGGCTGTGTAACATCGTCCGATGATTCCCGGGGCCTGCAATTCAGCAATCTAACTCGTGTCTCCGCCAGTGTGTTCTGGTGTTACTTCATATGGCCATGAAAACCACCTTTCTGCCCTGCTGCGCGGAGATGAGCGCTAGCCTGAGTAATGGCGCTCGAAACTCGCACATAGCCCCTCCATATCGAAGCTCAGTAGCGGAGTTATCGTTCCAGATGCGCTCGGAGTCCTGAACGCCTCACCTGATCAACGAGGCGGGAGACGATGTGCTCAGTGCTGTCAGCGTAGGCGCCGCGTAGTACCGCAGCGATCTTCGGAAAAGCAGTGCAGGGCAAAGCCAGCATATTATCTGTATCGGTGTCTCCCCACGAACGCGGTCTTCACATCCGAACTTGGGAAAGACTCACTGTCGGCTCAACAGACTCAAAACGCTCAAGGAGGCAAATCTTCCACAATTGGCGCTGAGTGCGTCTGTGGGTCCGCATTCCCACGCTTCGGCAGACCGCATGCGGCAGGACATTGACCCGACTGCAGTCAGATTTTTCTGCGTCGCCGGCTCAAAGAAAGGTGACAGTCACGCTATCGCGTTTGACCTGAGGGCCTCTTCAGGACCAGGCGCGAAGGGTGAGAAGGGAGAGAAGTCGCGAGCCTCGAGGCATTGCATCGCCCTCGGCGCGTCGTGCGGCTCAGCCTGCTGAGACTAGTACCGACAGTCCATCCCTCGCCACTTCCTAGATACAGCCACATAGATTCAGAATCGTGAACGCAAAGGGTCATATTGTACAGTATTCAGAGAAGAACAGTCTTGGCTGCTCAGTGACCGTCCAATAGCACGCTTTACTCACCTGCCTCTTCTGGCCAATTCTGCCAGTGCCAAAAGGGTCCGTTGATGTACTAGAGCGCGCGGAGGCGAGCATCTGCGATGATATTTGAGTGAATCATGCTAGACACGAGGCGATGCCGTTGCAGAAGCATGAAGGTCATGTCCGATCCAACCACATCGGCTCAGTGAGGCAGGTCCGATATAGTACCGCCAACATTGGCTCATCGAGCACTCGTGTATACGCTACATGTAGAGTTCGACACCGATCCTATGTACGTAGGCTTGCGGTACTAGGGCTGTTATCAGTGCTTTGAGTCTCGGTTGCTATGCTCGTCCCGCAGCACCATAAAAATGGTTATTATGACTCGCGAACGAGCCGTTTTGTCTTCTTCGCGGCACCAATAACATAGCCAGCGCAACAAGAGATTCATCCCAAAAAGATAATGTATTATCCTGTGCAATCGCAACTCCGACGACCGATAGAGAACCCTTGAGGAGGGTGCGGTGCTCGGTGAGACGAGATCACAGGCGCTCGAAGGCGCGCCACAGGACCTACAGTGCGAACGGATATAATCCGCGAATTCCTCCCCGCCACCGTCAACACGACATCCCAGAAGTGCCCACCATGAGCATCGCTGCCGAGACAACTCTCCAGTCTATCCTATCCCGCCTGGTCCCACCTGTTCCGGGTACAGATCAATTCGAAGACGTTCAAGTAGGCGTGAATGATGATAACGGAAGCGTCGCACTTTATCCCATACAAGAAGGCTCGTCGTTGGCGAGCCTGCTGCTAGCTTCAAACCGTCGGGCCGCCATCAAGGCCCATACACCAGCCATTAGAGCTCTCCTAGCAGACGCGTGCGTACTTCTCCTCGACCATGTTCGTCCCTACTGACTTTTCGCAGAGACGCGAATGCTGTGGCGCTCGCCGTCGACCATGAAATCGAGCTCCCTATCGTTGAGTCGCTTGCATCAGCATCGCAGATGGCAAGCTCGCGGCCTGCCGCCGTCGTGGTCAGTCATCTTCACAGCAGTCAGTCGATGTGTACTCACCTTAATACGTCCTGCATAGCGGAGAGAACGCGCGTTGGTCGTCTGGGCGGACGACGTAGACAACATCCCACAATTCTTCCTCGACCTCGAGCATCAACTTCGGCACTCCGCGAGGCTGTGCAACTGCGCGCAGCTGCCGACAGTGTCTCCACGCGGTTCCCTTAACCACTCTAACTTGCATATGTCTCTGGATGACGAGTTCCTGTTCGGGAGTGACGAGGACTTCCCCAGTGGCGCGGCTGAGTACGTGTACGATGGGGAGCGGTTGGTGATTCCACAACTAGAACTGTCATTCAATCCCTTGAGCATGGCCTCGGGTGAGGTCGATGAAGATCCCATGGACAGCGGTGTGGCGCAGCCGCGAGTACAGGTATGCTACTATACTACCTGCAGCCGAACAAGACAATGATGAGAAGCGCAGATCGACAACATATCCGAAGAGGCGACTCACCTGCATGCCCATGCACACCGAGCATGCGTTGAAGAACCTGCACCGTCGTCGTCGGCTTTCACAGTGGCCTATGGAGCAACAAGTACCGCATCTTCTCAGATATTCCGTGGTCATATATCGACATCATCCGAGGCGGAGATGGCGGCGACCCTTCACGAGGCGAGGTCTCAACCCATCCTAACGAGTAGAGTACGCTCTCCCCATAGTGCTTCAACTTCGACCCTCTCCCCTGCGTCAGTGCCCGGCATGCTCACAACACAATGGTACCCAGGGTTGAATGCACCAGCAATGTGGGCCAGTTCATCCTCGCTGCAGGTATCGCCTACCAGCACCGTAGGAAACCAAAAAATCAACACTACACCACGCTTGCGCGACCTAGAGCCACGCAAGAGTGGCGAAGATGAGGAAGATGCAGTTTCCTCGGTGCCGCCGAGGACGAATGCCGTGGGCTCTCTGAAGCGCAAACGCGGACCCGAAGCATCGCAGGGTCCAACAGGGACCGTTCGTGCTCTCAGGCCCCTACCCCAGCGGTCGATGAACAGCGGCGCTCACCAGGATCTGAGCTCCGCATTGCACCCTCTGCCTGGACGGCCGATGCCCACGACGAGTTGGCGGAGGCGCGTCGAAGAGCCCGTGGTCACGACTTCGCGCATTCCGAGCCCAGCGCTGGACAAGGAGCTCGATGGAGGCGCCAAGGTGGTAGATGGCGAGGAAGACGTTGACGGTGGCGACGGCGACGATGGCAGCGGAGACTACGTCCCCATCGATGCTGATGTCGAAGATGAGGGTGATGATGATCTCTGTGTCGAAGATGAGGGCGATGCCGAGGTCGAGCGCAGGCATAAAAGGGCCCGCATAGACGCCGGTGCAAAGGGCAGCGTGACCCGGAAGTCGAAGCCCAGGGTGGGAGGCAGGCGTGCGCCGCGAGCTTCGCGCGAATCGAAGAAGGGCCCGTTCGTATGCGACATGTGCGATCCCAGCGATCCCAAGAGCTTCACGCGCCTGTCCGACCTCAAGCGGCACCAGGCAGCACACCGCAAGGAGCGAGTAATGTGCGTATGTGAGAAGTCGTTCTCTCGCAAAGATGCCATGCAACGGCACGTTAGGTCGGGCAAATGCCCTGGTCCCCCGGAAGGCAGAGATACCGATGATGAGGAAGACAGGGATGCCGATGGTGACGAGGACATGGATGCCGACGGCGAGCCTGATGAAGACATGGATGCTGAAGGCGAGACAGACGACGAACTGGAGTTTGAAGGAAACTACCAGACTTGAGTCGCTTCGTGCGCACCTCTATCTATCGCAAGTGCTTCTCCAAGACCAGAGCTCTTGGTGTCGCCGTCGGACAGCATCGTCGTATCCGTGCTTGGACATTGTCTCGTATTGTACTCGGTTGTATCTTGCTCTCGACCTGTAATCAATTCACATTACTTTCTGCTGCATCATTTCAGCTGCGCGACATCTCACCAGAATGAAACCCACATTTGTACTTCGCAGACCTTCGCAGACTAGCTATCATTGAATCGCGAAGACACGATTCGTTCTATGATGACATCACCGGTGTGAAAATGTAGGGTCGCTCGTCCGCAAGTCTAGATCCCGGAGCGGATGGATGTGCAAGTCAGTGACATCCCGAGGACCTAGGCCAACTGAGGGACGCGACCTCCTGTCATCAGAAGACGAGGTAGACGCACATATGATGAGATCCGTGAGCCGTCTGCTCTCTTGAAGGAGAAGTGCGTCCGTCGATGAGCCTTTGATTAGATGGAAGCATGAGATTCCACGAACGGGGCGAAGAGTTGGAGTGTATCGATACATCGGCGGACGTTCTATCGATGGAGCCTGGGATCTGAGCGAAGAGCGTGATTCAATAATGAGGCGATGGTAACGGAGACGCGGTCCGCCCTTGGGTGTTATCCTAGGACAAGGTCTCGCAAAAGTATCTAAGCAATGAGAGGTGACACAATACCTGGGACGTACCAAGCAGCCCTAATTGCGGTCTTCGGGGGTTTCATACCGCTCACGCCCGAGTACTCGATCATCGCGGTGATGTCGTGTTCATGCACTGGGACGGCGCGTCTTCACTCCGACATACATTTGGCAGTGGATAGAGCTATTGCAGTCGACTATCAGTGAATCTCACTTTTTTGGTGCATCGTACGCACCGCGGTGCCTACGTTGTTTCCAATGATCACGTCTTCTTCAGTGGTCTCGACGCGAAACTCTGAAAGCTTGGGCGAGGATAGACGATCGCGGACGCAAAACAGAAAGCACCCGGGATTGAGCTGCGTCCTGCCGAAATGAATTGAAATCTTTCTTTGAAGCCAGAGAAGTCGGGGCAACTCACTAAAGGATGTTTGAACCCGAGTCGTCGCCAGCTGCATGTATCATTGGCGTACTGCTTCCAGAATTGGATCCCAAAGGACGAGGGTACGCATTGTTGCACACATCCACTGGTATTCTCAAGGCCTCACACGAGAAAGAAGGCGTATACGCCAAGGTGCAAGCTCAAGGTAGGTCACACGAACGGAAAGTGGGAACGCGTTCGAGCCACCACGCGTACGGCAGATCACGGCTGTCGCCGTCAAGTCGGGACGCACGTGCGTTATCGGCCGGTGGCTAAATGGACCCGGGCCCCCTCCTCCTCCTCCTCCTCCTCCCGGAGCGTGCATAGTAAGCGCTGGTACTGACACGTTGGTACTGATCATGAGCGTCAGACTCACTGTACTGAACGTTGAACGCTTCAACTTGCAGCAATCTAGTTCCGGAATCCGCACATGACTCGAATGGGCCTAGATACTTACCAGCAAGGTTATCCGCTCTCGATTTACTCCTGCGAGATGGGCCCTGAGATGGAGTACCCACTGGAATATGACATTTTCAATATACAGTAAGTAAGCACTGGGAACTTCCCCGGCGCTGCCATCCCCTCGGGCTGCCTTCTTGGCTTCGACATCCGCTGCGGTCCGCACGCTCGTTGCGTTCTATGGGCCCTTTATGACCTGGGACCCATCACATCGTGGATCTGACACCTGGGCAAGTGACCGTACAAAATATATAAGCTCGGGCTTCGGCTTGCTGAAGTTATCCGGGCTCCGAACAGTAAGACTGATGTGCTGACACTTACGTTGGACCCACTCGTAGGCACAGTATACACGTCATCTCCACCTCACGAAGAACGCGCTATCGGGCCACAACGGCCTAGGCCTCTGGCTTTATACGCAACCGCCTGATACTAGCGTACGGTCTCAGCGTCCCTGGTGTCTTCGTAAGTGTTATGACCCTCGCATTTCCCGCGCAGTTCACTGATCAAAATGTATAGCAATTCAGAATTGAGCACATGCTGGGCATATGCGCGCATTCTACAACTTGCATTCTGACTCGCTGCGACAAATCAAGGGGTATATACTTTGCATGATACCCGGCGCACGCCGGCCTGAAGATACTGACAATCGTGGAACACCAGTTCTCCACGATTGCCGCTGACCATTGTCCCGGAATAGGTATAAGATCCAGCGGCCTATTGAAGTCGTTGAGACACCGTAGCTGAAATCATTGCATCCTTTTCGTTTCCATACTAAAGTATGGTGCGCATTGTCGGTACATATATCCGTCGTATCTCAGGCTAGTATAGGAACCAACGAGGTCCGCTAGTAGAGGAACCAACGAGGTCGTAGTGACATCGCTCTCAAACAGGAACCATGAGCAGTGCACAGCGCCGACGTCCTAACGGGACGTCTCCCCTCCTCCGGAACATGCGGCGAAACCCATTCAGGTACGCTGATTTTGTAATTCGACCAGCAGGTACTGTTCATGCCGTATTATGATGCCAGGAAAGCCGCAAGCGCGGGACACAATACGTGGAAAGAACACTTCTCAAAGCGCACATAGGCTTACACGCTGACAGACCTACTATTTGTCGACGAAACTGTGTTTATGACTGCGGGCCGGCGAACTACATTGTGGTACGAGCAGGTTTCAGCGGCTCACTATATAGGCGACTATCCGTTCGGGTCAAGGCAGGAATTCTGGCCTGCCGACGCCGTTGTCTACTTGCACCTCATGGCACTGTCGCCTATCGTACTCGCGGTCAGTCTGCTGGCTGGTACTACTGTTCTATGGCGCATGTTCGCCTACTTGCGGTTGCGCCTTGCGAGCTCGGTGATATACAGCATCCCGGGCCCTCCGGCCAGTTCTTTTTGGACTGGTAAGTCGCCTCGCTTCTTTGTCCGGATCAATGTATGAAACTTGGTCATAGGTAACATGACGGACCTATTCGATCACAAGCAAGAGGCATTTTATCATAGCGTGGCTACAGATTACGGCTCCATCGTGAAGATCAGCGGCTTCCTGGGTGTAAGTCGTACGCTCCGTTCGTAGACTTCATTGTGCGACACTTACCATTGT
The DNA here is from genome assembly GCF_022264815.1 of Rhodofomes roseus. NCBI lineage: Eukaryota > Fungi > Basidiomycota > Agaricomycetes > Polyporales > Fomitopsidaceae > Rhodofomes > Rhodofomes roseus. Next base: position 333,604 of record NW_025952979.1, on the reverse strand, counting down.
TGCAGCGCCCGATGCTGGTCGTGGCAGACCCTAAGGCTTTGCACCACATGCTCATCAAGGAGGAGCACGTTTACCAAGAGACCAAACAGTTTATATCGTGCGCCGACCCATCACTGCATTATGTGGCGTCAATGCTGATAGGTTGACATAGGACGAACTTGGTCTACTTCGGTCCTGGTCTCCTATCTACATTGGGTAAAGAGCTATCATGTCTCATTGTCGGCTTCTCTCACGAGTGCACAGGCAAACAGCACGCAAGACAGCGAAAGCTTCTGAATCCTGTGTTCTCTGTGAACCACATGCGTCACATGCTATTATTGTTCTATGATATCACACACAAAGTAAGTGAATTTAGTCCACTGGATACGCCACGCTAATAATGATCACTACGCGATGAATTAGCTCCGTGATGCTCTCAAGTCTCGCCTGCAGAATGGGCCCAAGGACGTCGATGTGCACGACTGGATGGGACGCACTGCGCTTGAATTGGTCGGCCAAGGCGGTTTGGGCTACTCCTTCGACACGCTGGTGGAGGATAGCAAGGACGAATACGGTCAGGCCCTGAAACGCTTTGCGTACGTGGCCACACACGCTCGAGCAGCTACGTGCTGAAACGTAAGATAATCTATCTTTTTCTGTGCTCGTTCATTAGCCCGCTCGTCTCCACCGTGTCTTTGGTTGGCGGTGTCGTTTCTCCCTCGATGAAGCTGCCGAAGTGGCTACGCAGGACAATAGTGGAGTCTTTCCCTGCCGGAACACGCATCGAAAGACTTAAGAAGGTTGTTGACACTATGGACGGAAACGCAAGAGCCGTCTACACCGCGAAGAGGTGTAGTCTCGAGAAAGGTGATGCGGAGGTCGTAAAGCAGGTAGGCGCGGGCAAGGATATCATCAGCGTCCTCAGTGCGTAATCTACGCAATCATCTCAATGACCATGACAATCGCTCACTCACGAATGTTACAGTCCGCGCAAACACTACGGCACAAGAGAAGGACAGGCTCTCAGAGGAAGAGATCGTTGCACAGATGTCGTAGGTCCCTTTCACTTGCTTCCCGCCCTGAACGTTCAGCTGAAAGTCAATAGTACCCTGATCTTCGCCGGGATGGACACCACTTCGAACACTCTTTCGCGTATTCTATGGATCTTGGCCCAGAACCCTGACGTTCAGATGAAACTCCGCGAGGAATTGCTTGACGCGAACGCCATGGAAAGTTTGGCCTACGATGAATTGAACCGCCTCCCCTACCTGGATGCCGTGTGTCGGGAGACCATGAGAGTGTAAGTTGTTCGCTGCGTGTGAGTCAATAGCATGTCTGACCGCGTCTGTGTCTTGCAGCTATCCTACGGTGAACCTCCTGTTCAGAGTGTGCGTTCCACACGCCATGATAGCTGCACACATTAATGTACTATGTACCACTTTCAGGGCAACCGAGGACAGCGTCCTCCCGCTTTCGGAACCACTCAACACGCGTGACGGCAAGAGGCTGACTGAGATCCCTGTTCCAAAAGGATCGGATCTGCTAATAGGTGTACTCGGAAGCAATCTCAGCCGCGCCTTATGGGGAGAAGACGCCATGGAATGGAAGCCTGAGCGTTGGATCAATGGCATCCCTGCTGCCGTCTCCGACGCGCATATCCCTGGTGTATATTCCAATCTGTATGTCGCGCCCTGCCCGATGTGATTCGTCGTTCTAATGATCCATTATTCTTCTTAGGATGTCGTTCTCCGGAGGAAAGAGAGCCTGCATGCAAGTGTCCTCAGCGTCTTGTTTCTACATCTTCTGACAGGTTACGTCTTCTCTAGCGGCTTCAAGTTCTCCGAGATGGAAATGAGTGAGTTCACCATTCGTGTTGTGGAGACTCAGGCTCTCATCCGATCAATAGAGGTCGTACTGTCTGTCCTCGTCTCGACTTTCACTTTCGAGTTGGGCGAGCAGCCAATCGCGTGGAACATGGGCGGACTCGTTTTTCCAACCGTCGGATGGGAGAGTATCGAGCCATCGCTTCCCTTGAAGTTGAGTCTGTACAAGCCTGCTCTCTAGTAAACTGTGCAAGGATGTTGTGTATGGAATATGCAACGTGAGCGCATGTGACTTGTACTACCAGCATACGTCGCTTAACTTACATCTAGTGTATGAGCCACTGCTGCGAAGATTCCGACCGCTTAAATTCCTGGTTATTGCATGAAATTATATCTTTTCTGGAACATCCCGACGCTGGCGCTGATCTCTGAGAGGCTGTCGAGGGTTGGCTGCAACTTGGCTCTCATATATGGGCCGCATCACCCTGCGTCGATGATCACTACCTCGCAATCTGAATTGTAACTCGGACGACCAATTTGAACCCACCTCTGTACCGGCGAGTTCACTAGCATATAATGGTTTGACTTTTGACTTCGCGCAATATCGGACTACCACGAACACACAATGATCATGCAGTCTGGGACCATAGATGTACCTAGGCTCGTCGACGGTACAAGAGGAACAGCGGTACAGAACATCGTTTCATCTAGGCCAATCTCTGATTAGACATCAGTCCTCGCGTAGACCCTATCAGTTCACCGCCGATGGCTGATACAAGCCAACCTTCAACGGCAGCTCCGGCTTGTTGCTCTCCTTCCCGACCGTCGGGTACCAGACCAAGCCGACGTTCCAATGGATTGGCTTGCCGCTCGGCTCGAAGGTGAACTTCGACAGGAGGACAGATAGTACAACCTCTGTAGACTCCATGTCAGTATCCGAAGTCGTCCAACACCGTTAATCCAAGCACGTACTCATCTCCATCTCGGAAAATTTGAAGCCGCTATACACGTCAAGCGTCAGCGTCAGTAGTGTCGTCCTAGATACATGCACGAAACACGTACATGCAGGAGCGCTTGCCTCCGGAGAACGTCATCCTGGACAAAGTCATGAACGTTACTGCCAGTTTCCACACACCTGTCGGATATCCAGGAAGAGCCGGAGATCTAATGTAATTCCCGTAGGATAGTGCTGATCAAAAGGAATGATTCAGAGATATAAACCTTTGACATGACTCGTGGAACGTGGGGCACTGACCGTGTGGTCCTGCATGCCGGCGTACATCGCTTGCGCCCTCTGCGGTACCATGCACGACGTCGGCCTTCGGACGCCGTCGTATCTGACCTGCCCAAGAAACATGTATATAAGTAGGTAGAGAAACGAATGCATACCTTAGTGATGTCCAACGAAGCACTTCGGTCTGCGACACCCTCACTGAGCAAGCTGCGCTATGCGAGTCAACTGCGCCGCTTCGAACATCACGTCGTATACGCGATAGCACCATTAAACGAGGTATGCTTTCGGTTATAACATCTATGAATAGCGAAACGAACCAGATTCAAGGAGACTCCTGTGTGATCAGGGGTGCTAGTTGGTCCCAGCCTAGTCATGGAGTCAAACGGCGGAACCAAATCGAGACCGCAAGATTGCTCAGATCGCGATCTCACAGGTAGTCAGGTGACCAAGTTACACGTAGCAACATGGTCCGACTCAAGTCCGACTTATCCCTTCCTCACACCCACCATGGAGGTCAATGATGAGGTGCGTTATCACCAGATTGTGCGTAGAGCTAACGACGCTTATCAACGGCTGTTCCACGCCAGAGACACAGAATATACAGGAGGGTCTACAGATACAAGAAACGCGTGAGAGTTGGGAACATAGCAAGATCGAAGCGATGTGAGTAGACTGGGACAGTTGTGAGATAGCGCGACATTCGTGTATAGATCGTCAGCGAGATGAGAGCAAATGGAGAGCAGGCTTGACAAGAGCGAGACAAGTACGAGACGACGTGCGGGAGTAGATTGAGGGCGATTGAGAAATTAAAGGTATGTCCATCGTCTCGATGAACGGCGATAGTTGCTGGTAAAGACTGCTGAAGTCAGGCTACCACTTCCAGTACCCCTGGTGCATCCGGGAGTCGTGTGATGGCTCCTCTTGAGAGGATTCGGCGGAGGCACCACCGCCAGACCAAGGATTCAACTGGTCGTTCCCCGGCAGATGCGAGGTGCGCAACCCGTCATCAGCCATGGCCATGTCAGGCGACGCGTCAACCTCGAAGTCGCTCGGAAGACTGAGCCATTCCGCCAGCTCGACGGACGGAGCATCCGTCCAAAGGAGACCGGCTGGCGGCGCTGCGCCGGTCGTGAAGTTCTGCCCTTGGTTGGCAGGTGCCGGAGAGGGCATGTGCTCAAGTGCATGGAATGGCGCGGCGTTGTAACCTGCCAGTCGCTCAGACATCAGTCGAGGCTCCATTACCGAGACGTGATACTCACCGCCGAAGTCGTCGCGCTTCATTGCCATCGCCGAATCGGGCTCTCCTGGCGCAGCCTGCTGAGCGGCTGCGGCAATGATTTCCAACCACTGCTCCTGCGAGAGAACTTCGTCGCTAGCGACTCCATCCCACTGCGGCCAGTCCGCGTCGACGACAAGATTGTCGAAATGGGTCTGTAGCGACGGCAATTCTGCGACCTGGCGATGGTATGACGAATCGAGCGATGTCGAAGCTGCGCTCGACTGGCCCGAAATCACTGTCTCGAAGTTGTTGTCGTCCCTAGCACTTCCGCTCCGGGCAGCTGGAAGGGAGCCGTATATGTCTGTCGCTGGTTGGTTCGGGATCCAGTGGGCCGTTGTCTCTGACCCTGCCATGCCTGTAGGGGCATCGATGTGCGTCCCGTTTGCGTACCCGAGGGTCGGGTATGAGTAATCCGCGATGTCGTACGAGTACTCGAGGTACGGGTTCGAAGCAGCCAGCGTGTTCGACTGGGGATTCACGTCGTCTGTCAGCTTCGTTAGCAAGCCTGAGATGCGACGCATTGCAAGCTGACATGCGTACCAGGCTCCGACATTCCCGGTGCCACTCCCAGCGAATAGCCCGTTGGCGACGCATACGTCTGCGGTTGGTACAGGTCTGGAGCGACCGAAGCATGGTAGAGCGCTGCAGGCTCAGCGATGTTCGCACGCGCTTCCTGCTCGTGTGCAGAGGGAGGTAGCAGTGGTGACCGGAAAAGTGGCCGCGATGGCTCTTGGTCGTACTGCACCCCCGCAACGTGCGACGTTGCCCCAGCTTCACCTGGAATGTCTCCCTCGACGGTTTCTCCATCGCGCTGAGCTAGGTCATTCGCCGAAATGGTGCTTGAAACGTCCAATGTTGCGTCTTGAACTTGCTCGGGCGCCTCCGGCGTGGCCACAAACGACGACTCACTACTTCCATCCGCTGCGGCGAGTCGGGCAGCAGCAGCATAGCTAGGGTTTCCCCACTGCTGGCCCCAGATCGCGTACTAGTAATGCAAGTATCGGTTGCTGCGTCCTTGTTCGCGAACACGCATAACAAGGCTTACCCGAATGCGCCAATCCGGACAGTCCCTTCTGAGGCTCTCTGGTACGTCAGTCTTCGACATCTTGATGTCCGAAGTGTTTAATCCCCGCGTTTCAGCCGAATACAAGGGCGCGATGCGGAGTACAAGGGAGGAGAAGGAGCGGAGGGCGGGCAGCTCCGCGATGGGTGAACGCAGGAGGGATGGTACTCAACGGCGCACCGACGTTCGTGGTCGCGCTGGGGTCCTGCTACATTGGCGGCCATGTCCGTACGCACCGCCCGGTCTCAGGCACGGTACGGGACGCGTCCTCCGGCTGGCTCGCCGGTTGGTCTGCTTCTACGGAGAGCACGGACCCCGCCGACGTTGGACATATAGGGGTCGGCGGCGCGAAGGCTGCGCTCGTCCGGCGTCAAGGCGCCTCATGCATATGGGAGGACGCAGAAGAAGACGCTCGGTTGAGGAGATGATGACATCCTGAGGGCAGCGAGGAGCGAGGGTCGGGGGCCAGCCGCTTGAGCAAGCGAGGTATATTATACCTGAGAAAAGCTCCGGGCGCGAAGACTGTTTGGTGAGCAACGCACGCCCCTCCGACAGAAGTACGCGAAGTGTCGCGGACCTCATAGACATCCCACAGCGGTTGACGAATGGGATGCCTGCCAGATGGGATATTCCGTCCCTTCATTGGTCACAGTCTCCCTAGTATCGGACTGTCGCTCAGGAGACGCGCGTAAAGTGCCTGGAGAACCCTGAGGGTGGGCAGGGATGGGCGGCATGATCCATCCCCAAGAGAGCACGTGATCGCGTGTCGGACGACGTCACGAGCGTCTGCTGCCTGCTCTTCTTGCTACAGATATGTAGGTTCGTCCTTTTGCAACCTGCGACTCGGAAGCTTGACCTCTGGGACATAGAAATTCGAAGTCACAAGCCGCACGTATCGTGCTCAAGCCGGCCCTGTACCTCATGTATTCCCTCGCAATATCGGGCTTCCCTCGTCGGCCGAGATATCATCCCTCAATTGGAAAATTCCACGATGGCCGATGAGCTCGACGCTGGAGGTAGGTGAGTGGCTTCATACTCCAGAATATTGATTACATTTCCCTCTTTCCAGTTCTCCTAGTCCGTTCCCTCGTCACCTACCTCTTTTGTGCTCCAGCGTCCCTACTTCTGGTCTCCCTTGTTCTCCGGGAGCCGGCAATAACTCCCTATAAGTCCTTATGTTGCCTCATGGCATGCTGTGCCCTTCTTTTTCTGACTGTTTGGCAGCATGCGAACACCGCCGACCTCGTTCCTCACCTTCCATACAGGCAGGCATCGCCCGCATGCTCGACCCGGAGTCTTGGAAAGCAGTGCATTGCTTTAGATCTCTGTGTCCTCCGGCGAGCCCGCTCGCCCTCGCCAAGGTTTGTCCCCCGGTAGCGGTTGAGCCAGTTATGATCGCCCCCTCCGTTCGCTCCGACCCCTGCTCAAGCGCTCTCTTGCCATCCCGACATGTTCAGTACCCCGCCTCGAAGGACGAATACGCCGATATCCTCACGGTTCTACTGTCCGTTGTCTCTTCTTTTCTATGAGAATCATACGGAGTGGCTGACTGGGCATCCTTTCGATACACAGGCCAAAGTGTTCGACTCGCCACTGCTTGCGGGGTCGCACGTGCTTGCTCTGCTTAGGTGCCTGAGAGTTGCATCCCATCGTGGCGCGATGCTTCGCGGGTTTGTCGTGCTTGAGCCCATGGAGGAGGAGGAGGAGGGTCCATTTAGCCAAGACGCTTAGCAGGCGGGCGCGGTTGATGACCATCGCTCCAAACTTACCTTGATGCAGAGTCATCCCGCGAGATGGAAGTGCTACTTAGTAGCTGCTGGGGGCGTCCTGGGTACGTCTCTGTGAGTTTGTGATCACGATCCGTGTTCCGTGGCATGGGATGGCGTGCGTGATCGATGCTCACTGCAATGCACGACACCAATTGCGTACGACACCACTCATAGCTAGACTCACAGTGCGACAGCGCTGTGGCAGACGAGGTTTGGCGTCTGCCATCTCCGTACCTCCCGTCTTCACGTTGGAGGCAATTACAACCCGCGACATATGATTTCCCCGACTCTGTCTCCCTACGTCGTTTCACGAGGATTTGCACTGGTCTCGCTGGCTCTCTGTTCTCACGTCTGAGAAATATCCTCATCACACGAAGGAAGACGGATCGACATCACTAAGACATCATATCCGACGTCCATAGCTGAGACAAGCGGCATAAGCTCTACTGTACATCAAGCATTCATCCCACCCAAAAATTTCGCCGCGTAGTGAAGTCCCGGCATTGACAATAACTGTCAGCCTCGACGTACACAGGTGAGTTTCCCCCACCTAAGTACTCCCACCAATCGCCCCGTGAAAATCCCCCTTACTCGATATGATCTCCAGTCCCATCATCCCAACAGTTCAGCTGACGTGCCGCACACGGGTTGATATCTCGTGCATATGGCCATATCTCAACCAAAACTCGACCGCATCGAAAACCCACGCGGTGAACCCGAATAGGGAACGCTTGCGCTCCCGGCCGCTCTCCTCAGAACCTCCAACAGATCTGCAATTCCGAACACATCAGCATTGGGCTTGTTCGTTCAGAATCGTGCATCCGTTGCCAGGCGGTCGGGCGCCTTAGAACTTCCAGAAGAAAGGCGAACAGTGTTATTTTGGCGGTTCTGGTGCGGCCGGGTGCCACATCGGCGTTCCGTGTTTGGACTCAGACTCAGGGTCGCTCGAAGGGTGTACCAGACTGTTCGCGAGTGCGCAGTCGAGTCATTTCGACCGCTTGTCACCGCGATCGGCATGCCGCCAGAGATGCGCTGGGGACGTTCTAACTTCTCTCTCTCGCGTGCTAGACGCTGGTAGTGCGATACAAACCCCTGTTGCGGCTGAACGCGCCGCCCTCTGTGCTAAGACGTTTGCTTACTCGTCTATGTTCGAAAACCATGCACTAATCCTGTATCTACAGGTCACATAGGGCATATGATACTTTTCATCGCTTAGGCCCCGCGGACAATAAAAGGGAGAACAATGCAATGCCCAGAACAACGACGCCCAACAACAGCAGCCTTATAGGTGTAACGAGGTGCGATGACCCCGCCACTCGGACAATAGACGCATAGATAGCGGTTCTGAGTCTTCGTGATCGGTGATTTCTACTCAGACCAGAGGCGTCGATCTTGGCCAGTCACTTCGCTCAAAGGATAGTCGATCAGATGACATCACATTGGCCAGCGGGGATGTTGTGTCGCACCAAGACTGTCCTGCGTACTCATACTCAAACTCGTCAAGGCCATGACACTAGTGTACATACGCGAGACGCATGTGTAGGCCAGTGTCATGGCGTAAAGAGCTGTACTATGAGAACCGCCGCCGAGTCGGCATGCGCCCAACGACGCTGACGATTGCTGTACTACGATTGCCCGCCTCGCGGCTGGCCAAAGCAGAGCACAGCACTCACGTGCCTCCGTCAGCCTTTGTTCTTCTGAATCGTAGATCGCAGGTCCAAGTGGGTGGCACACGTTGTATTCAGGACTTCGCCACCTCTCCCATCTCTGCACTCTACCCTCACCATCGCGCACAAACCCACCTCACCCTCTGCACCTCGAGCACTCGACAACGCGTCAAGATGCTCGTGCTCAAGCTCTTATTCCAGAGCGTCATTGTTCTCTTCCTCGGCGCCGTCAATATGGAGATATTCGCACCCGATTTCTCCAGCAGGCTATACAAGACTACGCTCCAAAAAGCGGACACGGTTAGAAAGCTACTTTCTGGTTCATTCAGGTGAGTTCTCCAAGTGCTTCGTGTTTGATTTCGGCCAACAATGTGTGCAGCCCGGCCCCGACTGCGAACGCCACCCCCATTGTGAACGCCACCTCGACTATGAACCCCACCCCGACTATGAACGCCACCCCCACCTGGCCTCTCTTCCCGGAGGTCACTACCTCGGCAACGGCCTACGACCAACGTGTTTGTCCTGCTCCACTTGCGGGCCTACAACCGTCTCTTGGTTCGGAACTGTACAATGCCACCATCGAGCCCACCGAGGAAGTGCGCCACATGTGGCATTCAACCCCAGCAACCCAGGTCCAGTCCCTCAACACGGAGACCGTGACTACAGTCCTCTGCATCATTGGCTTCACGTTGGTCATCATCGTTGCTTTCGCGTTCTTCAAATTCGCGCGGACGTCAATTGACGTTCCCGCGCAATACCTAAGGCAGTCGCATTCCGTTTGTGATGATCTGGTCGATCCTGAAGCGAGAGTGAGTGTAACTACTCTGACCTAGGACTTATGTGGCAAAGCGACTGATCGTTCCGCTTCACAGCCTAGCTCATATCTGCTCAAGTCTCCAGGGCCCGAGTTCCAACTTGCATACAAGGTCAATTCCACCCCGTTTACGTCTACCGCGATTCCACCGAACACCCGGACACCACCCATTGCGACCTCTGCACACACGAGTCCACTCGATCCTTCTGGCAACCTCGAGGCGGACCGTACAAAGAGCAAATTCCTCCCCGACAACGTGATAGGCTTACTCATACCTTGTCACGAATCCGCGGGTACGCGTCCATCCCGCGCAAGCAGCCCCACGACGACCCATGAATCTCTGATGCACTCGCTCATTCCCTCGTCAACCACTGGCAAGGAACATGATGACTCTAACGCGTCCAGCCCAGACGAGATCGCTACTACGTCAAGCACTGCTGATATGGTTGACGAGGACTCGGAGGACGAATTCCATTACCCGGAAGCAGAGCCTGAGGAGGACGAATTCCATTACCCGGGAGCAGAGAAAGAGGACCCGGCCAACGCAACGCGTGATGATCTCATTGGCAACCCGATTGCGGAAGTGCGCCGACTCTCGGAAGCCATCCTGCAGGCCGGACGTTCTGGGGCTCTGCTGACATCTGGATCGTTGGACCCATCAGCTCCTGCGTCTGACTCTACACGGGGATGCTCAATGGTGCCGTCCAATCTGACGCCGGTGTTCGGACAAGCTTCATCGGCTTCGTGCACTAGCGTGCCTCCTCCCATCGACCCCAAGCAAACCCTCTCCACGCAATCCGAACTCTCTGGAGAACCCTCTCGTGAGCGTCACCACGAGTACGGCCTGGCGACCAGTCGAAGGGAACCTGAGGAGGCCGGAGTACGCCATGAATGGGAAACTGCACCCCCATCCGCTGTCAATACCACAGCATCACGAGCTGTTCGTCTTGCTCAAGTCATCTATGCCACGCCAGGTTTTAATTTCTCCATGTTATAGGACGTATTGCAGGTCACGAGCACTTCCAGTGTCAACGACGCTATCACGCGGGGTCCCTCGAGGGGTGCTATGCCCGGTTCCGGGAGACAATCGCACCTAGAGGACAGGCAACAACTCGACTCGGTTGCAGGCATTCACCCGCACGCTCCCGCACGGTCGTACGCTGAGCCCCGCAGATCGGCTTCGATGCCCCCAAGAGAAGATGGCTCGAACGGAAACGTTCAGGCCCCCGCCCGTACGCCTGCTGTGTCCAACATTTCTCTCGCAGTGCCCGAGTCGCGAGGAGACGGATTGAACCGAAGCGACGACGCTCCTGCACGTCCGCATCTTGACTCCGACAACTCTCCCTTGATGTCGACCAGTTCTCCTTCGAAGGCCTCCGGGAGACTTGGCCTGAATGCGAGCATCCATGCTCACACTCCCGCACCTACGTCTCAGGCAGTCGACTCCATCGGTGTTCCCTCATCACCCTCCAGAGGACCCGGCTCAGTAGGCAAAAGCATCCAGATCCCTGCATCTGCGCCCCTCGACCCGACCCCGACCCCGTCAACAGATCGCGGCTTGGACAAGAGCATCCATGCTTGCACGAGTGCACCTAGTGACTATCGCAGTTCCGAGTCGCCTTTAACGCCCTCAAGAGGTCGCGGCCTGAGCGCGAGCATCTACGCTTCCCCACGTTCAGTTGCTGACTCGCCAAGTTCTCCCTCGGTGCCCCCAAGAGGACTCGACTCCAGCGAAAACACCCAGGCTCCTGCTAGTTCGTCTTCCGATACCGACCTGAGTTCGTTCGCCAGGGCCTTCAAAGCGATGCCATTGAGACACAACAAAAGCATTAACGCTTCCACAAGTGCACCCAGTGACTCTAGCAGTTCGCCTTCAACGCCCTCAAGACTCAGAGGTCTCGGCTTGAGCGCGAGCATCCACACTCCCGCACCATCAGCATCCGCTGATGCCCACGGCTCTCCCTCGACGTCGAGCGGCCTCGACTCGAGCGAAAGGATCGGCGCTCCTACAGGTCCCCTCGGATTTGATCTCAACTCCGGTTCTCCCTCGACGCCATCAGGGGCGTGGGCGAGCATCTACGCACATGCTCCTACAAGTCCGGTGCCAACCAACTCCGACGCCCGGCTCTCTTCAACGTCGTCAAGAGGACAAGGCTCGTCTCCCCGGACTCATAGAGGCACCAGGTGCTGGCAGAGCCATGCATAATCCCTGGTTATTAGCACAGGACCTCGTTAGATAATCCGCGCTCAGCAGCGGCCGGTCTCATGCATGATTCGCACTCGCGACCGCGCCCCAGCGCTCTGCCAGCACCGTAGCGCCTGGTTCCCAAAGAGGCCGCCGTATTCGTGGCCCACCGTTTTCAGCGGTCTTGACGCCGCATCAGCCGGGAGGCCATCAATTCCTCCATTGGGGGCCGACAAACGGTGACGTGGCAGCGATACAATCTGAACGATCTGAACGTCGGATGCAGACCCAAATCGGTTCGTCGAAGACTGTCAAATCGTGATAGCTCTCCGAGCACTGATGAACGTGCACGTTGACCGTCTCATATGGGTTTGTCACAGCGTGCCTGATTGGGAATGGGTATGTCAGAGCCTGGCACATATCGTCATTTGCCAACAGGCTTGTTGTCGCGTGCGATCCTCAACCCCAATGGTCCACGTCTCCGTCTATCTATTTGCCGTGATCAGATGTCCATGGTTCACCGCCATTCCATCGCACTGGGTTTGTGAAAACGCGTTGCGACCGTTTTTGGACATTGCATATGTCACAGAGTGTCCGATTTGGACACTACACAGTACCAATACCGATAGGAAATTTGGCGTCGGTAGAGGACCCGGAAGCCTCATGCTGCACCTTAGTGGCGGTAGTTATGTTGAACTGAGTATGTCTACTTCACAGTGCAGCTGCGACTTAGTATGTGACGCTACCGGTCCATTTTGGGACAGTGCATTTGTCTGAGACGGCCAAATTGAGACACTGCGGACACAGTATGTCAGATCACGGGTGCGATCATTCATGCTGTGGCTTAGGATTGTCTTCATAGTACTGACACATTATACCGTGCTGTCTCAGGGCAGACACAAGGACTATACCATCTGTTGAGATCACAGATTTGTTGTTGACGGCCAGATTAGGATGCGCGCTCGGTCTTTGCTGTTCTGTAGATTCAAGGCAAACTCTGCCGTATGTTCTGTCTTGCACTGTGCGACAACATACCTCACCAGCAGCTTGATTGGGAATATTCATAATACAGATCATTTTCACTACAAGGAAGGCGAGAAGATAAGGAGATACAAGTCATGGAGCCAATCGTACACGTCGCCCGTCAAGAAGACTGTCAATAAACAAACACTACTATCGTTCGCGAGGACATCCTACGTTTGGTCCGACGCGCCCGCCGCCCGTTCATCATCGCCACCGTGCGCAACACCTGCTCCCGCGTTCAACGAATCTGCACCAGCAGGAGCAGCTGGCCCGTCGTCCTCGCCATCCATCAGGGACAGCCCCTTCGAAACCAACTCCGGTACGCATCGCCAGGCCCGCGTGCAAGTCCCACACATGGTTACGCGGATCTCGGCTTGGCGATGAGCGTACGCAGATACGCCCTCGCGGTAGTCGTCATCAAGGTCTGGGCGGGCATCGGCGCGGGCTGTCCACAATTGGTGCTGCCAGCCATAATACTGAACCACCCGGCGCATCTCTTCGAGGATGAGCTCCATTTCTTCCAGCCACCGCTGCGTCCTTGCGCGCGATTGACACCATTCGATTCGCAGCGCTAAGAGCTAAAGTTAGTCATGCGCAACGGGAAGCTCAGGAAGCTCACCTTCTTGAAGCTCGGGGTTATGAGCGTCCTCCGGACCGACCAGAGGGGTCGTCCGCCATATCCATGACAGGGTACGCTTACCCTTGCTTTCGCCCTCTAGCCCCGTGGCCATGAGACGCACGTCGTCATCGGCCAGGACCTTCAGAGTGTCCTGCCAGCCCGTCTTGCCGAGGGCCTGCGAGAGTGTCAGCAAAGCCGTGCGCGCCCGACGGTATCGTGCCGCATCTTCGTCGACCTTGTCTTGCACTGTCTTGATTATCGAGCGAGCTCGGGTATTTTCGCGCTGGCCACGCACGAACCGATCCTTGAAGTGGTAGAGGTGGCTGCTAAGACGAAGATGCCGTCGGAGATCGTTCAGAGCATCGTGGGCCTGGGCATATCGTAGGCGCCATTCGCAGTCCTGGAGGGCCGGGTCGGCAGAAAGAACGTGCACGACGTCCGACGGCAGGAGCAAAGGGATATCATAGGCAGCCACGTCCTTGCCCCTCGCAGCTGCATGCAGACGTGCTTCACGAAGACTTTGGGATCCTGCAACGTAGGCTTGCTGGACGTTGAACCAGGCCTCGAGCCGCCGTCGCATGACGTTGAGTCGCTCTGTGACGGTCGCGCGCTGCTTGTCCGTGGAGTGCTCGCCCAACTTCGTTGTTTCGTGCCGAAGGCGCCACCTAAACGTGATACATTGAGTCAGCCGCGGATGCAATGCAGTGACGAGCAACTTACAGCTGGTCCTCGAGATCAACACCTCCCGCGATCATGACGCTCGGGGACATCTTCAAGAGGTTGGACGCGCCATCCTGAGGCAAGGGTTGCGCGGATTCCTCCTCGGCAAGCTGACGACGTACAGCCGCCATTGTCACAGCTAACACAGAGCATTAGTAATCAGCGAGACAGTAGAGCGTGGAGGAATGGGAGACTTACTGGGCTGTTCGGCGTGAAAAGGGTTTTCGTTGTGCTGGGGATCGTCCTCCCACTTCTCCACCATTTCGGTCCAGGCGCGCACGCTGTCTTCGGGCAGCACCTGTGTGAAGTCGTCGTAGGCGAGCTGTTGCTTATTGTACTCGACGACGGCCTCCTTGATCTTCGCGAGAAGCGTAACGGCTGCATTCAATCTTGTTAATCAACAGTTGTGTGATGATAACAACCCGACTTACGGAGATGCCGGACCTTGCCCCAATTGTACACCCCAAAGACGTCATCAAGGACGTCGTGCCGATGCCCAGGACCCATCTCCTTCGTGGACGTTGCAAAGGGATTGACCGCGGCCCACCCCCGCTCGACTGCCTCACCATCCGTACGCCCAACACCCCTGGTATAGTTGAAAGAGAAGTCCGTTTGACACGACTCCTGGTGCGCGGGGAGGTGGAACTTTGGGATGAGAAAGATGAAGTCGTGCTTGGTATGGTCGAAGGGTTGCTTGTAGATACCGAGGCGCGTCCCGAGGTTACGCCACCACTGGCACGCGATGTCGTATGATGCAACCACCTCGGGCATGGCATGGTTGTGGAGACTAGACGTGAATACATAGTCCATATTGACATAGCTACGAAGACGTCAGTCACAGCCAGGACACACACGAGAAATAGATACGCACCGCTCTCCGAACTGAAGATCGCCAACTGAACACGGTCTCTTCATGTTGTGGCGCGTGCATTCGACCGTCGCTACGCCGCTAGTGTCCAACTCGCGAACCTTCTTGATGTTGGCCAGCTTGAGTGCGTCGTGGTTGTGGCATGTACTCCGCTCGGGCGGGAGCTTTGAGTCGTACTCGTCAAGGAATGCCTTATACCTTTTGTCTTCGACGAAGTAGGCGCATCCCTTGTTGAGGCCGGGGTCGACGGTATCGCTTGAAACCTTCTTCCGCTTGAGACGGAAGTTGGCGTCGAGTCCGACAAACAGGCGGTACAGCCACCTGTGTCGACGTCAGCACATATGCAAACACCGCCATTGGGATAACATACCGTTTCGGCTTGGGGGTTTGGTCCCACGTATCAGGAAGATTCTTGCCGGGTATCGGACAAGCAGGGCATTCAACGCTGCACTCCCCCTGGGCGGTACCAGCGACGCCAGAAGGGTCGTGACCACGCCCGGCACGCTTGAGCAATTTCAAATGGCTCCACTCGCGCGACATGCGGAGGAAGGCCGAGTAACGATCCTAGTATACAGTCAGTGCATGATACGTAAAGGCACATAGAAACATACTTTTGCTTCCTCAGGGTTGATGTTGTCGGTACGGCGAGCAAGCGTGTGATAGAACTCATATGCGGATGTCTTCGATTGGGAACGTAGAACGTGGAAGTGCTCGAGGAGACGGTACGTCGCAGCGGTCTTCGGATTGGTTACGGTTGCCGGAAAAAGTCGAGCGCGCATGAGTTGAATCGGCAGCTGCGTCTTGCGCGGGCAGTCGCAGTAGTCGACGCCAACGCGATGGATGCCGGTGAGGTCAAGGATGACGAAGTCGTCGTTGAAGGCGGGCTTCGGATTGGGGCAGCACTCGCCCGGCGGATGTCCAAGTTGAATTCGAATGCCGAGACTCTTGAGGTCCGTCCGGCGAAAATGGGTTTTGACCCATTGCTATCACGGTCTTATGAGTAGGGTGCGACACCACTGTTTTGTAGAGACTCACTGTGAGTCGATGCCAGGGATTCCGTGAGTGATTGCGAACGGTACAGTCCGCGCAGTAGAGCTGCAGATCAGCGCAGTCTGCGCAACGATACTCCGCCTGCCCAACGTCACAAGAGGGGCATGCATCGTCTGTGAACTCCGCGCGGCCCTCCAGCCGGACGAGCTCCAAAAGCCAGTCGTCGACTTTCGCAGCCCACTCCTCCAGAGGCCGATCCTACATCAACGGCAGTTCAGTTCAGCCATTCACGGCGTCAGATTGGGTTGTTTCACGTACACTCGCGGTCCGGTGTCGCCTGCGTGCCTCGATTTCCGCCTCGTCTTCCTCAGTGAAGAAGTGCACATTGCCGGTTTCGGACGCCCAGTTGGACGAGGTGTCATCGTCCGGAAGCAAGTCTGGGACAGAGTCGGCCGGTCCAAGCACCGGGGAGCTAGGTACATCGTGGAAGGTTGTCTGCGAAGAGAGACCAGTCGGGCCAGAGACATAATCGGTGTGGCGAGCCTTCTCGACGAGCGTGTCAACGAGATCACTGCTGCTGGTGTCGAGGGTGGAATGGGTCTGTACGTCGCAGCCTCCGCGGCGTCGCTTGCGAGGGCGCGCCATGAGAGAGCTGAGCGTGGTCCAGATGCGCCGGAGCTTTTTCGAGCGTGCCATGCTCTTCAGGGGGGATGAAGATGGGCTGCGCAGACCAGACATGGCTGTTATCCGTCGGCGACAGCAATGATCGTCGCTCACCGGATATCTGGTGGTCTCCCTGCACCACTCGTCACGCAATGAATCACCCATTCCATCAGACGATGGAAGCCTCGAAGTTCCATTAACCCTTTTTGCGTTGCTGCAAGAAGGAACGACCAGGACAGAATGAGTCCTGCCGGACGCCTAGCTGGTACGTGTGCATGTGCGGCGCGTCCGGCACTTTATCCTAAGATGGCCTTGGATCTGACAGTTGACATTTTACGAGGCAGATACGGCGCGAGAAGCACGAACCATTGCCTCGACACCCATTGCCACCACCGAGTTGCTCTTTCCAGGTCTCTGGACGGGGATGGGCACCTGCCTCTGAAAGGGAAGTCTGAAGGTCCTGCGGTGCGAACCTTAGGAGTATCGGTAGAGAGAACAACAACATACCAAGAAAACTCCAATCTTCACAGACGGCCGAGGCATCCTAATGTCTCAGGCAGCGTTCATGCATAACCACCAGCAATGCTTTGATCCTATGACCACCGACTTCCCCGTCACAAGCGAGCCACGTAGCAGGACACCGACGATCATTGCATGTCGAGGCTACAGTTAGGTTCCCGATGACATGCACTGCAAGAGAACAAAAAGGACTTACATGGCCCCTTTGAGTAGCAACACGCGGACACTGAGAGCACAGACGGCTGAAGGGAGTCAATATGTGGAAGATGTGAGACCTAGTAGGATACTCACATGCAGGTGGTGCCAGCGGCCTCACCAAGTGACACTTAATCGTGGTGCCTTCCATCAGCATGCAGCTGCTATTGAGGGAAGTCGTGATAGAACAGTGCTCAGCAAAGGCGCGCCGGTCGAAGTTGAACAATGCGGTGTCAGTACCAGATTTGGAACCGCCCCAGCAACTCAAGACGCACCTGGCGAGCAGCAATACACATTTCACAAATCTAGGGTGAGAATGAGGGAGCAGCGGCGAAAGGACTATGTTATGACGACGTTGAGCATTGAGAACGGAGGGATGATACGTGTAATGTGGGTAGCGTTGAGTCGGCACGCCAGTGGCTGTCCCGATATGGCACGGGCGGCAACCGGTATCTAGCCAATCAGAGGCAGTATAACGGTGTATCTGAGCGGCTTGACTTACAGAAACATACGCTGACGGCTGTTCCTATGTTGTAGACCGTTTGTAAGTATGAAGGACATGATCCTGTAAGTCATCTATGTGTGTCTTGTCATTCATATGAAGACTTGATCGGCACCAACGTTCACAGAGACAAGTCGAGCATGGTCCACTAGTACGAACCGTGCGCGAAACCGCGTCGTATGAGTGCTACTACTGGTACGGACGGGCACCCAGTTGTGAGCCTCTCGGGAAGCATCTTTAGAGGTTCTAAACTGATTACAAACCTCCTGACCATCTGCTATTCACCTGCGGTACGTAGAATGGTTCAAGTCCCACTCCGACTCATAGCAGAAACCATAGGCGTATGTTCAAGTTCACTGTATTCCGCACAAGGCCGCCCCAGCTAATCTACATGTCTACGACATGTTCATACATTGCCAAGGTAGCTGGACCGCATCCCACAACGCCTGTAGATTTCCCAGTCCCTTTTGGCTCGCCTCTATCTCCTTGACTAGACAGCAAATGTGTTTTGCACCCCAGTGGAGGTATATGTCGCGTGCGATCTTTTGCACTTGGTCTGTCGGTTCTACTCCTCGATACTCTGCCTTCCATGCTACCAACCTAGCATTAATCTCTTCCTCCAGCTCCGTTCTGAATGATGCCCTTCCCATGTCGTCAGAGCCCTTCCAGCAATCCATCCTCGCGTACCCCGCGTCCACCATGTACTCGAACTGCCCGCCATTTAATTGACGCAGGAATCCCTCCAAGCTTCGTATGCCTCCTTGCCTCGAGCTACCCTCATGGATAGTAGGGCTGCCAGTGGCGGCGACTCGGAAACTGTATGGCGCCGAGTGTAACCCGAGGTTACTGGTATGTTCGTAGCTCGCGCCACTCTTGAACGGCATGCGGGCGAGTTCGACCAAATCGGGAGGTAATTGCACCGGCATAGGCCCAAGGAACGGACTTGGATAGTCCCCATTCTTCCGCATATAAGCCCTGTGATTACATCTGGTGCGGGCCTGACGTCCACTAAGGTTGAATCCGTGTCAGTTCCATCTGTCTGTATCTTAGTTGTGTAATCCTTACGCAGGTGTCTGAATATACTTTGTATGTTGTTGTCGCTTTGCGGCCTTTCGCTCGTCTAGCGTGTGATGTTTAGCGTGTCGCCCCATCTCCGAGGATGGCCGAAGGGAAAAGTCGAAGTTGGCTGGCCGCAGGTCAGTGCAACGTTATACTTCAATTGGCGAGCAGCTTCTATTGTACATCAGATTCTCGAGCAGAATTTAGCGAGCCACGAGCAGACAGCCATCAAGATGATATACAGGATTCGACGCGCGACAGGACAGATACGGACCGTACAGGGAAGGAAGCGTGGCGCGGCACCACATGGTCAAGAGATAGAGATAGCTACTGTGCTCGGAGGGGCAATCACTTTAGTCCAAAGCGGCAGCGCAGATCACGGATGGGCGGGGTCTGGCAGCTGTCTGACAGTACCGCGCGCCACACCGGTGTAGAAGGCATTGATTGCCGCCGAATAGACAGTGTGTCCTTTGTGGGCGGCGCCGGAAACCCCGTTAACGTACGAAGAAGCTTGGTCCCTAATAGAGCAGCATAAGACTGAGTAAGAGACTGCCAAACGGGGACTTACCACGATGCGAAGACCCCGACGCGAACACCGCGCCACACGACGTACCACTTGGGAACGTCAGGGTCGAAGTCGTCAATGATGGGCACGAAGGTGCCCCCTAGCCCAAAGAGTCCAGCCGGCCCCATAGGCGGCGCGGCAGGAGCAGGCGGCGCGGCAGGAGCAGGCGGCGCGGCAGGAGCAGGCGGCGCGGCAGGAGCAGGCGGCGCGGCAGGAGCAGGCGGCGCGGCAGGAGCAGGTGGCAGCGCGGCGAGACCAGCCGGTGGTGCGGCGGGAGCAGGCGGCGGCACGGCGGGAGCAGGAGGCATGGCAGGAGGCGGCGCAATGGGAGCATGCTGTGGGGTGGCAGCAGCAGGCGTCGGCACGACAGGAGCAGGCGTCGGCACGACAGGAGCAGACACCGCGCCGGCATCAGGCAGTGGTGCGTTGGGCGCAGGCAGCACGGTCGGTGCAACAGGCGCAGGCGGTGCTGTTGGTGCGACGGGAGCAGGCACCGCGGTCGGTGCGACGGGAGCAGGCGCTGCGGTCGGTGTGGACAGCGCAGCTGCGGCGGGGGCGGGCGGTGGGGCTGGCGTGGGCGGCCCTCCATTATCAGCGTCGGCGGCGGCGAGTGTCGTAGCCACGGAGGTGTGTGTATCGATGGCAGGCAGCGCATCCCGGAGCTCGCTCAGTTGGCTCAGAGGCGAGGGGCCGAGTCGTCCATCTCTCACTGCACGGGCTATTGAGGGCCATCAGGAACCGGACGACAGCAGACAAAAAAACATACCTATGTGGTATATCTGTGAGGCCTCACGCAGCTGTTCGTCGGTGAAGTCGGTGTCCGTGGTCTCGGGTGCCACCGCAGCAGAGGGTTGGAGCGGGATCACCGAGAGGACTGCGCCGTCGTTGGGCGCAGTACTGCCGGGGGTCTCTGTGGGAGGGAGCTGCATGGCGAGGCGAGGAAGACGGGGAAGGTGAGGGCAGTCGTTCGACATCTATAAGGGTATGGCTTGTGACGGATACGGTATGGCAGCAAGCTTCCTGGTCTGGTGCTCCCTTCACAGAACACTGATCTTGATTGGCCGTGACGCGAGTCCTTTGCTACTGAACAGGGTTATATGCAGACTTACTGGGTAGTCGCCATACTGCGTGTCTCCGGTGCTGAACAAGGATAAATGTCGCCTTCCCGGGCGCTTGGCTCATACAAAATTCACCGCTCACCTGTTTGGCACGTCTCTCCGCTCCAGCTCCCCAAGTAAGCCATCCTCTGACAGTGTCCCAAAAGCGTACCTCTAGCTGACAGGACTTTGTGCATAGAAATGGTCTCTAAGCCCTGGGCGAGTCCTGAACAGCTCGAATGGTTCTCCACGAAGCGGTCGGCTTTTCTGGCGGCGCAGAAGGCTGGCAAGGTTAACGAATTCTTCACGGAGGCGGAAAGCGAGTTTTTTGCAGAGTGGCCAGAGATTTCGAGGCTGTTCGGCCCTGATGCCACGGTCGAAGGTTTGAGCGAGGAGGAGCTGAACGAGTATGGGGCTGCGTTGCGGAGGCGCAAGGGCGTAAGTCCCGTGATCGTGTCGATTGTGTAATCAAGCGTCTAAGTCATTCGCAGCAAATCCACTCGAAGTTCTACAATGACCAGTCCAAGACCCGTCACGAGAAACCCAAGGCTCTCTCTGTCCAAGGTCTACTCTCCACTGGCGGCCACGGCTCATCTACACGCGCACCTCAAGAGGTAGAAGTATACTCGAAGTTGTTTTACAAGGACAGGATCAAGGACACCGTCGACGCTCAGAAGAAGGACGTCCCGCGTAGCAAGAACATCGCTGTGGTCCGTCGGGAGACCCAAGTCGCATACGACAACGAGTCGGAAGAAGTAAAGAGGGAGGTCCGTGCCCGGGTCGACGCCCTCAAGGCCTCGGCGTCAGCCCAGGTAGCAGAGAGGTCTTTGACGACGACCCGGACTCCTGCTGACTACCAGAAGTGCGTCACACTCACCATGTCGCAATCGTATATTGACTGGTTCGCTAGGGCTATTGACTCGGTGCCTCAGTTCCTCGAAAGGCTGTTCGCATATCTCGCGGAGGAAACTGGTTGGGCGTATTCCGTTATGGGCGGCGGGCCATGCCCTGACGAAGGGGGTGCTCTGCAAACCATATCGTACGTGATACACGTCTGTTATCATTGGTGCAACCTTTCTCATCTGTCCGCGACAGCTATCACATTGGCACTACACCGGCAGGCCACAACTTCAAGCACTCGTACATGAAATTCTCGGAGGCCGTGATGGACCCCTTCCTCAAGTTCTTGAATGCCAAGTTCCGTGAGTATCCACTGCCCTTTCATGGTAGTCTCCTTCTCTGACAATAATCGTAGCCCCGGCAGAACGAGCGCGCTGGATGTTCGATATCAGCGAAGATGACGAACTCAACCCCAATTTGGCTCGACCGTCCGACGCACCAATTAGTGCTCCACCATCCCACATGTCTAGCTCTGCGCGAACGTCCGCTTCAGACACTGCTGCGGATGACTGGCTCAACGAGACTCGTCTCGCCCCTGTCAACAATGCTCCCGCGATGACTGTTCCTGCAACAGCCGTTCCTGCGACAGCCGCTCCTGCAACAGCCGCTCCTGCGACAACCACTCCTGCGACAACCACTCCTGCGACAACCGCTCCTGCAACGGAGGCTTCTACCGACAATTCAACGGCACCCTTTACATTTCCCTCTACGGACGACTATCCTGACTCCGTCCCACCGCCGACTTTCGATCTCCACGCGCCGTTCACGGAGGAAGAACTGAATATGTACGCAGGGATCCCTGGGTCCTCAGGGGCAGTAGACGCCCCTGATGATGAGCCATCGCTCGGTCAGCAGGGGTCGCTCATGGACCTGCTCGGCGATGCGCTCCCTCCATATGACTTCTCCCCGGTACCTTCGTCGTTCACTGGGTCTCCCTCGGCCCAGCCATTCTCGTTATTACCGACCGCCACAGTGCTGCCCGCGCTTCAGCAAGTGGGCTCACCCCTGACGCTGGGACCGCCCCCGGAAGCGTTCACAATGCATGCGCACCCATCACCCTCTCCTGCGGCGGCCACTCCTCAGTTCAACTTCGTCTTTCCTGTTCCCTTGATGCCAGCCCCAGTCCTCACGCCGCCGTCAGTGTCTCCCCTCGCGCCGCCCTCAGTGTCTCTCCTCGCGTCATCAACAGCCTCTCCTACGTCTAACACTCGCGATGTACCATATGTGCCGCCTGCAGTAGCATCCGCTCTACCTGCGGTGTCGGAACCAATGCCTTCGTCGCGATCGCAGTCTCCGGCTACCCAGCCACCGGGTCGTTCCCGTGCCCCCCTGCATGACGTCTCCAGCGAGGAGCTCACAAACATGACGTCTGCGCGTCCTAAGAGGTCCCGGGCTGCCCCAAAGCCTGCAGATGCAGACTGGCAACCGTCGGGCCACGCGAAGGAGAATCTCGGGGCGAAGGGTCACGTGGTACAGACCGGAAGACAACCCAAGAAACGTGCGGCAGAGGGGCCCGCGCCAGCTGATACTAGGTCCAAGAAACCACGGAAGGCGTGACAATGATGCCGGAGGCCGATGTAACTAATGTCGAAGTAGACTATTACTTTACCCGCGCGCTGTCACTACGTACAGTAGTGTCTTGTGTATTTCTTGTAGGGACGAATTCTGGGTCGTCTAAGTTGT
Organism: Rhodofomes roseus; assembly: GCF_022264815.1. Classification (NCBI taxonomy): domain Eukaryota; kingdom Fungi; phylum Basidiomycota; class Agaricomycetes; order Polyporales; family Fomitopsidaceae; genus Rhodofomes; species Rhodofomes roseus. The sequence continues at coordinate 310,388 of NW_025952979.1, read as the reverse complement.
TATAGTATTGATGTGTATCATATTGTCCGAGTCTGTGAGCTTGCCATCCAGGACTTAGCCGGGATGTACGTGGGCATCCATAAATGGCAAGCGGGCGCTTCGACCATGCCACCGTTTGACATACTCAGGACTGTCTTCTCAATTTCCGGACACCATTTTGTGTTCAACTTGAACATGAATTATCTTCCAAACGTGCCGGCCATAACATTCATGGACCCCTCAGCCGAAATCTGACAAATCTGACAAATCCGACTTGAGCTGTGGCCGCCGTGTCAGTCATACTTGTACCAGAGATCCGGTTTTCCTTTGCTGCTACGTGCGCCACTACGCAAACGCTTCCGACGCAGGACTCGTAGGGAGGTGATCGCGTCCGTATATGGCACGTGGGCGCTCTGAACTTCGCACATGCAGCAACAAGCCCGACGTGCCTGATTACCTACCGAAACTGGACACGACCCAACAATGCGGGGCTAGGCCACCTGTCAGGGCGATCCCATCCTAATCTCATCGACGGTTGAATCTGACGGCGTAAACCCCGAAGCCTGCCACCCGCCCGATATGGGCAACCCGATGGGCAGTAGCCCGGCGGGTGATCCAGTGGCCGGTGGGGCCCCAGAATTGGCAGGAGCCGCTGACGGGGCACCCATATCCGGCAGCATGCGGTCATGCATAATGGCGCTAGGCATTATGCATGACCGGCACCTGGTCATGCATAACCGGCGCCTCCCTTTATACATGAGCGGCGGGTGTGGCAGCTACCACAGTCTATCTAACAAGCCTCTGTTCTTATCACAGGTATATTATGTATAGATATGCCGGTGTAGCCTGATAGAGGCCGGGCCCCGGGTACTCGCAGTGGCCGCAGATCAAACCTGGGATCTTCATCGTCTGCCTTGTCGGCGCCCGCGGATGGTCATGGCGGTAGCCCATCTAGAACGTTAATCAGACCTGCCGAAGACCACCCGGATCGCTCTTCCAAGCGCTCCAGGCGGGAGTCATCACTGACACAAACATCGCCGACACCACGGATGACGGACGCAAATGTGGAGCAGGTATTATCTCCCGTGAGTGTGCTCGTCAGTTCTCTTTGGATAGGGCTGATGTCTAACCAATCATTCAAAGAGCTCGTCGACATCAGCTGGGGTGCCCTCGAGCTCCACGTCATCTAGCGATTGGAACGACGTTGACTGGGCTGCAGTGAGTCGTGCAGACTCGGAGCGTGCCGCGGCGTCTGCACAGCGCACCGACTCGGAGAACGTAGGAGACAGCCCTCAACGGCCTCATCGTGGGTCTCACGATCAAGGCGGGCAGTATCAGGGCACGCCTTACCGCAGGCCACAGGTGAGCGGGGCGGATGTTATCCCCTCACTTACCATCCCCTGACTCACTATACCCAGAACGCAGCGGGCGGTAGGCAGAGAAGAGGCAACGGACGTCTCGCAGGACAATCTACTGGGCGACGAGGTATGTCGTGAGGTGCCGAGAGGCACTGTTTTCCTCGTCCTGACATACTACACCGTCCCACACAAGCGTCGTTCTCGGGACGTCGCGTTACGGACGTTGGGCTTCGGCTTTTCAAAGTCTTCTGAGCTAAATATTACCGCATCGCGATTCTCCACACGATAACAATCGGACCAGCTCGTAGTGTCTCACACTATCATCAGCCACGGCTCGTATACCCTCGCAACAAGATACATACATGCCACATATACCCCATATACCCCATATACCCACTATACCATCTGTATCCCCATGTATCTGGCACAGACCCAGACTGGCATACTAGTACCGTATCTCTAAACATGCAAATTTGACTAGCAGCCTTTGCAGTGAACCCCACGCCGCAGACGCATCCTCATTTGCGTTTTCGCAAGAAGTCTCGGTGCTCCTTCTTGTTCTCCGGATTCAGACTCTGTACGAAGTCTAAGTACTCGCTGGGATGTTCTCATGAGTCGTTCGCGTGATTGAGATACGCTGATTCCAGAAACTCGGATCGTAGCTTAAGTCTCGGTAAGATCGCGCTGCAAGCTGAACACTACGGCGAAAAATAGGATGCAATCTATCGCGATAATTGAGCTGGTTATAGTGAGACAGTGGTCACGTCGATCTAGCGTTACAATATGGAATCCGATAACAGAAACGCATGCGAGGTCGTCAGAGGCATCTAGGATGAAGCAGATACGTTAAGAGTACGAGGGAGGCCCTAGAAAGAAAGCTAGGTCAGTGTGCATGCCAGCAATGTGAAGAGATAGGACACATACCTGGAGAGCGTCCAGCGTTATGCAGTGCCGTGATAAGCGTCGCCTTTTCGTCATCAGCAAGGCTGTCTACCAGACGGACGAGACCGTCGATGGTTGCCTTGCGGTCTTCGTGAGCCAACGCTAGCATGCGGCGCATGAGATGGTCAGCCTTCAGCTGCGCCAGCGTCGCGGTCAGGTCGAGGGCTTCGAGAGCCTTAGACATGACACGGCGATCGCTGAAGTCTTCGAGCGACCTTAATCTCATCAAAAGCGTAGAGCGGTACTCCTCCGTAGACTCCGGGCTAGCTTCCGCGAGTTCGGCCATCGCGGCCGACCATGCAACCTTTGCGCGCACCGACCAGTAGAAGCGGCGGCGAGCGTCCCTCCAGACCATAGGGGAAGCGCAACCCTTTGCTTCCATCCGCCCTGTGCGACTGCGATACCATGAGTGACATATGTGTGAGAGCGTAAAGGCGACTCACTGGTGAAGATCTGCGTAGAGCAATGCAGTCTGCTTGTATGTTGGTTGCAGCTACATACACCAACGCACACAGTACAGCTGTGCAGAAAGACAGCATGACAAGTGGCTGGCCCCCCGTTTCCTAATGCAAATAAGACTGACGAGATCGGGCATGCGCAGATGACTCACCTTCTAGTGCCAGCGAGCTAGGACTGCTGATTCTAGAGCCTGACTCAGAGTGCGACCTGAAAGCAATATAAGCGTCAGTATTCTGCTATGACTGCGTTCTTATGCGTGTCGGTAGTACCAAGTCCTAGCGTGACCGTCGCCGCGGTCGGACCCGTCACTGCCGCCGTGAAAGAACTTGGTAAACGTTAGTAGGCCCGATTGTGTGCCGCAGAAGCTTGAGAGGGAACTTGAAGTGAAAAGCCATAGTAGGATAGTTCAACATTCAGCGTTAGTGACCACCGTCTGCTAAGTATCGTGCCACGGCGTTGAGCCTGAGCGGGCGAAGTTCAAAGCTGGTAGACGCGCAACGTTGCTGGTGCACGTGACCGTGTCGCTCCGTGTCGTTCTTCGCGTCGCACGGTTCAGGTCGACCCCAGGTCGGCCTTGCACCATCTCGGCTCCACATTCTACGCTTTCAGCTTACCATAATGTCTAGAATCTGCGCTGGCATGCAAGGTGGAGAGGTGGAGGTGATAATCCGTGATTGGGAACAGCTGCGACATCCAGAACTTCTTGAACGCAGCGCCTACTCAATCTCGACTCCTGCCGGCGTACTCGCACCCCGACATGGCTCCATTACTCATCTAAGTCAACATCAGACTTTCCGTTGGGGTGCGCAGCGATGTGTATTTGCTCAGATGGGTACGCTTCACTAAGCTGGGTACCGCTGTCTCGACGCTGAGATCCCTCTCCGATGGTGTGTCTTGTTCGCCGGTCGTGCCAGTGGTTCCTGCGCAGTGGTGCATGCTGTGTGTCTTCCTCGACAGCAGGGCCCTGAGTAGCCCTCCCGCCTTATAGTCCCCCTCCTACCTCTCTTGTCATCGAATGGTACGAAGCACGTTGGCATGCGCGACTGCAGGTCGCAGATACGTCTCCGCCTCCCGAGCTGCCCATTCCTCTTCGTAACGTCCGCTGTATCCTGGACCGCACTGGCATGCACCCGTCCTTCTTATTTTAGATTGAAGTTGCTCTGGACTGCCGCACTGTGCTTCGCCGTTGGAATTTTCCTCAATGACGCCCGGAAGTCTCTAATCCGTACACATCCTACGGCGTCTCAGGTCAGATAACCTCACTCCAAAGGAAGGCCCTACGTAGCCCAAGGTCACAAGCCTGGCGCGGCCCCCTGCGCGGACGGCGGGACACCAGTCACAATGACGTCTGCAGTACGCCATTCATGAGCGTTGCTTCCTATAAAGCTGCGCTGGACTCACTTTCAGGACGGCGAGTCTCCTACGCGCTAGTCATGTCTGAGAGCATACTCACCAATCCCTTCACCACTGTTTTAGGTGCACTGGGACTCGCCCTAGCTGGCGTACTTCTACAGCAGCTCATCTCCTTTGTTCGTCTGCGCGTTGCCACCTGGGCCTGGCGGCAACTACCCGGTCCCGCTTCAGATTCCACTTTTTGGGGTGTGTTTTGCTCCTACAACCCCAAGTATCCGTACTAACATCCATCGAGGCAACATCGGACAATACTTCTCGCGCCATGGCGAAAATTTCCATCGTCAAGTGGCTGTCGACTACGGTTCGGTTGTGAGGTTGACCGGTCTTCTTGGAGTAAGTGGTCAACTCTGACGTCCGAGCGTATACTTGGATCGTGCTGAAAAACAATCACAGAATCCCATCCTCTACGTCGCTGACCCTAAGGCCTTGCACACCATGCTTATCGACGAGGAGGAAATATTCCAAGAGACGGATATAGCTCTCCAGTATGTCGCACTTAGTATTGCTCAGCGCGGCAACATGGCAGCCAAGAAGCCTCCTCACTGCTGACTTCTCACTGATGATAATTGTAGGATCACTCAGATGGCGTTCGGAACTACGCTTCTGTCCATCACTGGTAGATGAAAAACGTGCTCTCACGCGGACAACGTAACTCATAAACCTCGACAGGTCGTCACCATGCCAAGCAGCGCAAGCTTCTCTCTCCCGTCTTCTCAGTCAACCACATGCGGCATATGCTCCCTCTTTTTTACGACATAGGACGCAAGGTTTGTCTGGATGATCGCGGTCGTATTCTCGGCTCGCTAACATCCTCGCAGATCCGTGACGCCATCAGTGCGCAAGTCGGCGACGCGAAGGCTGAAGTCAACGTACTTGGATGGATGAATCGGTCGGCTTTGGAGTTCATTGGCCAGGGCGGACTTGGATATTCCTTCGACCCTTTGGTAACGGAATCGAAGGACGCATACGCCGATACCCTCAAGTCTCTACTGTTCGCTGTCTCTTCTTCTTTATGAGAATCATACGGAGTTGCTGACTAGGCATCCTTTCGATACACAGCCCGAATTTGGATGTGAACCTGCGTTTCCAATTCTTGATCCCTCTTGCACGTCAGATATTCCCGACCTGGCTGCTACGAGTCTTTGTCAACACCTTCTCAGCGACCTCAAACATCGGCCGAACCAGAGACAACATAAACGAGATGTTTGAGCGAGCGAAGGAGGTCTACGCCTCCAAGAAGCGTGCCCTCGCCGCCGGAGAGGCGGAGCTAGCGAAGCAAACCGCGCAAGGCAAGGATCTGGTCAGCATTCTGAGTACGTGTGCCCCTCTGCCACTGGGCTTCCTTCTACGATCACCGGTATTAACCCTTGTAGTGCAAGCGAACTCGGTCGCTGACGAGGATCAGAGGCTTCCAGAAGAGGATGTTGTCTCGCTCATGTCGTGAGTCTATGACCTGGGGGATGCCGCCTTGCCTATTGTTTGTTGATCACTTGCTATCATAGGATGTTCACCTTCGCGGCCACTGAAACCTCATCCAATGCGCTCTCTCGGATCCTCGACGTGCTGGCGAAACATCCCGACTATCAGGCCAGGCTCCGCGAGGAGCTCCTGGAAGCGCGCGCTGCGGACGGCTTGCTATCCTACGACGAGCTGAACCATTTACCTCTGCTCGATGGCGTTATTCGAGAGACATTAAGGCTGTAAGTGGACATGCCGTTTTGTAAATCCGTACTGAAGATCATTGCTGCTACCGTGACATAGCCACCCTCCGGTAACTATGCTTTTCCGGGTGTACGCCGACTTTCCTCCGCGCATGACTACCGAGGCTGACGAATCATGCAGCGCAACTAGAGACACTGTCCTGCCGTTGTCCGAACCCGTGTTCACTACAGACGGCAAACAGATTGCGTCGATTGCCGTACCAAAGGGATCACAGTTCCTGCTCGGATTTATGGGTTGCAACCTCAGCAGAACAATATGGGGTGAAGACGCACTGGAGTGGAAACCGGATCGCTGGGTCTCCGATTTGCCGTCTGCGGTTACTAAAGCTCGTATTCCAGGTGTTTACTCGAACGTGTATGTCGCCGAGGTGTTCGTCGAGCTCAAATGCTGACTATTCTCGCGCATTCAGGATGTCATTCTCTGGAGGCAAACGGTCTTGCATGTAAGTTCACTCTCTCCTAAGTAAGACCACGATTCTGAGTTCGTGAACAGTGGCTTCAAGTTCTCCGAGATGGAAATCAGTACGTTGTGTGCAACTCTGCCTGGGCGACTGATCTCATACTGTTTGCAGAGGTTGTCTTGTCGGTTCTCGTGCCGAACCTCACGTTTGAGCTGACTGACAAGCCTATCCAATGGAACGTGGGTACCGTCGGGTTTCCCACTGTCGGCAAGGAGAGCGCGACGCCGCAGTTGCCCCTGAAGGTCGCACGTTACGCACTGCCGGGCAGTGGTGTTTAGGAGTCCATGATCGCTGAAGACAGTGAAGTGCTCTCATAGTAAGTCATCGGTTCGGTTGCCTTCGTCACCAGAATGTCGTCGAAGCCAGTCGATACATTCGGACTCATGAACTACACAATACTTATGCAGTTGGATCGGAAGCATAGCCTGTTCGTGATAAGGAGCGGCAAGGGCCGACGAAGAGTCAATTTCGCACGACCTTGATGCGGGCCGCAGGGTCACATCGTGTGTTGTTCCAGCCATCCCCGTGTCTCGATTTAGCCCGGGGAATGTGCTGTTCCTTCGCTGTTTCGCCTTTCATTCGGAGTCGAGCACGCGGCGTTGAAGAGCTCGTATGCTTTACAAGTTAGTGTATCCCAGGTTCTCAGGGCGATGGAAACCGACGAATGGAGCAGCAGCAAGGCTCGGTTTGTTACCGCCAATCATCATCTATGTGAGCTCGAGGCAAGCAATGATTAATGCGCGCTCCACTGTACACACGGCGAGCATAATGATACAGGACCGCTGTGGCTACAGCTCTATGACGGTAACATGACTCCTTTGACAAATGGTTAATCCCCGATCTCGGGATTCCCATTGCAGGTGAGTCATAATACTCCTCCTCACAATCGTAGCTGACTGTCTAGACCAATATGGCCGTCACACTAGAGGTGACTCGGATACGTCAACACTGTAGTCTACGAGGCTTGCTGTCATTGCGCTTCATTGCGTCGTCAGGTCGAAGGGCACTGCAACTGCCGGTATTCCTTTTGTTGCATACACGCACAATGGCGCTCTACCGCCGATGACTGTGCGAACCAGCGAAGGGCGTTATTCGCGTACTATCGTAGATATGCTTCTATTATCTTCCCGATTTTGTAATACTGACTAATTATCATAGTACTCAAGCATGTACGGTATTCTATCCATGACACCGAGTGAGAATACGAGACATGGATAACTGCTGCAGCTGCAATGAAAACGCAGACGAACACGCGTACCACGTCGTTGCAGCCACATCTGTAAGACACTATCAATCCCAGCGGATCCCGGTCATCCCGTACCGCTCACTCAATCCTGTAGAAGGATCTGCGTGAGAAGGAACGGGGGCCTTGAGGCTTCTTGCACACTCCGGCTTGTCGAAACGAATCCGCCGGTCTCGTAACGAGTGCTGATGTGAACGGCCCGCGTACTCATCGCGCTGTACGCTATCCCATGGCAAGGTATATGTACTCCTGTGCAAACAGCCCCTTCAGACACATCCGCTCACCAAGATGTTCGACTCGCCACTGCTTGCGGGGTCGCACGTGTTTGCTCTGCTTAGTGTTGCGATGGGCGGGATTATTCTCTGGCAACTGCTGGCATACGTGCGCCTTCGTGTCGCTCTAACGGCTGTTAGCAAGATACCAGGGCCTCCTGCGCAGTCATTGTGGAGTGGTACGCATTTATTTCGTCGATTTTCAAGCATTCAGGCTCAAACATGCTTTTCCGGCAGGTAATCTGGCACAGTTCCTGGCTCGAGACGGCGAGGCCTTTCAGAAACATGTTGCTCTGGACTATGGTCCGGTTTCTACGTTGAACGGTTTTTTGGGGGTACGTAGCTTGCTGTTCCCTGATTTCCTGCATACAACCGGCGAACTCACAACAATTGTACCGCGATAGGAGCCAGTTGTCTATGTGTCCGATCCTAAGGCTCTGCACACGATTCTCATCAAGGAGGAGCATGTCTTCCAGGAATCTGGTGACTTCATTGGGTGAGCACTTAGCTGTGGACATTACCTCCGCCGTACACCCATGGGCTAACAACATCCTCTGACAGGCTCAACAACACCGTGTTTGGTAGCTGCTTGCTTTCGACAGTCGGTCAGTAACTGGGTGTATGCGTTGTTTTTGTTGATGCTAAACCAGCAACTTAGGTTCGCACCACGGCAAGCAGCGCAAGCTGCTCAATCCCGTGTTCTCGGTCAATCACATGCGTTACATGCTACCTCTCTTCTACGAGATTGGCTACAAGGTTAGTGAGACCCTGCCTGTCTCTACCGACGCTAAGACAATGCTAGGCTCGAGAGGCGATTGGGGCTCGTTTGTCAGATGGTCCGAAGGAACTAGACATGCTGGGATGGCTTGCACGAATCGCGTTGGAGCTGATCGGCCAAGGCACTCTAGGGTACTCTTTCGACCCTCTGGTTACTGACAGACCGGATGCGTACGGCGAAGCGTTGAAGACTCTGCTGTGAGTTCCTTTTCGCTCACCTTAGAGATATTGCATCTCATTACTTTCTTCATGTCTCTCACCACGCTCGACCCATTGACATTTGTCTTGCGGAACCTGAATAAGTCCGGAGCTTGACACTATGCTTGTCCTCCGGAAGCTATTTTCGTTTTCCGAGTCGCTTCCGATTTGGATGCGGCGCGCTTTCGTCAAAACCTTTCCACCCGGAACCCGCATCCACTCCTTGGCACAGATCGTCAGCACTTTGCATAGCAGCGCCACACAGATCTATGCTGACAAAAAGCGCGGACTAGAGAAAGGCGACGCCGAGATGGTGAATCAGGTGGGAAAGGGAAAGGATCTCATCAGCATCCTCCGTACGCGTTGATCCTAGCCCGCGCTACGCCTCCTTTCTGACTCCTGATATGCAGTACGGGCCAACGCGGCAGCGGACTTGAAAGACAGACTGCCGGATGAAGAGGTCATTGCGCAGATGTCGTGAGTATCATCTGTTCACTGATGCGCCTCTTGCATGCCTGACACAATGTCAGGATGTTCATTATAGCTGGACTGGACACAACTTCCAACGCACTCTCACGTATCTTGACACTGCTGGCAGAGCACCCCGATTATCAGCAGAAGCTCAGACAGGAACTACTGGATGCACGCGCTGCCGAAGGCTTGCCCTACGATGACCTGAACCGTTTACCGCTCCTCGACGCAGTGATTCGGGAAACGCTGCGACTGTGAGTTATACATTACTTTACAGTGTCTCGAATCATCTGAAGAGTCGCAGCCACCCTCCCGCAACGATCCTATTCCGAGTGTAAGTAGAGGGCAGTGCCTCGCGCTATGAAGTCTGAACCATGTCTGACGGTGATAGACGTGATACGTATCACACAGGGCCACACAGGATACCGTGCTTCCCCTCTCCGAACCGATACGCACCACCGACGGAAAGGTCATGAACGCCATTCCCGTTGCAAAGGGGTCACAGTATCTCGTCGGTTTCACCGGTTGCAACATGAGCAAGGCAATGTGGGGGGAAGATGTGCTTGAATGGAAACCGGAGCGCTGGCTGTCGCCCCTCCCCGCGACGGTCACCGAGTCACGCATACCGGGAGTCTACTCAAACTTGTACGTAATTCGAAGCCAATGTGTTTGGTGGTACACTGACCGGTGTTGTGCAGGATGACGTTCTCGGGAGGCAAACGTGCCTGCATGTGCGTCAACTCTGGTGTCGTGGTTGGAAACGACTGAACTGACGCATATCCTGCACAGCGGCTTCAAATTCTCGGAGATGGAAATGAGTACGTATCATGATTTTCGCAATCGTGCCGGGAATCATACTGATGTTGTTATCAACAGAGGTTGTGCTGTCTGTGATGCTGCCAAGCTTCACCTTCCAGCTGAGCGACAAGCCCATTGTGTGGAATGTCGGCGGTGTTTGGTACCCCACGGTCGGCAGAGAGAGCAACAAACCCGAGTTGCCGCTCAAAGTGGGCTTGTATCAACGTCCAGCGGCAAACCGAGCATCATGACTTTCGGGGGTTCGGCGATCGGCAGAGGTTGCTCGATGTCATGGATCAGTATGCAGTTAATTTCCAATCGCTCAAATGAATATTTTTGACACGCACGCAATATTTTCTGTATCTCTCTGGACATCTATGAAGTTCGGTCGATCGAGACCGCTCGCAGTATTCATGGGATGACAAAAGAGGAGCGTACGAGACCAAGTTGACATAGTGATCATGTGAGTAGAGGCGACAATGAACGTGTCTTCGTCCGACGTTCTCGCAGAAGCATGCTTGAACGTGTAAATCGTTCGATAATAGTGCGTATGCTGTGGAACAAGGCGACTGACGACGTAGCGCATTCCGGACTCGCCTACACAATAAGCATGGCCTGAAGATAAGCTTCCACTAACGCGAAGTCATCAGTAGCTGGACGCGACTAACTGTATATCGTGAACGAACCAGTCCGAGTTGAATATTGGTATCCCATCCGACACGGCAGGGGTTCAAAGCGAGGTCTAATATACCATTGGTCCTCTAGGAGGTAGTGTGGCTCCTTGCAGACCGATCGCAATGGCAGCGGCCGCTGGTACTGTACATGTGGTGAGATGTTTAGCTAGTGACGCACGCCTTGGAATAATGCTCAGCGTCATGTATGGAAAGCACCAACGGAGGAGGAAAACAGAAGTATCCGCAGTACCACTTCCCTGACCCTGAGCCGATTATCTCCAGAAGAGGATTCCACAGGGAAGAAGCACAGCCGCAACGACGATATCGGGAGCAAACAGGCACAGAACGAAGGTGCACAGCCAGCCTCGAGGCAACGATCGGGGGAGGTGGGTCGTACAGCCATGGCATAACAAGATTACCCATACGAAGGAAGTCTGCACCGGCGAAGAAGGCGACGTGAGGGTAGCTCTACCTTGTTCGGTTAGTCCTGAGCATGAGATCCCTCGTCGACGCTAGCTATGGCACGCAAACGCCGAGGTTCCTTCCAGACGTGGAGAACCTTGTGCCCTCGTGGTCGGCGACCGCCTTGCCGACAGGAAACGGGATTACCGAAGAGCGCAGGGGAAACGGGTAGTTTGTATAACAATAGATAACAACGAGTAGCTCACCGAGGTAGTCACCGACTCGCAAGCCCACACAACGCCAGAGGAACAAGGTAACGGGGACCTGTGACAGCAGACATGTTAGCCACTTTGTTCAAGTTGTTGAAGGAACGACACGCGACTTGGACTGACGTGACAATCGCAGAGCAACAACGTACGGATAATGTCGCTATTGATGTGCAACTGATGGTAGTATTGTGCAATGGAGTAAGACAATAATAGACAGAACAACAGAGACAAGGGTAGAGGACCTGTAGAGACGCGAGGCGTTGGCGCCCCCCAAGTACAATACCGACGCGTCGCAACGCGGTCACGTGCAGAGCTTCGGTACGTACTCAAGACTTCAGGCCTCAGGCCTCAGGCGTTGAGGGTTGGTTGGGCATGAAAGTAGAGCTTGAGCAGCCAGGAGCTTGATATCTGGGGGATACGCGTGACATAAGTAGAGAGCAGCAAAAGAAACGTGCTCATACCGATGAATCACGAAGAGACACGGGTGACAGTCACAGCGGCCCTTCTGCAGGATGCGAACGATAGCTTGTATAACGCGGTCATGGTAACGTTATCTGTAAGATGAGACTCCCAATTCGACCTTTCTGCACGAATTCCACTTCAAAGGCTGTGAGACCAACACGATGGATCTGGCCATCCAGGCAATGCTACCTACCCGCCCGAACCATGTTACCATACCCGTTCTTGACATAGCTCCCAATGTGCGCAGCCCTCTCAGCGCCGACGCCTATGTGTCCAACGTCGGCATGCTCTCCATTCCAGAGCACGATGTCGGTCATCGCGGCGCGTTTCGCGGGTAGTGTCGGAGAGCTGGCGGTGCACAGCGGGAAGCCTCATGTTCCCCGAGTATATGTACGCGTCCGCCGCACGTCACAGCAGCGCACCGCGTTCCCGAGCTCGCGGAGTCGCTGTACTTACCATCCCAGTGCCCGCCCTTGTTCTTCGCCTATTCGCATTATACCCACTGCTCCGCGGCGGTTTGCGATCGGCATGAACAAGATCTCCGCTGCGAAGAAGGCACCTAAACTACATCAGCGTTTAGTGGACGGGTGCGCGGACACCAGCCAGGTATGCTCTTTTGTCTTGTTTCGCGTCTTACCTTGACGTTCTCTGTTTTAGTTCCGCTTGACGTGGAAGCAATCGTGGGGGAACAGCAGCTACGCGACCACCTCGCGCCTTGCAGGAATCAATGGCACCGAGAGCAGCTTTGCGGTGACCCCAGAAGCTCAACAGGAGCTCGACAGCGCCTCTGCCGCAGCTTCGAGCCGGAGCGTCGCGCAAGTTCGTCAGCGGTCGAGTGCAAGGGGACACAGAGCTCCGCGGGTTAGTGAGGAGCACCAATCACTAGCCCCACCCACGCTTCAACCGACTCCCGTGCGGCCCACATTCCTGTCACCACTCCTTCCCCCGACTGAGCACGCTCCCCAAAGGCGCGCACAGTTGTACGGCAGGAGTGGTCTCCAGTCACCGTTACAGCTGCAAGGAGCGGAGCGACCCAGCGCACCAGCGACGAACTACTCCTTCACGACAGCGGCGACGTCTTCGTGGCAGGGAGAACAGCACTTGGGAAGCGCCCCTACCCTTCAGCAGTCCCAGACCTTGCTCTCGCCCAACTGGGTCCCCTCCTCCTCTTCACGACGCACTCACGACCCCCTTCTCTCACCACGCCCAGCCCACCCTCACAGACACTCGACGGGATCGCTACCGCCCACCGGAAGCGCACACCCAGACTCCGTCCCCTCGAACGCATCGCGGGCCACCGCGGCCGCGTCACGACATCGGCGCGTCGCATCGCATGGGCCATATCTTCCGAGGCAGCCAGGAAGGACGCACCACACACGCGATGCGCAGTGGGCCTCACCCGCCGAGACGCAGTTTCCCAGCCCTGCATACCTCCAACCCGCGCCAATGGACTACGAGACGGGGGCGATGTATGGCTATCAATCGCCGTACCATATCCCGTCTCCAGCCACCCCTCTCTCAGCCCCTGCCAGCGACTATTGTCCCAGCCCGTACCCTACTTCCTCGGGCTCATCAACGGGATGGTCGCCACCTGAGGCAGCGCTCACTGGCCTCGACGTGTTCCCTACGCTGTCGCTCGCGCCAGACCACGGGCCGCCGACGTGGAGCGTCGAGGGAGACATAGTAGCATACCGCTGCAGCGTGCACCCCACCGGCGCCGCATTGGGTGGAATGCCAAAGCCAGACCCGGAGGCTGGTCTAAGGGAGCTGATCGTGAGCGCGCAAGAATGGTGGGCCGACAAGGTGGCAACGGACGCATCGCTGAACGTTGCGGAAAACCCACTTCGTCTCCGGGACACACTCTCCGCAGACTACCTAACGGTAGGCCGGTTCGAAGGAGGACACGTCGCTGCTCCGCAGGTACTGCCTGCGTATGAGCCTACACGCGGCACGGAAACGAGCACTACGCAGCGCACTGACCTGCTATGGGACGGCGAGCTTGGAGAGTTGACTGGTCCTACAACAGACTGGCTCAACTTCCCAGACTCGCAGCGTTATCTCGAAGACACGCACGTTTCCACCGCCGGACCGTCTCAGCTTGCGGACTCCAGCCCCAGCCTCATCTTCCTGCCTCTGGGGGCGGATACAGGGTTCGAGGACGGGGCGTCATACTGGCTCCCCGACGCGTTCTCAAGAGAACTGTGTGGAGGGTGGCAAGCGGACGACCAGAATCAGTCGTTCTGCGGTGGGAATGGGGTGTGGTGACGGCATTAGGTGCGTTCAAAATTGGCTGGAGCTCTGGAGCCCTGGAGCTTGGAGGTCGGAGGCGCCTGGAGGTCGGTGGCTGGACGCGAGGGTTGTCGGCAGTTGCCGCGAGCAATTCCTCCAGCGCTCGTATTCCCGCATAACGACGCGTCACACACGGGTGACCTGAGCGACTGAGGCTCGGGGTTTGTGCACCAGTCGTGCACGAGATCGCAGTCGCCGTTCTTTGCTGTGTAGTCATCATCGACTTCAGCGCATCGCATACTTGCGTGAGGGATGTCGATACTTTGCTTCGTTGAACGGATGCGGTCGTGAACCTACTAACTTACGGTCATTGCCACATGCTTACATAATTATTGTAGATGTGTCCATCTACCGTATACAATCCCTTGCCCTCATCCAAGTCTTAGCCCCGGCCGAGTACAGCGACACATACATTTGGGGAAGTCATGAACAGCACTGTACGGTCACAAACTGTTTTAGGGTTTCAAATCCATTCCAAGAGACGGTGTGACTGTACTGGCATGACATAAGCATGAACCGCTGCAGGATATCGGAGGACTGCTCGCGGCAACTGCCGACAACCCTCGCGTCCAGCCACCGACCTCCAGGCGCCTCCGACCTCCAAGCTCCAGGGCTCCGGAGCTCCAGCCAATTTTGAACGCACCTATTGTACTGTAGGTCTGCGGTTCTCACGCGGATTCGTCGTGACCGCCGCGGGCGCTAAGGCGCGGTCACCACTCCCGGTCACCACGTTCAAACCCCGCTAGGCCTGCGCCACCGCCCTCCTCGCGCGCGGTCACCGCCCATTCCACGCTCCGCTCGTCCCAGGTCACAACCACTTTGGCGGGCGCGGTCACCGCCCTTTCCCCCTCGGACATGCCCGGAGCCCTCCTTCTCAGCCACACGTGAGTGGTTCACCTGAGTGGTTCACCTGCTATGTACTCGAGTCTCTTCGCATGTACATTGTGTACACGTCTCGCACGTAATCGCCCACGCCCAAATAAGTTAATAATAAGTACACAACACACTGCGAGACGCTACCGCTTGCGCCGCTAAATGCGGCACCGTGTATTATATATCTCCCGTCAGGTCGATCACACACTCTTTGGCTGACTTGCGGCGACGCGTTACTGCTACTGACATCGGCGAAGCCGAGGCATGGCTAGATACCTCTGCGCAGGCAGTTGCACATTCACTCGACTCGGACGTAAGGTCGATTACTTCGGTCTCATCATAGTGACGCTTGCGCGGAGGTGTTCGCTTTACGCCACTTGTCGGCAAGGACAGCACTTGGCCTTCCTGTAGGATAATTCGAGTCAGTGGTGTTCTCTCGGAAATATACAGCTGGACGTACAACCATCGCCGGACTGTCCCGGGGCCTTGCCCTGATAGACTCTAACAGCTCAGTGGGAAGCCAAACTGAGATGATGTCCTTGGACTGTTCACTGCCCGACGTGCTGTTCTTGGCGGTATCTCTACGTAGATGGCGCAGCTTTGAAAGTATCTCTTGGCGGAGATATTTGAGAGGAATCTCCACTTTCTTCTCTTCGCCATGACTGATGTGCGTGCGCGCCTTCGGGCGAATGTGCATACTAGCGATCATTGACTGTGCGGCCGTAATCCGAGTCAATGCCAGAACAGGCCTGAGGTAGATCACTAGCACCCTTACCTGGTGGGCGCGGCAGAGCACATCTCCCTTGCGTTGAACAAGGAGCATACGGACGATAGCACCCTTCCAGACTACATTTCGGAACTTGGTCTCTATGCCATTTGGAGTGCCCCATGTGAAGAATTGCTCGCAGAGTTGAGCAAGTCGACCAGGATCGAAGGCGTCACATGGCCGTGTGGTTGATAGAGACATGGTTGCCGGGCCGGCATCGTTCTTGACAGAGCACGAGGGGTGAATGTAGTACTCCATGATCGTGATGTCCGGGAACGTGTCGCAAATACGCTCGGCCAATCTGGGATAGCGACGGCCGAGATGTCCGTCTGGATCGTCTCGCAGGCAATTGCGAAGCTGCTCTCTCCAAGCGCAGAGATCCGTCTCGCGTTCTTGAAGTGTGTCTAGCCCCATCGACACAGATGCTATCTCGAGGAGGGATTCCCCAAGTCCATAGCGTGACAGCCCTTGCGCAATCTTGGCACCACAGCCGGTGAGACCCTCATACAGAGCATGAGCCACTAATATTGTGCCAGATGCTCCGATTAATAAACCACCATACCTGGTCATAATCACCGCCACTAAGCACGGCGACGAGGAATATTGCACCTCGGGTCATTCGCACAGTGGGTTGACTCTCAATCGAACGGCGAGAGAACACCTTCACTGTGTCTTTGTTCGGCTTGATACTTGAGCTGTCGGTACTGTGAGTGAATTGATTAACAGCCTGCAAACTCTGCAATGTACCTGCGTATAACCGTGTCCACTCCAAATACAAATACATCGCTATCATCCGTTACAACAGCGTCGATGTAGCCAGTGCGGTTGAGAAATGCAAGCTCAGCTTCCGCCTCACCGGGGGCCTAATGGGATAATGGTAGGATTGATTTGGCGCCATTTTAAACAGTCAATACATGTACGTACCATCTGCCAGCTAAACCCAAACGCTTCAATGAGATTCTTGAAGCTGCTCGTGATCCAATGGTCTGCTGTCTTCACCACCGTACCACGCTTCCGGCTAGGGCGGCTTGGGCCATCGAAGATAAAGACAACGTCCACCGGCAATTCGAACAGACGGCAGAGTCGATAAAACAGTGTCCGTAGTTCGGGGTTCTCCCCGGCTTGTGCATGAGCAAACTTGAAGACCGACTGGCACTGCCTGAACCATATACTGAAGGCAGATTCAATCGCATACTATCGTATCGACCTGCGCCAGTGCAGGATATACATACCTCGCATCAACACCAAGACGGTAGGGCATTCGACGATTCGCCTTGCCTATTCCCTCACGTAGAGCAAGTGCTAGAAGTGACTCTTCTTTTGCAGCACCTTCAATCATCTGCAGTAATACAGCACATCATAAGTGACGACCGTGACTTGAAGCCTTCCGGGCTTCCACACTCACCTCCCAAAGTCCGTCTATACCCATGGTGCAATATACGGAGGAGAATTTCGGTCTGCAGGTGAATATATACAATCCCGCGCACCCTCTTGCGGAAGCAAACGTACGTCCCTCGAGCGGTACATGATTGCTTCCGTTATGACTGCGACCAGAGCTCCAAGCGGTGTTTGGTCTACATTGAAACATATCCGACACGTCGGAATGAGATACATTGTCTGCCTACTGTATGTTCACCCTATTTGCCACGCTCTACTGCAATCGCCGCCGCCGACCTGCACCCAGCCCCTCAGTGGGTCCACGCACATCCAGTGATGTCAGTTAAAGTGACTCTATTTTGATTCATTAATGTATTTTTTTCTGTATTAACTTGATTCAAAAATGTATCCATGTTGAGTCAGTATTAATACACTGGCCAATCCATGTCCCAAATTGGGTGACTTTAATGCAGTGATGACTTAATACACTTTTGATACACTGACTAAGCCACCTGACTCAGATCTCTTAATACACTTGTAAGACACCTGTAAGACACTCCTTAGCCATTGTCTAAGTTGCATGTTACACCATTAAAACAAATAAGATACAGTCCTACTGCATACATATATGTGGTCCTGAGTCACTGGATTAAGTAAAATCAAGGGAGATTGGATTTAAAAAAAACATCACAAGTGGGGCTTGAACCCCTGACATCAGCAAAGGTTACATAATCACACAATTAACTCGGACACCAGCATCACTAACCACTACACCATAGGTCTGTTACAACCTGGGTAACACAATGTGATATCACACAATGCTGGAATGCTGGACTTAGACATATTTTGGATGCTGGCACAGGGTGCCCTGTATCAGTGGTGACTTAACCAGGTGCATTAGAGGTGACTTAACCAGGTGTATTAGAGGTGAATCAACATAGTGTATGAGTGCTAGCCAGACAGGTGACTCAATAGTGACTTAACCAATAATGGATGCTAGATGTCAAATTTGTCAGGTCAAAGGTTAAAGTCACCATTGAGTCACCTGTCTGGCTAACATTAATACACTATGTGACTCAATAGTGACTTTAACCTTTGACCTGACAAATTTGACATCTAGCATCCATTATTGGTTAAGTCACTATTGAGTCACCTGTCTGGCTAGCACTCATACACTATGTTGATTCACCTCTAATACACCTGGTTAAGTCACCTCTAATGCACCTGGTTAAGTCACCACTGATACAGGGCACCCTGTGCCAGCATCCAAAATATGTCTAAGTCCAGCATTCCAGCATTGTGTGATATCACATTGTGTTACCCAGGTTGTAACAGACCTATGGTGTAGTGGTTAGTGATGCTGGTGTCCGAGTTAATTGTGTGATTATGTAACCTTTGCTGATGTCAGGGGTTCAAGCCCCACTTGTGATGTTTTTTTTAAATCCAATCTCCCTTGATTTTACTTAATCCAGTGACTCAGGACCACATATATGTATGCAGTAGGACTGTATCTTATTTGTTTTAATGGTGTAACATGCAACTTAGACAATGGCTAAGGAGTGTCTTACAGGTGTCTTACAAGTGTATTAAGAGATCTGAGTCAGGTGGCTTAGTCAGTGTATCAAAAGTGTATTAAGTCATCACTGCATTAAAGTCACCCAATTTGGGACATGGATTGGCCAGTGTATTAATACTGACTCAACATGGATACATTTTTGAATCAAGTTAATACAGAAAAAAATACATTAATGAATCAAAATAGAGTCACTTTAACTGACAAAGATGGCACATCCGCCTCCTACGTAAGAGCACACCATCCGTCGGGATTACATATATCTCCGTCTTGCCATCCGTGCTCCTCGTCGTGTACTCCATGCGATCATCATACACCGCCGCAATGCATGCGGGCTTGATCACGTCATGCCCTCGCCGGCCGTTGTCGCAGAGGTCGTTTGCGCAGATGTTCGCCTGGTTGTTCGAGGGTGTGACCGAGCTTCATAGGGCACTGCAGGGTATTGTTAGCATTCGTTTCGAAAGACGCAATACCGAACGGATAGGTCTTGACGGTCTTGCACAATGAAGCAGGCGTACAAACCTCTTGAGGTGGTTCCAGCATCCGACGTTCTAGGAGTTGTTCAGAAAGTGCACTAGTGGGAAGTTCAGCGGACACACCTGGTTGTGGGCGCTCCAGAGCCCGTCTCTCCCGCTCGAGCTTGCGCCTCTTTCTGTTGGTCTCTGAGATCATCTCGGTCTGGCGATCATCTCTTTCCGCCTGCGGACGTGACATGATCAGCACGATGCCAATACATGCCCATCATGTGCTGAACGCGCCCTTACCTTCCACCTAACCTAACCACACGCCGTCCTCATCCAGTTTCCGGTGTTTCATGACATTCAGGGCCTCGAAGTCAGGCACGCAAACGTCGACGTCGAGCAGCTTGTCCCGCTCACGATGAGCGATACCACACTGGACTTGGATATCGTACCGCGTGCCGTACGTACTGCAGGCACACGATCCACACGAACTTGCGCACGACCGCGTAGCCCTGCGGCGAGTGCGGGCTGCGCACGCGCGTGGGCACGTACGTCAGCGTGAGCTGCACATCCGCGTGGCTCAGCGCGCCCCGGGCCGCCGACGCGCGGGTGCGTATGGGAGTCGGGCCGCATGCCGCGCGGGAGCGCGGGGAGGGAGAGGACATGGTGTGGGTCCTACCAGGGCAGGAGGATATGCGCGTAGTAGAACGGCGAGGGGGGGCGAGAGCGGGTCCTCGAGCGGGCGGCGGCGCGTATGGCGAGAGCCCCGAGCCGTCAAAGAGGAGCCACTCCTGCTTGGGCTCCACGTCGCCGTTGCCGTGTTCCGGGACGGGCGGGACGTACCCGAAGTTGCAGACGACGTCCCCGACGGCGAGGTGCTCCCAGAGGCCTGTGTCCATGAGCTGCTCCTCGCACGCCGCGACCGCGCTGTCGTCTAGGACCGTGCACGGCACGAACGTGGGCAAGACAGGTGCGCGCGTGCGCGACGTTGCGAGGTAGAGGTCATGCGGGGGCGTTCCCCTTGGTACTGCAACAGTAGGTGGGGGAGGTGGCAGCGGTCTTGATTCTCTTGAAATGGTAAGTAATGCTTCTGAACATAAGGGTGTCGTCCACACGCAGCTGTGGGCGAATGCCTCGAGTCGACGGCCTGGAAGTCGAAAGGATGGGCCAGTACCACATAGCGGACGCCGCGCGCACGGCGTTAACGCACTGCCGTGGAACAAGCGTGCTATGTGGTAACTGGTAACCCTGCGAAGTCGCGGAGAGGCGCGTCCTTTGTCGAACGGGAGGGGCGCAGGAGCGGCAGCGAGTGCGGGAACAGGGGTGCCGCGCGCGCATCTTGACGGGGACGCTGGCGACGCGGCGAATGGCAGCAAGTACGAGCGTACCCGTCCGCGGAGATTTGCTGCACAGAAGACCACCACGCGCCTTGTCCCACGGCATGGCGTGCAAGCTGCGCGCAGTTGCGGGATGGACGCGGCGAGGGTGAGGGAGGCGGGAGCACGTCGACGGCGGACGCTGTGCGACGGTCCGTGTCGATGAATGCCCGCGCGTGGTGGTGAACGCAAAAGACGAGCCTCCCGCGGGTGACACGGGACGGATTCTGCGCATGGTGGGTATCGACCGACGCGCGCGTCGGCATAAGTTGCAAGCGACCGGTGGAGAGGCGCGTCCTTCGTTGAACGGCAAGGGCGCAGGAGCGGCAGCGAGTGCGGGAACAGGGGTGGGTGTGGGCCCATACATCAGCACTCGTCGCTCCGACCAATTACGGGTCATGTACTCACCTCGCGTCCCCTCCACTGTCCTCCGCCATCCTCCTCCTCGCTCTTCGCCCTCGGTGTTCGTACCTGTTAGCCACCGGGGGATGGAGCGCCCGCGCAGATGGCTGCGCAGGCGCTAACGACACCTGCACGACGGTTGGTGGGTGTGTCAGTGGGCGCGTGGTCGGCGAGACGGCGAGAGTGACGCACGAATCAAGGTGGGTAGGTGGTCGCGGCGCGGTTGCGCAGAGTCCAGAGACTCAAGAGTGCAGCCACAACGGCCAGTTCCCACGGTTCAGTCTCTGCAGTAATCTTGTATGGCAGAGCGTACTGAGGTCGGGGCACAATTCTCTAAGGTACGGAATTGTTATAGGCTTGTTTGAGATACCTATACGGGTCTGCTCACAAAGAATCATCTCCCTCGGAGAGATATCCATGGCACGAGCACAATACTTTGGCCATTATACTTAGGCGCCGCGACCAGAGTCGCAGGTAGAACGACCGGTGAATTGCACAACAATAACAATAACATAAGCTAATAAAGACTAGACATGCGGGACTACAGTGCGATCGGATCTATGCTGCGTGTAAGTTCGCCTTCTTGGACTTCTTGCGCCCTGCAATGGTCGGCGCGCGGCGCTTTTTGCCAGAGGTTGATTCGGAAGCCGAGGCTTCGGAATTGAAGTCTGTGGCACTGGTAGATACATTCTGTGAGCGATGATACGAGGAGTCTAGTTAATTCGCTGTAAATGAAAAAGGCACCCTATAACATACCACAATGCTAGAGGCGACACTCGAGGCAGGTGCAAGGGTCTCGCCGGCTGTAAGAGCCTTTGCCTTGCGCTGCTTGATGAGGAGACTTGTTAATGCGTTTGAACCGAGCAGCTGTGCTTTTCCTTCGACCTTCCGCATCGATTCGAGCAGTGCAATTGCCGCTGTATCCGACAGGCCTTCATCTCTGATCGCCGTGTCGATCCACTCGGGTATCTCGCGAACACGTTGCCAGGCCTTCCGAGCCTACATGAACATGAGTGAGGCGACTGCTATGTGCGAGATAGAGTCATGATTAACGCACCTCGATTTCACTCCGCCACTTGCCCTGAAAATGTTGTTCGACCAACCGTAATGGTGGTTTCGCGCCTGTCTGATTCCCATCAGCATCGCGAGTGGCTTCACCGCTGTTGTAGCACGCCCAGATCTGTGCTATGGTCATGTTATTCAAGCTCTCGCTAGGCTTCCATGCCTGCCAGAGGTACTTCGGCTGTCGGATAAGCGAAAATACCTTCGCCCAAGTGACAGACTGCTGCCCCATACAGGGCGGCCATAGCAACTGAACAGTACCTATGTGACATAGAGTAAGCTCTCAGGCCCGTCATATATGGCAGAGCGTCGGAACTCACCCTCTTGATTGAATGCTTGAATAGACGGAAGGACCAAGTCGACTT
The DNA here is from genome assembly GCF_022264815.1 of Rhodofomes roseus. Taxonomy (NCBI): domain Eukaryota; kingdom Fungi; phylum Basidiomycota; class Agaricomycetes; order Polyporales; family Fomitopsidaceae; genus Rhodofomes; species Rhodofomes roseus. The sequence continues at coordinate 287,945 of NW_025952979.1, read as the reverse complement.
GAGTTCGTGGCCTTGCCTGCGATGGTGACTTCGGGGATGGCGCAATGAAAGCGCGCAAGGTGCTGTCCCCGGCTTCATACATGCCAGTGTCTTCATGTGCTCGGGCCTCCGCGCTTATTGTAAGTGGTGGATCGAGGTCATTGCCAGAGAGACGGGTGCCCGGTGCGAGCTGGATGGGGCTCCCAAGTAAGGTACTTGCTGGCGGGGTGCTACTGGTCTCCAAGTCTGCTCGGTTGAACAGGGTATGCTGTGTTGCAGCCTGCACTGCGACCCGACAATTAGGCAGGTCCGACTACAACAGACATCATGTGTACTCACAGGATCGTGCATACAACTCATTCGAGTAACCCTTGGCGGGCGAAAGGACAGCGGTCCGCCGTTCTACCGTCTCGCCCATTGAATGCACCTTATCACCTATCACATTAAGTATAACCCTCATCTGTTCTAACGCTTGACGCTGCGCCTCATTCTGGATGCGCGAGAGATCAACAGGCTCTGCCTGCTGCGACTTTGCTGTCTCAAGATGGGCTGGATACTGAATCTTCATCCACTCTTGAACATCCGTGGATGCTAGAGCGGGTAGTCGGAATATGGGGGAAGTTGGGACAACCTGATAGATCGCTGCAGCACACTGTCCGACGCAAATGCAGATATCAAGAGCAGGCCCCATAGAGGATTAGGTTAACTCACTTGAAAGAGGAATGGTCGGAGATCTACGATCATCTTCCAAAAGTTTGTTACACCAACAAGGTTCCGTCTGCCTACAGCAGCAGCGGATCATGAGTCGACGAGATAATGCAGCTCTTATGGGCACTCACCTTCTGTCGCCTTGATGATTGATTCGGCCATGGGACATACACGGTTCAAGAACTCGGCTGGGACTGACACCTTGCACCAGACTGGGTCGTAATACTCATGCTCCATATACCCGTGGCATGCGAGATTTGCCTACGGATTACTTCTGAACATCTCGGATCATGTAATACAAGCACGACTGAACGCACCTGCTTCGGAAGATTAGGAGCATATGTAGTCTGATACGTCCCATGTCTCCATCCAAGCTTTGATGTTTCGAATGGATCGACTCTGACAGACAATCAGCACCTGAGGATCGATCCCATGGTAGGTAAAGATGCCTACCCAAAGCGCTCTTGCATGTACCCGATTAGGTGACGGGGCAAATGCGCCTTGATCGTTGATTCAAAATCTGCCTTCTTGAATGCTTTCGCATACAAGTTGTGCAGATTCGAATCGGTGTACGTCTTGGTAGGAGAAGAGCCCCAGATGAGCCTAACCTAGATGTCGAAAGTTGTCAAATATCGCACACCATTGCGGTATAAGGGCCTCTGACTCACCTGTCGCCATGTCTTGTTCACCAGCCAGTCGATATCCAGCTTCTCGGCAAGTCGGAAGTGATCAAATAACTGATGGAAGTGCATCGCAAGCGCACCAAGTGGACACATGAGTGGATTTTCATGCGCCATCCATACTCGGTAGCTTGGATTGACGGTCTGGTGCAATCATTGTAAGTACAGACAAAAGTAATCGAAGATGTCTAAAACTGTACCGTCTGCATGTTCCGAATCCCTGCCTTTTCCTCACTTTGAAGGCCAAGGACAACAAATATCGTCTGCTGATTGTTCGGATGCTTCATCTGATAAGGCTGCAGCTCACATAGCTTTAATGCACGGACGTCATCCCCTCGGTTACCTGAACCATTCTGCAATGTCCACGCAAGGTGCCCGTTAATTGCAGATCGTACTAACAAAGTGATTAACAGTTTACCAAATGTGCCACAACAAGAAAAAAACGCACGTTCCCGGTGTTGTAAGAAACCGTAACCAATATCCTGCAGCTGTTGGTCGGTCACACTGGCCAGAAATGTGTTTGCGACGATGTCCGGTGCATCCTCGTTTGGAATGAGGCCGCTAGAAATGAACAACAAGTGTTTGCATTGGATACTTCATGTGTCAGGGCGAAGAACTTACAGACGTGCACTGATCAGAGCCTCGTTCATTCGAGCCTTGACGAGGTCGTAGACGTGAACTGTTGCTGCAGGCCGTCGTGTAGCGAGTGTAGGATCTGCGGCATCCTGGACCTTGCGGATGCGGAGAGCACCAAAGAATTCTTTCTTAATCTGAGACTGATATACAGGTCGTCAATCAGTCAATGAACAACGGGGCAAAGGGACACGACTCACAGCACCAACACGTGTTCCAGGAATATACTCTCCCTTGCGGCTGCGCTTTGGACGGTCTGCAGTGTAGTTGATGAACACGAGGAGGCTATGTTCATCGACTATCTCGTCCGGGACCCGGCCATCTGCCCTCGCATCTGCGAGGAAAAGCTGAGGGGAAGTCAGTAGGCGAAGTACTGCAAGGGTATTGAACTTGACTTGCCTCCCATGAACGAATCACTGATTTCTGTGTCCTTCGACCACCAGCCCGCCGGTTCTCCTCGAATCGTTTGGCGGCATCAACGCGCATGCTCCTCTGGTAGCTTGTGAAGTCAACTTGGGACGCAAACACCATCAGGATTATCAATATGCGAGAGGGATGTGAACGTACCTGGGTCATCCATGTCGAACGAAAACAGGGTTGCATCCTCTAATTCATCATCCTCTTCGTCGCCATCCTCAGCCCCTCGATCATATGCAAAGACGTCAGCTGCCGCGTTACAGTCCACATAGAACTGATTGCGCAGCAGCTCGTCATCACCGTCATATGTCTCATCACCTGTACTAGGCAATGCGAACGCAGGTGTCGCAGCTGCAGTCCCATGAATTGGCGTCGCAGCCGTGGTGCCATGGGTTGGCGACGCTGGGATGCGAGGCGGCGGAGTGTGAGGGGGGGGACTAGGCAAGGGTGCAACACCATTGCCCGTCGGGGAGTACCTAGACACGAGGCTCAGAGTCTGTCTATACTACACACATATCATGAACGAGGAATACTCACCAGTAATCAAGTAGGGCATCCCGGAGGCGCTCAAGGCTAGCCCTCTTCGGATGAGATATGCTCAGACTCGCACATGTTCCCACCAGGCACTTCTTTCGCTTGATAGACAGCCTGGTGGCATAGTATATATTCGTTAGCAATTGCGTGGAGGGCATAGCACGGGAACAGGCCGCATTTGATTGGATGAAGCGATGAATGATTGACGCTTCGCGCCCACGGTCCGGGGCTAGTTCGCTAAACACTGTCCGCAAAGTAGTAGAATCACACTCACAAGTATGCATGGTACGTCTCGCGAGGGACAAGCCGGCCATCTGGAAGACGTTCTGGTGGGCTTGCAACGTTGGACAGAGAGGCCGTGTGTTGGGCCTGCGAGCGCAGACTCGGGTCGATATTTTGCTCGCCTATAGCTACCACGGCCGGTGGTGCCGCCGCTTCCTCCATTGGGATAATCACTATTGCCCAAGTGTGGCCTTATAATATGAATACGGGCAAGCCGATGTAGAATAAGAGTAGCGAAGCTTAGAATAAGTTGAACGAGATTACGGAGAGACGAAAAGCGTAGTCTAGGGGCTAACGAGCGAGGGCGAGCGCGCGAGAGAGGCGGCGCGGTTGAACTTCCCGGGCCACCCGCCGGGCGCTTCGGGGGCACTCTCGCGGTCACAATGCGATTGTGACCGCCAGCGAGCCAGACGCGGGCGGTCACAATACGGTTGTGACCGCGCGCATGTGAGTCCCGCTGGGGTCTTCTCGTTCCTATCAACATCAGACACGATGGACACTTGAGGACAATCTCACCTTCTGTTTGTTTTCCGTGTGCTGTCTCGCTAGCTGTCTGTTCGCTCTCGTCGTTGGTAGTCGTTCATAGTTCTTCCGTATTTCTCGATGCCTGACCTTGCTATCCCGTTTAACCACGTTCGTGACGAAGACGGGCGCTTGCGAGTGTTGGCGCGTAGCGCTCGAGGCTGACCGCCGCTTGGCCGCCGCCCTCCGAGTCCTTCTCGTCTCGAGTCATCATTGATACGCCCTCCTCCTCCTCCTCCTTTCTCTAGGTCACAACTGAATACTGGCTTCATATTCTGGCTTTATACTTGCATATAATGCTTCAACCAGCTCGGCTCGGACTGTCATTGAATCGCGCCTCGCCATCAAGTCCACATTTCGTTGGCACTGATCGTCATGGACAACTCGGATTTCGCTGACAGCATTGCGAAACCTGGCTTCGTCGCTCGTATCTGCATCGGAGTAACTGTGAGTTTCAATTTACTTCAACGTGTCGCGTACTCATATTGCGCCATAGCATATGATTAGACGGATACTCTGAACTTGGAGTGCTCTCCTAGCGGCTCCCTAGGATCTTGACCGAATTGCGACTGTCAGCAGGCACGGGGATCGACTCACTCGCTGGTTTACTCCCCACATGGGCTGCAGACGTTCCTTTTCGGACCAACTTTGACAACTCTTGCTCATGTGGTCCTGTTACGCCGTGGAATTGACGTCTGTCGCCATTGTCTTTGCACTTGCAAAATGATTTCAATTGAACATATGGCCCTGTGTCAAGCGTTCACGCACCAGTATTCACATGGTTCCTGGACCGCGCTTCTGGATTGCCAAATGATTCCGTGCCTACCTATCTCCTCGATCAAAGATTCCGGGCGCTCTGCAGTCAAATCCTGGTCGAACCAGTTACCATGTTCCCTTCTCTCTCTACGACATCTGTGTCATCGCCAACAACCAATCGCTCATAGTTTGCCCAGTACCTGAGGTAGCTCAATGGGTGGCCGGTGACCATATGCATGTGGCGATCGATGCTCTTCGACCGCCAATGGACCGTACGGACCCGGTTGTGCGTGCTCTGAGCTTACTCTCCGTATTCAATGAGTCTGGCGCTAAGAAGTCTCGTCAGTGACGAAAAAACCCCTCCGGAGGAATCGCTGATGCTAAGACAAGACGATTTCACCTCGTCTTCCTTCTCGAAGGCTGAAAGCCGCGGACCAGCAGCGACTGCGAGGGTGTCGATTTCGGACCCGGTGGCGCTGCTTCCCGCGATATCGGTTGCTACATAGGAAAAAGTGAGTGGTAGCATCCTTTCCACGTTCAGAGGCTCAGATATAGGCTACGATGAAGACTCTCGTCCCAGGGGCCAGCACAGTGCCAGTCAAAGTCCGAATTAGTAATGGCGCCTTCTTCCCTCAAAGGTTTGCCTATCTCTTGTAACTTCTCAAATTTCACCTGGAAAACGTTGAGATGACACGAGGTTCCTAGTGGTGGACGGATGCTATCCTGCTTCAATAGAGATCACTGTTCCGTGAAACGGACCCCGCAGTTTCTACGTTCGAGAGCTTAGATACCGTAGACACTATTTTGTTTCAATAGAGGCCACTATTCAGTGGAACGGATACCGCAGTTTCTACGTTCGAGAGCTTAAATACCGTGCGGCCGTCAATTATGCGTAGCACTACATTGCTCGGGTTCCCCGAGGACACTTACCCTCACTCACGACCATGTTGCACAGGCTCTCACTCGTGATATGCGCTCTACTGGGATGGTCCCTATGGCAGATCATGCTGTACTTGCGTATGCGCAGAGCGAGCAAGCTTCTGTACAGCTTACCGGGACCACCGTCGGCGTCGTTCTTGAGCGGTATGTCGTGAACGCGTCATTTACAGTACATTACCTCACTTATTATAGGCAACTTACGGCAATTCTTCGCCCGGAATGGTCTAGACTTCCATACTCATGTTGCGACGGATTACGGGTCAGTGGTCAAGCTCAACGGCTTCGTGGGCGTGCGTGCAACTATTCTTCATACCTGTTGTCCATCGGTGACGCTGATGCATCCATACAGTATCCGATGATCTACGTCTCCGACCCGAAAGCACTTCACACAATGTTGATCAAGGAGGAGCATATCTTCCAAGAAGCCGAAGACTCACTTACGTGCGCCCCCATGCGCTACTTCCCCGCATACCCCAACTGATAGCACATATTGGGTAACTTTAGGGTTAACTCGGCATTGTTCGGCACCAGCTTGGCCTCGACGCTCGGTACGTCGCAGCTCATATGCAATGAACGACAAAACATGATGTCCCCTCAGGTGGTCACCACGCAAAGCAACGTAAGCTCATAAACCCGGCATTCTCCGTCAACCACATGCGCGAGATGCTCCCATTGTTTTACGATGTGACTCGCAAGGTAGTACTTGCTTTCGACCACCGTGTCGCGCACTGAACCCCCCATCCTCGTAGCTCCGTGATGCAGTTGCCTCACGCATCACTGGCGAGCTGCAAGAAGTAGACATGTACAGCTGGCTGAGCCGTACGGCCCTTGAGCTCATCGGCCAGGGCGGTTTGGGCTACTCATTCGATCCTCTCGTCGAAGACTGCCAAGATGAATACGGTGATACCCTGAACCGCTTGACGTGCGCCGTTCCTCTTCTCTGTTGAATGTGTGCGCTGACGCCTACCCACACCTATATCGCGACTATAGGCCGAACCTCGACAGCCTCCTACTCTTTCGTAAGCTCGTTCCTTGGTCAACATGGCTTCCAACCTGGATGCGACGCGGATTTATGCAACTGTTCCCCGCCGGCTCTCCACCGCGTAACCTCGTTCACATCATCGACACGATGGACAGGCGGTCCAGGGAGATCTACACCGAGAAGAAACACGCGTTCGAGAATGGTGATGCGGAAGTGGTGAAGCAGGTCGGGAGTGGAAAGGACATCCTTAGTATCCTCAGTAGGTGGTTCAATCGTCGCAGCCTTTCGGGCACTCATGTATGACCGGCAGTGCGAGCCAACTCAGCGGCCGACGTGAACGACAGGCTTCCGGAAGAGGAGGTCATCTCGCAGATGAAGTGAGTCTTTCACAGTCATGGACCGAAGTCATCATGTTCATGACGACGCGTAGCTTGTTCATAGCAGCCGGGCAAAATACAACAACCAACGCAACAGCGCGCGCCCTACAAATTCTCGCAGAGAAACCCGCTTATCAAGCGCGACTGCGCAAGGAGCTATTGGAAGCACGGGCTGCGGACGGTCTGCTATACGACGAGTTGAACCACCTCCCGCTGCTTGACAGCATCATCCGCGAGACTCTACGACTGTAAGAGGTGTCCCGAGCATTCTGGACTCTGCCTGACTTCTGCTCAGCTACTCTCCCACAGTGGTTCTCCTCCGCGTGTAAGTGATCCCTTACTCAGTGTGTGCGCACCAGGAGAATTGAAGTAAACACAGAGCGACGGAGGACACTGTGCTGCCTGTTTCGGAGCCGATCCAGACTGTGGATGGGAAACAACTGAATGAGATACCTGTCCCAAAGGGTACAGAGTTTTTTATAGGCTCCCTTGGGTGTAACGCGAACAAACGTATCTGGGGAGAGGACGCCCTCGAGTGGAAGCCCGAACGCTGGCTACCTTCATTAGCCACCTCTGTCACGGACGCCCGTATCCCAGGCGCATACTCGAACCTGTGCGTCGCTTTGCAATTCAGCATGGAAGCGCCTCTAACTTGTGCACGCAGGATGACGTTCTTAGCAGGAAAGCGGGCGTGCATGTGCGTACCTTTATTCGACATGCAGCCATTCGTGAAACATAGCGCTGACAGGATGCACAGCGGGTTCAAGTTCGCCGAGATGGGGATGAGTGAGTGTTAATGTTGCTCGCCGCGATCTGCACTTGAACAAACAAACGACAGAGGTCCTATTGGCTATGCTTATCTCTCATTTCACCTTCGAGCTGAGCGAACAGCCGGTCGTGTGGAACGTTGCTGCTGTCGTGTACCCTTCAGTGGGGTACACGAGCTTGGACCCCGAACTTCCTATGAAGGTCAGCCTGTACGACGCAGAATTGCAATGATCGATATCCTACGGTACGCAAAGTCGTAATTGATGGGCGTGATTGCCTTTTAGCTGGTGGATACCTAGTCGGCGAGATTGCACTTCAAATGCCCACAGCAACTCCAAGGTTGGTTCTGATTCGGCTCGTGAGTAATGTGCGTGCATCATCAGGGATGTCATTTAAGAAGGGTTAATTATAGTTCATTAGTGAACCTAATCAGGATTAAAATGAGTTCCTTAAGAACTATGATTAGGTATTCATTCTGTTAATCATGGGCTTAGGGTGGTATGATTACCTCCATTAATCCATGTTGGCATGAAACCATATTATGATCCCAAATGAAGGCACTAGCCCTGACACAAAGGGCTAATTCTCTGCAAATCCCAGTCAATTTACACTGAATCATGGCATAATCCCAGTCATGATCATGCTTAACCAATTCATGACTCTTAATCCTAACATAATCCCATTATTTAGATATCATAATCATGGCATAACCTCAGTGTTGATCCTGCTGAAATGGGCATAATCATGACATATGTACAATCCTAAACATTCATTATCAAGCCCTAATCTCAGAGCTAATCTATGGCAGGCATCATGAATGTAATCATTAATTCAATGCTAATCCTGGCTGCTGATCCTGATATATTGATGTCAGATTAGTGCTGATTAGCCAGATAATCTGCAGAACAAATCACAGTGATCAGATCAATTAAAAAAATGTTGTGCAGAAGCCAGGACTGAACCAGCAACTTTTTGAAGCATTACATAATCACCTTATTGGGCAAAGAAGCATACAATATAACCACTGCACCATACTGTCTTGGTATGTCTGAGATGTTATTGATCTATGTCATGTTCTTCGATTGCTGGACTTAGACACATTTCTAGTGCCCTCCCATGATGCAGTCTAATCCTGATCAACCTGAGATTAGCAACCAATCAATCCTCACTAACCCATGAGGATTTGCAGAGATTAATCCTGAGGTAATGCTTCTTTGCCACATAAGACTGTGAACAGATCAAGTCCAGATTAGAGGTGGGATTAGATAGTCTTCCAACTGATTAACTTACTGCTAATCTGCAGTGTACAAACAGGATTAGGGTTCCACATTACTGAATCATGATTAAAAGTATTAAGTATAGCACATTGAAATCATCATTGAAACAGCAGATTATATTGGAAATAAATCTTTGCAAATCCTCATGGGTTAGTGAGGATTGATTGGTTGCTAATCTCAGGTTGATCAGGATTAGACTGCATCATGGGAGGGCACTAGAAATGTGTCTAAGTCCAGCAATCGAAGAACATGACATAGATCAATAACATCTCAGACATACCAAGACAGTATGGTGCAGTGGTTATATTGTATGCTTCTTTGCCCAATAAGGTGATTATGTAATGCTTCAAAAAGTCGCTGGTTCAGTCCTGGCTTCTGCACAACATTTTTTTAATTGATCTGATCACTGTGATTTGTTCTGCAGATTATCTGGCTAATCAGCACTAATCTGACATCAATATATCAGGATCAGCAGCCAGGATTAGCATTGAATTAATGATTACATTCATGATGCCTGCCATAGATTAGCTCTGAGATTAGGGCTTGATAATGAATGTTTAGGATTGTACATATGTCATGATTATGCCCATTTCAGCAGGATCAACACTGAGGTTATGCCATGATTATGATATCTAAATAATGGGATTATGTTAGGATTAAGAGTCATGAATTGGTTAAGCATGATCATGACTGGGATTATGCCATGATTCAGTGTAAATTGACTGGGATTTGCAGAGAATTAGCCCTTTGTGTCAGGGCTAGTGCCTTCATTTGGGATCATAATATGGTTTCATGCCAACATGGATTAATGGAGGTAATCATACCACCCTAAGCCCATGATTAACAGAATGAATACCTAATCATAGTTCTTAAGGAACTCATTTTAATCCTGATTAGGTTCACTAATGAACTATAATTAACCCTTCTTAAATGACGAAGACGGCATCATAGCATGCCTTAGACAATGTCGCGAGGCACCATCTCCTCGCCAGAAGGGAATTGAGCTGAGAGGGTCAGTACACAAGCTTGTACGTCGTACTACCGCCACACATTGGTCTCAATGTGCGTAGTGTTTGTTGTTACATGCTGGTTTTGTGGCGTTTACCCTCCTTGTTCGCCCAGTGACGGGGACTGCTCGCTACGTTTTTGGTCCTCATTGACCGTTCTATTCTCCTTATTCCAGTAGGCATATCGCTTCCTGGTGAGCAGGAAGAACCTATCACTAGACGGTGCCACAACACGCATCAAGGACTAGCTTTGATTGTATCAATGCGGGATCGAAACGGACCACTGACACGATTCGTATGAAACCAGGAATTGGTGGGACTTCTCAGGCTACTGGACAGTGACGTGCTCTGCTGGTCCATGTGTCCATGATGAGGCCCGTTTGCAAAGGCGAGCAGACCTTCAGTGCCACGTTGTGATGTACTGATCGAAAGCTTGTTTTCTAGCCTGTAAGTATTCAAGTTTACTACGCGCTGGTGCCAGACGCTCAAGATGTCGTTGGTGTTGGAATCCAGGTACGGGGTTCATCGGGAGTCGGAACGTGTCGCGGCCGAGAGAGTCGGCGGCGCGATGATGGCGCGATGTGCGCGCACGGACATTCTACGTACCTGAAAGATCGATTATCATTGTCACTAAATACCGCAGTCTGCCACGACGCACCTCAGTCTTTCCGCCTCGCACGAGAGACTGAGGTGAGTAACTTATTTTACATTTCTTTTGCTTGATACTGATGTACCGAAGACGTTCGTTATTCTCTCTTACTCTAGGTACATTCAATATAGTCTTTCCGCCTCGCACGAGAGACTGAGACGTTCGTTATTCTCTCTTACTCTAGCCTACTGCGTGCTTCAACCTTCAAAAGTTGGTAGGCGACTCGGATATCATTGTGGACTATATACATACAACGCCTCTTGGGGCGATGCCGTACTTGCATTCTGACATGCGCCGCAAGGGCACAGTAGTATGAAGACAACTGCGCGTGCATTTCATTGACTCGACCCACACGCAGCATATCAGCGCGCTCACGCAGTACCATGACCGATTGGCCGGACCTCTCCGTGAGTACACACTTCCTAAGCTTCTTCGTTGAAGCAGCAGCCATTCGCTGCGGGGGAGATGCTCCGCGATATTACGTTCAACATGCATTCTGACCACGTTGTAGAACCAGGCCTGTGAGCACGACCACCATCGTGTTGGACTTCGTATACCGCAACAATGTCGGCCCCGGCGTCTATCTGTCCATACTCGGTGGAAATAATCCTAGTCATAATAAAGTTAGCGTTCAGCGGTCCCGCGCGTCAATGGGAAGCTTTATGGCTACCGAGGCCATCAATGTCACCTGCGAAGCTACGTGCCCCTTCGCATTCGACATCATCCTCGCTGCCCATCGCCCACTCATGTATCCATTCGAGCGAACACCATCGCCCTCCTCTTCCGTGGTCCACAACGACATCACGCTGGAACTTAGACTCGAGGACCCCGCGATCAACCTCGAGGTCCTCTTGTTGGCCTGGGAAGAGCTGCATCCGTACAGCGTGGAGGCCGTAACCGCGCGTTGCCAAGATATGTTCGAGTTCGCTACCTCTCATCATTGCATGGTGTTCGCTGCCATACAACTCAAAATCACCAAGCCAATAGAGAGCACCGCAGACGGCGAGGAACTAGGTCGTAAAAGGCCCACACCTATCCCTGAGCCCGTCGAGGAGGTAGAAATGACGATCGAGACGATTGGCATCCTCTACCTCTGCACGACCGAGATGCAGCGCGAGTACAATGTCGGGCTCTCCCTTCTGGCCCCATGGCGCAACCTCGGCCACGCCTCTCAAGCGCTCACCGCCGCGCTCACTTATGCCTTCACAATCCTGTTGGCGCATCGCGTACAGGCGCTCATCATGGACGGACCATGCAGCGACGCAGCTCGCAGCACCTTCACCTGCCTCGGCTTCACCTGCGAAGGCACGCGCCGCCGCGCGGTCGTCAGCCCGGCCGAGGCCGGCTACCGCGATGTTGTCGCGATGGCCATGCTCGACACTGAATGGCACGTGCGCGAAGAGGGCGCGCACGGGCCACGCAGCGTATGGGACGAGATGTTCGTGCGACATCATCGCGAACAGGAGGACCTCCTGCAGTGGGAGGAGCGCCACAGGAGGCTGCGGCGCACCGCGAGCCAGGAGACGATCCGCGAGGGGGACGTTGAGCTCGCCTTCACGTCCGGCGCGCCGTCGCCCTCCGCCTCTTCCATTGATCTCACTCACGATGCCCATCCGTGTGTAGATCCCACGGCCCCTGCCCATCCGCGTGTAGATCCCACGGCCCCACTCGCAGACTCGGACGCAGACTCGGAGGGCCCGATCAGTGTGCCTTCGTCGCCTGTCTCGGCGTCGTCGACGGCGTCGTGGAGCGACCTGGACGTGTCCTCGGCACCGCGCCCAGCGCGAAACAGCAAGCGAAGGAAGGGGAAGGGGAAGGGGAAGGCGCGTGGGTCTGCGAACACTGCTGGCACGCGTGCGCCGCCCCAGAAGGATGAGTACGCGTCGGACACGAGCGCTTCGAGCTGGGACGTGATTTGAGCGAAGGCAGCTGTGTTTTTGGGCTCTGGCTTCGCGGGCGAAGCTGAAGTCTGATGGCAGCTTCGTGCGGTTCATCATGTCCATGTCCGAGTCGGGTCGGGCTCTGTGGATCGTGGCAGCGAGAGGGAGGTCAGGTGTTGCCCATATGGAGTGTACTGTGTGGGAACGTTCGCAGCTGCCAGTGTGGTCTTCGCATGCTGCTCAATAACAACCCGGTGTCTACGACGCAAGTGTACTACCATACCAACCACTGACCGCGAAACCAAAAGTCTTGTCTTGTATCACGCGTATGTAGCGATTGTTGTTTCTTGTACAGCTTGTGGAGGGAGATTGACCAAACGTCCTTACGGCGCATACTTGTTCTGCAACGATGATCCGTTGTACCACACATTAACATTAACTTCGCCCCAACGTGACACGCCGACTCACCTTGAGGTCGTCTGCTTCGGAATTAAAGATGTCTCTTTCAAGACTGTTTCTTGACGAAAGCCGCAATCTCTCCTAGGCTCTTCACGATCTGGAGAGGGCCAACGCCAGCTTCGGGCATAGGGATCTGATCCTTCCACCCTCCACCAGCGCGGTCAACCCAGATTGCGCCGAGCCCCGCAGCGCGTGCGCCGGTGACATCGAAGGGGTTCCTGCATCGAAGTGAGCGCACCGACCACGGAAGCAAACAAGGTCCATCCAGTCAAAATGAGCTGCGGTCGCGAGATCTTTAAATGGCCGCTCACCCGCTGACAAGCCAGACGTCGGGCGAGTCGCCTTGCGCCCCGGAAGCCTTGCTGAATGCCTTGCGAAGACCATCATAGATGGCTGTCGCTGGTTTGTACATCCTGACTGAGTCTGCGAGGTGCAATGGAAGGGGGAGGAGCGCCTCTGGCAGCGATGCATGCAAGGCCGTGGAGACCATCTGTTGACACAACGGTCGAGTCTATGCTAGGAATCTAGGAGCAAGCACTGACCTCCTCTGTGCCTATACAGACAAAGGTACAATTGAGTGTTGACACGTATGATTCGCTGTCCGAAATGGGTGGCACCAACCGTTGCTAAATATGACGACCTTGATGTTCGGGTTTTGACTCAGCTCCTTCAATGCCGGGACTGCATCCTCGAACCTGCATACCGTCGTCAGCAGTCAAAACTCAGCGCAGCGCTGGAGTACGGCTTCAAGGGAATTCCTTCCTCAACCCGAGCAGCATTGCATCCGAGATGTACCACATAGACATGGCGCTGGACAGTGTCACCACAACGAGCGCTTGAACACTTCGTCCGGCGGCGCAGTCTACCGTGAAGCCCGAACTTGTCAACTCACGGGAGAAGATGACTATAGTCGCTCATCAAGGCGGCGATCTCGCTGTCCGCAAGCTTGATGTCCATCTCCGCGGCTGCGTGGTTGAGGCTTGCCCTCGTGACATCGTCGAAAGGCTCGTAGAGACCTGTAACACGGTCCAGAGCAAAGCAACGAAACGATCATGCTGATCAGTCCACTGCGTTCGCACTCCTTTTTAGTTCTCACCCATCGAGTTCAAACGCCATGTGTACCTGTCATTGCAAGCGTTAGGACGAGACGATGAGTGAAATTGAAGGCGTCAGTACACGCACTCGAGCTGAAAGCGCCTCCACAGCTGACTGAGCTGAGTAGCCTTCTCGTCGTCTAGGCCGGCGTGGGTTTTGATCCCCGATATGATGCTGTTAGTGTTCAGGATGGTTCCGTAGATGTCGAACGCCAGCACATGAATGCCGGGTCTGTGTGCCATTGTAGACGTGCTATGCTATTCGGCAATATTGAGGTTTGATGAGTTTCCCATGAAACGCTCTATTTCAAGCCAGAAACATCCTTGTGCGAGCTCACCTGCTTCAGCAGACTGATGGAACTGCAAGATGTATGTAAAATGGATTTTGAAACCGGACGACATTATGAAGTAGATCAGCACAATTGCCAAGTATGGTATGTTGCGGAAATCGATGACGGCATGTCACGTGCGGGGTTCCGCGCGGGCCGAGACCGGTGTACTATCAGTCTCCTCCCATCCGAGATTCCGAACTCTGCGCTCTGCGCGCATATGCTGCGTACGCTGTAATGATGCCATCGGACATCGAGAACAGAATCACGACTATAGCTGCTAACAGCTAGCTGAGAGGCATCTGGTCGTCAAATTATACAAGCCGATATGTACCGTAGTCAGATCCTTGGAGAGAGTGCAATGAATGGCGCGGATGTCTCGATGGACTCTTAGTACATGGGGCAATGAGACAGTGACAACGCTGTGATGGAATATCTACACCTGAGCTAGATGAGACCATCAAATCAAGTGGACCCTTCCACGGCTTTGATATACATTCAGGTCACGGCACTAAGCTCAGACGCAACCTGCATACGCAGGCGCATGACCTACAGTGGTCCCGCTGACATGTCAGTATTTCCCTGAACAAGCTGTCGCGGGCATTGTGAGGACTCATGAGGGCTGAAACAGCGCTCCGCGACGCAAGCAACACGACTATAATACATGTCAGTTCGTTACGTGAAGCAGATTCTAATAGTAGAACATCGACCGCAGTCCGGACTCACCGCTGTCAGCCGTTCGAACTTGACAGATCCGTAGTAGGAAGAGCTCAGATTCCGTTCAACGCGATCTGGAGGCCTGATGCGGGTCTCCGCCGGTGCGTTTTGCTCCTGCTTCATATGGCGCTAGCCGCCCCCGGTATCTACATCGCAGTGTGGAGAGGAGATGGGCGTGGCGCCGGTTGCCGTAAGTCCTCGATCGTCAGGTAGATCACTCCCCGCTTGGTCTTCGGTAGCCGATGTAGTTCCGGGGCAATATCGTCCGGGACGCCCCAAATCCTCTACACAGCCCCTTTATAGAGGAGGTGCGTGCTGCAGTCAAGACCTACATCGTTGAGGGAGAATGTATTGTGTCCCCGTGGACCGAAGGCGATAGGTAGCCGTAGCAAAAGACTTGAAGAGGTCCACAGGGCTGAATGATTACGACTGCTCGATTCTCGATGCTAGCACAGAGAGACAACAGCACAGGAACCGTAACGGCCTGGAAGTGGACGGGTCCTGACTGATTATCGAGCGAGCGGTGCCATTCGGTGGCGATTCGAATGATTTTGCGATTTCGCAGTGATCCATGCGACGCAGGGTTTAGTCAAGACAGTGAAGAGCCACACAAACTAGATTTTCCCCTGTGAGCGAACAAACGTTACTGGCCGCCGAGATACTGAAGATCACCGCCCGTAGATCCAATGAGATGCCTTGTGAGAACGCATGCGCGCAGTGCGAACTACGCGCGTCGAGATGGCCTGTGCGTCCGCCGCTCACTTGCGACAAACCTGGAAAGCCGAGTCTTCGCCCGCAATCTAGAGACGTTGTTGTGAACACAGACAATCGAGCATATAGTTGATGGTGTTTATCCGCTCTAAACCTCTGCATCTGTTGTGGAACAGAGGCCCCCGCCGGCTAACATTATCCAGTGTATCGGTATCTTGTTGCTGAAACTTTTCACCCAAATGCAAGCAGCAGGAGTGGATATGATGAACTCACGACATGTATGGGGATCCTGATACCTTTACAACGGTGGCGTATCCAAGGAGGGTTGGGACGAAGACCAGTTCACAATAAGGTCGACCTAGCCTATTCTCGGATGTATGATGAGGGTCGACTTGTGTACCGTTACTTGACATTCCGGCGGAGCCAGCTCATGATTTACAGTTTCAGCCGAGGCAGAGATCCTGGGCTCGAGGGTGAGTATGAGCTGTATTTGAAATGAGTATGAGTTTGGTTGATGATACTAGTACCGTCTCTGGTGTCAGTCAGCGGCCTGATTATCCACGACACGAATGATGAACCCAGTGCGGAAGACGGCAGGCCGCGTTCGGCACAAAGCCGTTGTGAAGAGTTTTAGTGCGTGATTCCGTTGTAACAGTCTCGTCCAATCGTTGTGCCATTCGAGTTAGGCAGAGATACAGATTCTGACTTGGCAGCGAAACGGTTGCAACAAAGGGGACCTTGTTGTGAGATACTCTGAATACAAGAGCGGCGTCGTTATTGTCACTGTGGCATCCCGTCGGAAGTGAGCGAGCAGCGAAATCAGTCCAAATACGCTAGAAGGACTGGACGCCTCACCTGACTCGCGAGGCGGGCAACGATATGCTGTCAGCCTGAGGCTGCGCCGGGCGGGCCGGTATTGAGCTTATATTCGGATAACAAGGATATGTGGGAAAGCTGAGATCTAATTTGCGCGTACCTGCGCATGTCCATGCGGCTGCAGCCTTCAGATCAGAAAAGGGGAGACTGACCTATCACTTCACGGGATAAAAAGCCTGGAAGAGGTAAATAATCCCAAAATGGGAATGAGTGTGTGTGTGGGTCCCGTTTCTCACGCCCTAGCCGACCTCATGCGCGTGACATTGACCTTCCCTATCGTCCGACTCGTCGGAGAGAACGCACGGAGAACACAACGAAGAGTGCGGTTCACGCAGCCTGCCGCGTTCCATCAAATTGGGGTCCTCGATGCCGCCGCGCGGTGCGAAGGGGAAGAGGTTGCGAGCCTCGCGGCACCGCCGCATCACCCCCGCGTGATGCGTCTGACGCCTGGCCTACTGACCGCCGCCTAGGCGCAATCAAAATGAGAGGAAGTTATTCAAAATCCCCGGTATGCCGGAGCTCAGGGACGATCCGGCCCCACACCGTTCGCCCATCGACGGCTGTCGCAGCGAGGTCGGCTCACTGCGGATTAGGCATACGGAGCGAACAAGCCCTCGTCGGTGGTACACTTCACGGCCAACCTCCTCCTCTCAGACTCTGTCCAGGGCTTCTGCAAGGATGTTATGAAGCTTCCCCATAGGCTACGACTATCTTGCCAAAAGGCGCGCACTTCGCGGAAGGCGCCGAGCATGAGTACACAGCACGCGCATCGCCTGCCTCTTCCATCCGATGTTCTACTGCAGTTTGCAACTTCCAGATTTGCCTGAAAACTGCCTGCGAACCCCAGATCTGCGCTGCACATAGTGCGCCACAAACCGTGTACTCCATGAGGCATCAGCACAGCACGGTCGCAGTTACAAAAGCGATGCTCACGATCGTGCAGTAGAGAATGCACTCGTTAAGGCAGGTTTGTGAGTGTGTCAACGACGCCTGACACAAGAGAGGAAGATACGAGGTACTGATCGAAGAACATATCAACGCTAATCCTGCCTGAGACATTCGCACTCGGCCGTACTTTATTGTCATGGTTGTCTTATCCTCGCGGGCCCAAATCTGTTATTATGACTCGCTAGCGGCCCTTTTGTCATCTTCACGGAAGCTATCAATCGAGTAACAAGAGATCAATCTCACGAAGATGAAGGCTCGCCCTGTGCAGCCTCAACTCCGATGCCCGATATGGGTATCCTTCAAGAAGTGCGATGTCCTTGAGGCGAGACCACAGACGCTTGGAAGAGCGCTTACAGGACCCACAGTACGGACTGATATAATCCGCGAACTATCAGGGCAATGCTCGGACAGGACCCCCTTCGCCCGCCATGATGAGCGTCGCCGCAGAGGCTTCGCTACATTCCATAATATCCCAACTATCCCCACCTACGGCGGGCACCGATGATTACGACAACATAGTCGTGGGCGTGCACTCCGACGATGACAGCGTACTCATATACCCCAATGAACGAGACGCCTCTTTCGTTAGCCTGGTGAAGGCATCCCGCCCCCGAAGTGCCATCAAGGCACGCACACCAGCTGTCAAGGCTCTCTTGGCTGACATGTACGTCGCATCCTTGTGTTCACTCGACCTACTCTCAATTGTGGTATAGACAGCCTACTAGCGAGTCGTTCAATGTCGTCGACGACATCAACCTCCCTATCCTCAAATGCCTCCCATCGACGCCAGAGGAAGCGGTCGGGAGGTCTGCAGCGCTCATCGTCAGTCTTCGCTACCGAGTTAACGAGACAAGTGCTTACTTCGCCTTCTGAACGTGCAGCGCGACGAGTGTGCTCTGATCGTCTGGCTCGACGACCTCAACAGAGTCGCGCAGGGTTTCCTCGATATCGAGCACCGGCTCAGACACGCTGTGCACCTGTGCGAATGCATCTCTATGCCTTCGTCGGCGACACTGCGCTCCCTGAGCGAACCGGAGTCAGCTATTTCGCTAGCAGACGACTTCTTGTTTGCCCCTTACCATAGCTTCGACGACCCTCCCGCAAGTACACATCCGTACGACCTCCCAACGCTGGAGCTGCCCGAGCTGGATCTACCGTTCCGGCCCCTGGAGGCTGCGTCTTCGACTGAGGGCGACATCTTGAACGAGGATGACTCCATGACCGTCGGGTTGGCATCGGTATGTTCAAGCCCATGACGAGACGTTGAGGCAAATACTGATTCAGATGCAGATCGATGCCCAACCTAGACGGAACATGGTAGGGGTACGCCCTACCATATTCCATCCAGGTCTTGGATGCGAACTTGCGCCCTCCTCGCTATTGCCAGGCAACGTCTTCACGAGCAGATCTGAATACGCGAGGTCAGCGCCCTCTCACGAAACGGAACCTCAGACGATCTCGCCGAGCCTACTGCACTCGCCGCACAGTAGCTACTCCACCACGCTCTCGCCGGCATCGACCTCTGGTGAGCTGTTGACGCCCTGGTCTGCGGCTCCGAACACGCTGCCGGTATGGACCACCCCGTCGGAGCTGCAGATATCGCCGACGAGTACGATCGACGTCGCGTCCATCGCCCCGGCGCCAAAGATGCTCGACGCTGGGTCAAGCGATGCAGACCCACACTATCCTCGTGCCCAGTCCCCAAGGACGGTGTCGCCGTGCCCTGACGCCAGCACCGTACTCGGCCGCAAGCGCAAACGCGGCGCTGCAGAGACCACCGAGATCCCGATGGCCCGCGAGGTGAAGCCTCTGCCCAAGCGGCGTGCAAACCGCATGGCAGATGTTGCATCGCCCGCCGCACGACTATACCCTATGCCCGGTCGCACCATGCCTATGACTCGCAGTCGACGGGGCCGAACCGTCGAGGAACCGCCATCCGCCGGCCCATCTACAACGAGGCGAGCGGACGTCGACGATGGAGACGCAGAGTCGATGGACGACGCCCAGAGTGTTGGCGGCGATGTCAGCGACGGCGACGACGAGTACCGGCCCATCGATATGGTGGTTGTTGATGAGGACGATACCGACTACGAACCGAAGCCTAAAAAGGGCCGCGTAGACGCTGGCACAAGCGGGGAGACGAGGGCTGTGGCAGCCAGCTCGAAGAGGAGCGTGACCAAACGTTCGAAGAGGCGACGCGGGGCTGGCGCTTTGACGCCGGGTGGGTCGAGGAGGGGCAGGTTCCCCTGCCATCTGTGCGACAAGGTCTTGACTCGCAAGACGGACCTGGATCGTCATGTGGATACCCATCGTGAGCATGCCGACCGAGGAGTCTTGTGCGACGCATGCAGACATCACTATGCCCGCATGGACTCCTACAAGCGACATCTTCGCCCGGATGGGACATGTCCGAAGGCCAAGCAGGATGATCCTATCGACGTTGACGACGAGGGGGACCTGACCGAACCAGAGAGTGAGGAAGACGCGCCGTCCTCTTAACGCGGCCAACGGGCATCTGCATTGTGCCGGACTCCGACTGTAGGTGGTGTGCACGTATTAACTTATCCTTATCCTTAGCATTCTCGCATCGTCGTCGCTGTGCATGTTGTGTATCTGTTTTCGAACATTGTCTGTATTCGAACATTGTCTGTACATCGCTTGTATCTTGCTCTCGGATTGCTTTCGAATCGCTCTCAATCGCATTGTTCTCGGTGTTCTGTGCATCATACTCGTGTGTCACGCTCGCTGCCGCCGCAATCACACTGATCTAGCTCACCTCTATCAAGCCCACATCCCCGGTTTGCGGGAGTGATAACGCGAGGCTGTGATCCGTCCGACGATAGCTTCTTGTGCTGCACGCCTCTAGCGTCGCCCGGTCCAGGTAGCAGCACGCAAGGACAAGGAACAGGGTTGGCCTTTTGCAGATCTAGAACGTCCGGTCCGCCTTGTGACGCAGTAGGAAGGCGAAGATCGCGGGACATCTAGAGAGGCTCAGAACCACCATCTGCGGTCATCTGCGAGCACAATAAACACACATACTGTACAATGAGAACCGTGAACCACAAAGGAAGCACGGGCGCCCAGCATCCTCGCGCACGGATCCCACGAGCGTCCCTGCTTCTGCCCGACAATGCGGCGCACAGGCCGATGTACATGCACACAGCGATCGGGCAGCTGGTGCGGTCCAGTACTTAATTCTCCGCTCAGGACGGAACGAAGGCGTACATGCATCATGCGGGTTGACGGTGAATGAGGCACTGAGGTCTAGAATTCCTGGAACATGAGCGGTGAGGCTGCTTCGAGAAATGCAGCGATGAGATGATGCTCCGGTAAATTGCAGCGTGTCGCCCAAGGGAACCGAAAGGGTAGGCGTCGTGGATGGCAGGAGATGAGCACCAAGTCCCTAGATGCGCAGCCACGTGTATCGCGACGCATCGAGCTTCCCATGGTGTCGAAGGCGGACACTGTGAGTCCCTCGATCGGACTTTGATTGCTAAAAGCTGCCTCGAGGCAAGCAGTCCTTGATTACTATGGAGCGAGCGAGCGAGCCGTAGGTGGCCGTCCGTTCGCTCAAGGCAGGTCCAATACAGATCTTTGGCGATGTAATACCAGTACCTGCAACTACTCTGAGGTGAAGGCGATCTTGGAACGTACAGACGATGAACTCACCAGGTCAATTCAACGTCACGGAGATCGTCCTCGGCTCTCCTATCACTGGTTTTAGCGTACTTGGGTGGAAGAGGATAAAGGGTCCATGACGCGGAGCTTGCTGAAAAGTATACAATGCTACCACCACAACGAGACGTTCTTTCCTGCGGACGAGTGGAGACTGCTTGGGAAAAGCCGCTTCATCACCGGACGTACGCATTGCGAGGGCATCCGCACTCACTGAATGTCTGATGAATCACGACGACTTCATTGGTTCGGCGCGCATAGATGACCATATAGATGGATGTGTTTGCCGTTCCTCAAAATTCGCCCGCAGCGCTGGCCTCGCGCCCATGATTTGGCTTATCGACTTCGATCGCTACATCACTGCAGAAGGCAATGATTGAGGAAGTCAAGAGTTGACGCTGTAGGTCCGAATAGCTGCATTGCAAGCTCATCGGATACATGAGCTCATAGCATTGTACAGGGGCGCCTGTACGAGCGGAAAGGGCGAACGGAAGTCGGTCGCGTTCCCTGTAGTCGCTTAGACGTGCTTGAGGTCCGAAGATGACCGCACAAGCGCAGTCTGAGTGTACTGCCTCAAAAATGTAAGCTCCCAGCAAGGCATCGACTTCAGCGATCTATAACGGTGCCATACCGCTTGCTCCGTGCGCCATGCTTTTGAAGCCATCGTCTTGAATAGCGACTACTACAACGCAATAGCATGATACGAGACTGCGCATCTTCCGGGCCGCAGTGACAAGAAACCGGATGGATAGCGGGACGCAAAAGCCTCACGAACGTATATGCCTTTCACTCTCCGCATACGGGCATATTGAAAGAGCAAATGAACACTTGAAAGAGACGCGCCGAGAGTGGTAGAATTGATGGTCTCACAAACGATACAAATACAAGGGAGATTACCTATGTGAATTAAGTCAGACGTCGCAACCAGAGACAAAGTAGGGCCTACATACACAATGTACGAGAACGTTTTCACTTGTCTTTCTTCTTGACTATACGCACACCCGCGAGTGGCGTGTTCTTCTTCGGCAGGTCCATGTGACGTCCGATAGACGTTCCAGATGAAAAGGTCGTCGGGGATGGTGTAGGCTTTGCCATAGGCAACGACGGCAGATGGTGCTGAGGCTTCCTAGGCAGGACCGACTGTCGCCGAGATGGGGACGGTGGCCTAGCGGCGGCAGCAGATGCCGCCACAGGCTTGGGAGGCAGCGAAGGATGCACCGGCAACTTTGACTTTGACGCAGGCGACTCCGCCGCCGACTGCTCCAGTTCACGGAGTTTCGCCTCCATGCGCGCGATCTTCGCCTCCGTCCTATCCCAGAGCGACGCTCAGCTGTGATCAGGGTAACAGAGGGCGCAGTACTCACATATTTGCCCGGCCAGTAGACGCGCCCTTCAACATGCTGAGTGTCGTTGGCTTCCCAGCATCGTTCATCGTCCTCCTTGGTCTCGCACCGGAGTGTCCGCCTTGGTCGAGTGGCGCCTGGTGTGCATGGGTGATGACGAGCTTCCGGCCGCGCAGTAGCTTATCGTTCGCGCGTTCGAGTGCCTTCTCAGCTTCCTGCGTAAGAGACGCGAGCAAGTCAGCAAGGAGCTCTTGTTGCGTCTCGTAGCCGCCTCGACCCCGGGCTTCACTGTACCACCCAAGCATGGGATGGGTGACAATGGCGTGCGCATCATATGAGAAAGGAACCCGGGGTCAGCGAGCGGCCTCGTTCAATAGGTAGACAGGACGTACATTTGCATCGGCGAACTCGATGAAGGCGTATCCGCGCGGCTTCCCTTTCAGAGGGCCAGTCTTGTGGAACAGGAAGTCGAGCTTGGACACCTTGCCGAACTTCGTGAAGACTTGCAGAAGGGTATACCTTGCAATCGTCAGAGAGACGAGCCACAGATGGGTAAGACAACGCACTCATCAACGGTCGGGTGCAGGTTCCCGACATAGAGCCTTTCCTTCAATACCGGGCGTGGTCGTTCTTCGTGCGACGCTGAAGTCGACGCGACGGGTAGTTCTGGTGCTGGGTAAGATAGATGGCTAGCCAGCTCAGTCTTTTCTGGAGTGACCGACGAGCTGGATGGCGTCGGCGACGGGGTGGCCTGCGCTGGGGACATGGTGGTCGATGGGCAACTCGCATACGGTTACCCGCTAGTCCGAGGTTGAGCGCTTCGCGCCACACGCCTCAGCCACATCGCGTCTCGCGGCCATCGCCTTCGCTCTACCCCAATTATACGCTCAGTTCTCATCCTACGGTCTCGAGGACCATATATTCGGAATCTACGTGTCAAGACAAGTTCAAAGAAGTTGTCAGCAGAGCGGTAGCACCTCCCGTTCGCGCGCAAGACACCATAGAAGCCCGGACGAGCCTTCGCTGAAGCGTGGTGATATATACGGTGGGCGAAGAGCCATACACTTGTCATCCACACAACGGGCGCGGGGCCTCAGGCCTCAGATATAGCAGAGGGGTAGGGTGGTCCTAATACACGCAGTTTTCTGCATTTATTGGCACAGTGAGTCAGCATCCTATGTGGTATTGGTTTGATCCGGGGTGCTTGTCACGAATACACTGCCACTGTACTCGCAGGGCGCGTACCGGCGCTTAAATCAGTACGTTTGTACTGAACGCCTTTCTCGCTGCGTAACTCCTGGGAGCATCATTGGTATGAGTTCCTGCAATATGGCAGCCACCGAGTACCGAGGAGGCGAGGACACGGTGGACATCTCACTCACGTAGCGTTAACAGGCCAAAGTGTTGTTTTCAACCGCTCAGGCTTATCCTGGTGAGTGACAGAGTCTTCAGAGAGGTTTAACCACCGGTACCACAGACACTAGCAATTGCAGTCCGATAGCGGACACAGCGAGCATATTTCCATGCTCAATTACGCGAGTCGGTCAGACGTACTCGTGCGGACTATGAATCTTTGTGGGTCCCCCCCCACGTTTGGGCAAATCCTCCCTGCCTCAAGGTATCCTCGCCCAGGAATCTCCGGCCACACTCCTATCGATAATGCACGCCCCGCTCAACACAGCCTGACAGCCTAGGATGCAGGCGCCATCGCGGCTTCCCATGACCCAAGGACGCATATACAGAGCGTATGCGCATACCCGCACCCGCGAGCGTCGTCCGCCATGTCCGCATCCCCGCCCACCTCAGGCTCGACTCGGAGCACCTCGCAAGCAGTCGTGAGCGCAGAGAGCACGGAGTCCGCGCCTGTGAGGGATCCCCTGAGGAACAACATCAGCCCGCTCGTCACCGACGTCGTCGCAAACGGCCTCATCCTCCTCGAGGTCCTCCAGTCCGTATCGGGCCTCCTCCCCGCCCCGCCATTCCTCGACACCATCCTCAGCGTCGTCAAGTGGATCGTCAAGACCGTCCAGGTAACCATCCCATTCCCGCGGCATTCAATCACGAAGGCTGATTGGCGGCATTGCGACAGCGAGTCCGGCTGGACAAGAGCCGCGGGCTCCGCCTGATCAGGCGCGTCGAGAGGCTCGGCGAGGACCTCTGCGCGGCGGTCGCGTACGACCCCGAGAGCGTCGACGCGCTGATGGCCCGGCTCGTCGCGGGGCTGCTCAAGTGAGCTCTCCATCTCCGACCCATCCGTAGTGCGCGCCGCTGATGCGGAGCAGGGCGTTGCTGCAGGTGTACAAGCGGCTCGAGAAGTACCTGACGAAGGAGTTCGTGTACCGCTTCGTTCGGTATTCGAAGATCTCAGACGTCATTGACGGCGCGACGGAGACGCTCGACCAGGCGTGGAAGGTCTTCCAGGTGCAGTGTCGTTTTCGTTGACGATGACGCTGCCGGGCAAGTCGCTCATATGTCTGTGGCAGTTCGGCTCAAGCTTGTGTCTGGCGCAAAACGTGAGCAGGCACGGTTACAACCTCAAACGGCTCGCGATCTATGACGAGAAGCAGGTCAGCACCACCCCCGTCTTCCCACTACCTCGAGACTCACCACCACTGTCTTGTGCAGTACCGCCTCTTCCACCCGGGCGATATCGTATGCCACCGGAAGATCGGCGGGTGGCCAGACGACGAGAACCCGCTCGGCGAGGAATGGGAGGGGGTCTACCTCGAGAAGATCCCGTGCGAGGAGTGGGAGGACCTGCGCCATGAGCGGCATGTGCTCGTCCGCAAGTTCGACTCGGAGGAGCAGCCAGGCAAGGTACGAACCCCTCCGTGCATTCAGTCGCGTGGCCGCTGCTGATGTGGTCTGTACCGTTACGCAGGATAAACCGGACCCCGCGAAGTACGTGCACGCGCTGCCCGTCATGTACGTCGTCGCTTTCAACTCATCTCGCGGTGACGTGGTTGTCTGTGCGGTGGCTGAGTTGGACTCTGCACAGATGGCACCCGGACTACCCGCAGGTCCTGGGATACTCGCATCCCTTGTACGACGGCGAGAGGTACTACATCGTCGAGCCCCCTGCCCAGCAGAAGCCCGCGGGACCCGATTCGATCACTGTCGAGCTGCGAGTCGGGGGAAGCGCAAGTGCATGACGGAGATCGAGGCGACGACACCCTCGCGAGATGTTGAATTCGGTGTACACCGGGAACAGTGTGATATCGCATACTCATACAGGAATGGTACCGCAACATGTAGGTTCGCCCGACTACTGCTCAGCGCTCAGCAGCCGAATGCACCGTAGGCGATGAACACATACGAGAGCCAGACGGAGACCAATAGTTGCGATGCCGAAGCTCCTGCAGAACCTGTCGTGGCCTGGCATCAGTCCGCATTAATGTAGATGGTCTCGAGACAGTCATAACGCTTGCCGGCGTGCGCAAGGACGAGGGATATTTTTTGGGACCGCGAGCCTAGGTTGACACCGGAATTTCGGCATTCACGGCCCCACTGGACGACGAAAGGGTGCGACGGTGTGCATAAGCTGGCTGCCCCGCAGGGGTTTGTGCGGGCGTCGAGATTCAAAAACAAGCCAGCGCATAGTACTCTGGACCATCTTCGGACTGCGAGTCACAGTACCTGATCTTGACCTGACTCGACGTCTTCTGCTTCCGCTATACAGGCGTTACTTCATTGTGCTCAACGAAGGAACGTTGTGAGGCGTACCCTACAATGCCACGATGCACTACTATTGACCCGCAAGGCCCTCCAATTGGCAGCGAGCTTATCCATCGTGTTTTCCGCTCGCCGTCGCTCTCGATGCGTAGAGCGTACGAGCCCTGCCGTTTGGGATCTTGTATGCCTGCATAGTATATTAAGCATCGCCCAGTCATTTGCTAACCCGTCGTCTCGTCATCTGTCGTCCGTTCCGCGGTCTGCGACAACGTTGGTAGGCTGTGATGCTCCTCAGAAATGAATTAATAGAACGTGGTAGACCAGAGTGTGAGGTACGTGAGTGAGCTAGACACCTTGTAGGTAGTACATAGCGGGGGTGGACAAATCCAATACACAATTTCGAAAACTTGAGGAGAAACAACTTCATGCTCACAGCAACTCCTGACTGTGGAATATCACAGCAACGCCACACCGAGTCCCACACATTCAACCGGGCTGCATCTCGGGGTTTTGCAGTGAGGCATTCGCAGTGCGAATCGCAGGAAAGCGCATCCCCGGAAAGTGCTCAGTATTTGACTACCGACGTACTCCTGCACCGTCCCCATGCCATGAGAGCGAGGCGGTTGTAGGGGCTCATATCGCCGTTCTCGGCGTTCGAAATTGGGCGTGAGGGCCATATCCACCCAGTTGAGAAGTGATGCGGTTCGAATTGTCCCGGAGCGCTGTACAGCAGGCATTTGAACGGTCGAAGCAGTTCATAGACATCCCTGGCCCAAGCACACGGCGGCAGCCACAAACCCTCGCTTAGGGCATCGGCCAGGCGCGCGGTGCCACCGGCAGACGCCGCGCCACTGTACAGCTGCTCTCGGCACGGATCGGCACGAAACCTTGCCACACAGTCGTCGATACCCACGCAGCAGCCCCAGCAAGTCCGCCACCGTCCTCAGCAAGTCCCCCAGCAAAATGTCCAAGCGCGGTACGTCGCCCGTGCTGTTCTCCCCGCCGTGCAGTGCAGCTCATCGCGACCCCATGCAGGTTCTGGTGCATCTGGAAACAAGTTCCGTCTGACCCTCGGTCTCCCGACGGGCGCGGTCCTCAACTGCGCCGACAACAGCGGCGCGAAGTCGCTCTACGTGATCGAGGCGTACGGGACGGGCTCGCACCTCAACCGTCTCCCGGATGCCGGTGTCGGCGACATGGTCGTCGCATCTGTGAAGAAGGGAAAGCCCGAGCTCAGGAAGAAGAGTGCGTACTTCTGAATGGCTCGTTCGGATGGGTAGCAGCGGGCTGACAGGTTGTGCGTTCGCTAGCGATGCCCGTTGTTGTTGTCCGCCAGCGCAAGTCGTGGCGCCGGCGAGAGGGCCTCGTCCTGTACTTCGAGGTGCGTCGATCTGCCGTGGCGTCGTTCGCGTGGCTGACCCGGCTTGCAGGACAACGCTGGCGTGATTGTCAACCCCAAGGGTGAGATGAAGGGCTCGGCCATCACTGGCCCTGTAGCAAAAGAATGCGTACGTCCTTGGCCCTTTCGTGCCTTGTTCCCAGTGTCTGACGAGTATGCTTCCCGCATATAGGCGGATCTCTGGCCGCGTATTGCGTCGAACGCGGGTACTGTCGTATGATCTGTTTTCCTCTCTGTCTACCACCCACGCCCTGTATCGCATATTATGACTATGACCGCAATCCATGCTACGCTTCTTCATGGTCTCTGCACGGTCGATGTCGCGGCACACCACCGCGAGCTTACAGACTCACGGGCTTTGGACTCGGTGAACAGAGCAAGGATTGTCCGCGGTCACTCTCCCCCAGCTTGACGGACTGTTTGTACCCTCCTTTGACGGTAGCTCACTTGTCTTTACAGCGGCAAGATCATTTCTGTCGTCATCGACGTTCGCTCATCGCTTCGGGCGAGCTCCACTTCTGACCGCGCGCTCTGTGCATATAAGGCGGGCCTGCGCCGCCTGGACTGTCGAGTCTCCCCCTCGAACTTCGCCCTCACGGCAGCCTGAGTACGCGACCATATGAAATCCTCCACGTTCGACGATTAGGTGACCGCCTCTAAGGCGGCGGAGGCGTCTGCCACACTGGCAGCCATTGGCAAGGACTGGCGAGTCGCGACTGATTTTACTGGTCAGAGCTGTGTTAACTGCCAGTTCTACGTATACGTCACCTCTAAGTATCACTCACTCTGATCTGCAACGCGTTGGATGAGCCTCTAGTACATTCCGTTCCAAGTCGAGGGAACGCCACCGCCAGCGTCCGAGTCGTTGCGAGGTTTGGACATTTCCGGGCTACTAAAGTGAGTTCTGATTTCCTCGAAGGACAATTACATGCTCTTATATGCCTTTAGAAGTATCGTGTAGACCAGGACTTTCGATGACGAGCGACTCCATGTCGATGCGAGTGGAACCGACGCTGGACGTAGCCGCGCAGCAGGCCAGACCTGCAATCACAGTTGTGGCGCTACCCACAATTGACTCGGTCGAACTTAAACATGACAACCGCAATAGGACAACAAAAGACGAGAGTCAACATGGTCTCATTCTGTTGAGCCACTTCAGAGGTGTCCGTATGTTATTCCGAGCCTGTCACATTCGCTCACGTCCTGTACTACAGGCCCCATTCGATCGGCTCTCGAAAACCATCATATCAAGTCACCTGTGGACATGCTCGCACCGTCATTAGGTCCGTCCTACCTACTTGGTGGATAGAGTGTCATTCTAATCACGGCTCCTTTTCTTTTGTCCTCTGTGTCGAGAACCAGTGTGCCTATTCTCACGAAGTCGGGTCGTGTGTTTGTACCGCAGGTGAAGAATCAGATTCACATCTCCAGTTTTCTCGAGAGTATTGTAGGTGGGCAACTTGGCCCCCCGGTCCCCTCGCTCCCTCTAGGATGTTTCACACTGCGAGCGCAATGTTCGGCTTTCACAACCTCCAGTTCCCTATTACGCTCTCGACCGTGGGCTCGGGAAATGGCGCCCCTGTGTGGCGGTATGTAGTAGCTTACTCTCCGTTTCCACTCAACACAGGCGTATAGGACAACAAACTCATGGCTAGCGGTGTCTTCTCGGTGAGGTGGAAAGGCGTCAAGATCCTGCCCAACGGCGAGCATCAGTGCCGCCTGGGTTCGATTGGATCGGTGATTCATCACGCGCGATACAAGACGGACGGTGAATGAGGATCGATGTGGACCGCGAGACCATGCCGCTGTGCTGAGGTGGGTTGAGGTGCTAGCACTAGAGCGGAGGCGGGGTGCACCTGTTGCCCACCCTCTGTGTATTTCAGCCAGCCTTGGGGCATCCATCGACCACAGGTCCGCCGCCCGCGCATCGAAATATCATACCCAAGCCTCGAGGGACTGGGTTGATCCAGTGACTCGCGTCAAGCGACCTATGTGCCAAGGTAGGCACACACTATCTTGGACGCCGCAGTGGCTTACCGACACCATGCACCGCAAGTGGCGCATGTTTCCTCTGGAACTATGGGACCATGTCGTCGACTTTCTATGGACAGACCCGCCTACGCTCCTGAGCTGCGCTCTGACGTGCAAAGCATGGCTCCCTGCCAGTCAGCATCACCTACGGCGGCAAACCACCATGACCATCAGAAACGAGACTATGCTCAAATGCATAGCAAATGTTCTCTGCTCGAGAAGGTCCCGGCGACTCTTCGAGCTCGTCGAGACGGTCCGTGTCGTGGAGGATCCCACGAGACCGTTTGTCCGTACTGTCCCCTTCCGCTTGCCCGCAAGTGCATTGCCAGCCCTAACAAGGATCGTGATGGAAAACATCTGCTGGATGATTCCGGCGCAGGAACCTCATCATCAATTCTTCGAGTCCTTGTCGGTATTGGCGCGTGCTCATGAGAAAGGGGCCGGCGCCATAGAGCTTGTACAATGTCGATTTCGGCGCGTGCATGCCTACGCTCGTCGGCTGGAATCACGATAACATTACCAATGGATGAAGACGCAGTATGTTACGAGTATATGTACATGACGTTCTCAACATATGACCAGTACTGAACCGAATGTATTCAAACGCTGTTGAACAGCGACACCAAATTCCTGAGTGGTTATCATATGCTCCCTGCTGTAGGTTGTGACGTCAACACGTATACCCACGCATTCCAGTTGTCTCTGAGAGGAACGGGGTTCATATGCACCGCCTTTTCATGCGATGTAAGCAGAGGGGGATTCTCGACCGGAGGATCAAATAGAGATGGCTGTTCGATGTTGAGATCGACGTAGCATGTAGCCACGAAAATCTTGAGGAATCCAACAGCCGCATAGGGATGGGCTCCTGGATGAGCGAAGCGTAGTTCGTCAATACCGCTACCTCCGTAGCCAATGCGCAAGTGGCCGCCATTCGCAGACAGGGGTGCTTCGCCGGTCTTCCAAGGGGGCGAATACCAGTTCTGTGCGAAACGTTGTCAACTTTGGAGGTCGAAATGAAGAATGGTGCACGACTCACCTGAATAGCGTAAGTGTGAGGATCAAAGAAGAACACATAAGGGAATAGATCGACGCCCGAATGATTCACCAAGGTGAAGCCATAACGATGATCAAAATTCGTGATCACCGCTTGCTGCACAGACCTTGGGATGCTGAAGGTCGAGTGCGCCTGTCTCGACACTCTTCGTTCGCCATCACGTTCAGGATAGTAGACAGTGTCATCGTGGTGATGAACCGCCAGTGCTATGCCCTCTACGAGGCGGAGGCCGACCTCGTAGTGACGATTGATCTTCAGTGCGTCACAGAACGTCTCGATGGTTTCCTGCAGGGCGTGGAGTTGCACGGTGAGATGGATTTGCTTGTCCACATCGGCAACATTGAACCGGTACAAGTGGAAATTGAACTGGGAAATCGCGTCAAGCACGTAAGACGCATTTCGTGCGCCGTGCGGCACGATGTCCAATGCGCGACTGCCGGTGCAGAAATGCGCCACCAATGGGTCAAGCCTCTCGACCCGCCAGCCACTAGATGAACTCTGAATGAGCCTATCTAGCGTCAGATCAGGAACGATCCTATCGTCGGTCCTAATGCGATAGAGGGTGCTAGCGGAGGATGAATTGCGGGGAAGACCTTGGATGACGTCGGGACTCCGGACATACACGTTAGTCGCGAGGGTATCAGGCTGGTGCCAATCCGTGACGACGACCCGTTCACGATTGGAGGAATTGAGAAGCGCGCCGGCAATGTTCGGGCACCGTACCTCGCAGGTCAAGGGTCGTACGTTCGTCGCGTCTAGAGCGATGTTGGGTGTCTGCGAGTCTGCCGTGATCCGAGGTATACCGAATTGCGTGCCCTCTGCAATGCCGTGCAACGTCCCAGCTAGAACCTGCCAGGTAGACCCCACCTTCTCCATTATAAAGGAATCGGGTATGTCTGGTAGTCGACGCGTGCTGAAGAGCACTCTGTCTTTGTGGATACCGTCGCATTGGGGATGTTGGCTTGCGAGAGAGAGGATAGAAGGGAAGAGGGAGGACGATGAGGGAGCGGGGCCTGCAGGTCGCGAAAGTTCCTCCATCAAGCGCGAATAGGTGATGTTCTTCAACCCCTCCCTCCCCAGATCGCGCAGCATGGTGATGAGGTTGGCGGAGAATACCCCCCGGACGTCCTGGCGCATGCCGTTGGTGGACTTGTAGTGGCAAAGCTCCTCCTTTGCTTGCTCTGTGGAGCGACAAGCGGCCAACAGGACGTGTGTTGCCATGGCCTTCAAGTTGTATGTAGCCCGTGATGAGGACTGCGAGAGCATATCACGAGCTGACCCGGAAACATGATCCCATATCTCCCTATCCAGCTCCCAGGGAACGGGTATGGTGCATACCGGGGCTGACCTGACTGTACAATCGGAGGGTGATCTGACTGGCCTCAAGTTGTTATTCTCGATCTTGACTTGGTCTAGATCCCTGGACATTCCACCAGAGTGACAACAATCGAGAATGACAGTCTGTCCGTGTCCATGAGGTTTTAGCCGCGCCCATCGAAGAGAAATATAAGAACGCACAATGTTGTCGCTTTTGCGGGATGCTAATCTGTGCATGAGCCCACTGAGCGTTCGATCGGGGATTCCCCACTTGGCTTCGTTGTGATCCTCGGTCAGGTAATCGTAGGGACATATGAGCTCTATGCGGTCGTGTTCGGTAGACCAAACATCTGATGCGCGACCATAGCTACCGTGTCCAGAGAAAAAGAACACGAGAGCGTCGCCATCCTGAATTTCTCGGTTCTCCAGGAGATGCTTTTTGAACGCGTCGATGATGGCATAGCGAGTGGCCTCTGCATTGCAGAGCGTCATGATCCTCTGATCCGGTACGCGTGAAACGTCCTTCAGGAAAGCTTCGAATTCTCGTGCATCATTTGCACATCCCGACAGGTTATGGACCCTGGCGGACCGATACACGTCGACGGCAACAATGAGCGCAAATATGCGCGGGTTGTGTTCGATCCCGTTGCGATCATCGTCGGAGTCCACAGTATCGTGATTGTCGTTCACAACAGGTAGATTCCCGGATTGTGAACTAGATGGGAGATCAGCGGATGTCTGTGCGTGAATTGGATGAGGCTTACTTGAACTCTGAGTTGTAGCCACTATCCGGAGTGGTCGTCCTGGGTATGTCGATCTCGCGACTACTTCAAATGACGGATGAGTTACGTCGAGGCTGACAGAACAGTGGGGATGGTCGCTCACCTCTCTCCATCGCCGCTCGCCACGGTGTTCTGCTCATGCACAGAGAGGGTTCTTATCTCAGATTCTAGAGTGTCGACACTGGCTTGAATCCGTAAGCAACACCTCAGATGAACGGGTCTTGGCAAAAATCTCTTACCAGCTGCGCTCAAAAGCAGACAATATATCGAGACCTGTCATGTTGGAACGTCGTCGAAGCGCAGGCTCTGGTAGGATTGTAGGGAGAGGCGGCAAGGCTGGAGAACTCACCAGCATTCGCAGGGTCTGTTATATTGTCCATGCGAATCGACGAACCCCGAGGTCTCTCGGAAGAGCATAGTACGGTTCATTTGACAGGTACTTCCATGCGTCTTCCGACTATCCTATCGCTCCTAGCTTAGCCTCTTCAGGGTTCTTTTAGCCCAGCCCAAAGCACGTTTGATGAACCGCAGAGACACACGGGCTCTGAATGCATGACATCAGCCGCCCTACTACCGTACTCCAGTGCGTAGTCGTGTGGCCTGCTGTAGCTGGACACGTCAAGTGTGGTCTTGACGTGACGGGGATGCCCGCAGTGTTACGGACGCACTGTGAAGTTCCAACCGGATCAAACTTTAGGGCTGGTGAGTCAACAAATGCATGACTGACCCAAATATCGCGGCGACATTGAGCTTATAGTAGCGTCATGGTCGATGTCCTGCATTTGAAAGCTGTGTTCATAACTGTTCAGCGGCAAGCTCAAAGTCTGCAAAAGTGTACATACACAACAGTGCCGCCTAACGGGAGAAAGGTGCACACAATCGCAGGCTCGCTGATAGGAAGGGCCTGTACGTCACGTCCTAGGAAGAGCCTTGCTGCGATGCAGTCTCTGCAGGTGACTCGACTCAGCCTGGAAAACTGAAATGTAAGCGATCACTATTACACCCGTCGGCGAATTGCTTCGAATAGCTGTGGCAGTGTGGCCGCATACTCGAATGAAGCCTTCTTGGGAGAGCGGCAGGAATGTCATAGTAGCGCCAGGATCCGCAAGGTAGAAGCTTTCCAGAACAGTGGAGGGCACATTCTCTGATCCAACTGCGACCGTTCTGAATGAGCAGTCATTGACTCATGGGCGCGGGCCCGGATTCTAGACAACACCACAGGCTATGTTTCAGTATCCGCCCGCCGCCCTCTAAGAAGTCTGTTACCTTGTGGTTTCCTTGTTCCACTATTTTTTCCTGATACATATATTCTGTGCCTCAGCACCGCAGACGACGCACGCCACACTGCCCGGGCGCGGTGGCGTACAGCCTACGTGTCCCACTCGCGAAGGCTGGCCTAAGCAACAGAGTTCAACTCTATTCAACTCTATTCAGAAGGCATAATCTACGCACATGCTCAGGCAATCCCTGCACCCAGTCTCGTCGCTCGCTAAGACCCGGTAAGAGGAGTACGACCTGGCTTGTTTGGGAGGGGCAAATGGAGGATGACGGTCGTACAAGTGCGTATAAGCGCCCGTGAGATCGGCTTTACTGTAGACATCCCTTTGGGCCCTTTGGTGTCGCCGCCTCATCGTACGAGTCATCTCACACGGCGCAACCACTCCCTGGATGTTCATGAACATGCAGGATACAATGGCATTGATATTCGTTACAGCTATTTCGTACACTCGACAATGAACGAGGGGGATCTCATGACGTAGCCCGACTCTACCAACCGCAGAAGCTCAGAAGCGCGATCTATGCAGTGGCGAATGCCTGAAAGCGGATGGCCGCAGATGCAGGCGCCACCTTGAGCGGCGGGACACCCGGAGCCAAGCCGATGCCGGTCGCGATGCGGTCAGACAGGGTCTGGTCGACAGTGGCGAAGTACGAGACTTTGGGAGTGGGGCACATCAATGATACGGAACACGAAAATATATGAATAACACGTACGTGTACGAGTCTTGACCTCCTTGCTCTTCGCGTTCTTCAGGTGCACAACGATGTTGTGAACCAGGTGGTCCCGGTCAGTGTCGTTGAACACCTTGAGCCAGAGGGCGCGAGGTTGCTCGAAGTCGACTAGAGAACACACGGAAACGCGTGAACGGAGATCTTTGGCGATACGATGGGAATGTACTCACGCTCCGTCACGAAGCTTAGGTCCGTGTTGGCGTGGCCGAGCCAGATCTCGTGCTTCACGTTCTCGTATGACTTGGGCTTGTACCTGCAGACCAGTGCTATCAGCCGCCTAGGTCAGATGGGTACGCAGGTGACACTTACTTGAGCGGCACAAGGCTGCTCTGGTAGTTCGGGCGAGCACCCTGACTGATGAAGGTCATCGCACCAGCGCGCTGGAAGTTGGCGACCGGAGCAACGGGCGCGTTAACCGGCAGCTGGTTGTAGTTCACACCGAGACGATGTCTGGAGGTGAGAAATCGAAGGGCGTTAGCGTCCACATTGTCAGACAAAACGGTCATGGTTCCCACTGACCTGTGGGTGTCGGGGTAAGAGAAGAGACGAGACTGCAGGACAGGGTCGGCCGACGCCTCGATTCCCGGCACGGTATGCGATGGCGAGAACGCAGCCTGCTCAATCTCGGCGAAGTAGTTTTGCGGGTTCTCGTTGAGAACGAGCTTGCCGAACGGCCGGAGCGGGAACTCCTTGTGTGGCCAAACCTTCGTCAGGTCCAGGATGTTGTAGCGGAACTTCTCAGCCTGCTCCGGGGTCATGGTTTGCTATACGGCGCCCGATGTCAGACGTTGCCACATAGATAGTGCTTGGGAACCAAGGCACTTACCACGTGCACGGTCCAGGACGGGTAGTTGCCCTCCTCGATCGCCTCGAACAGGGACTGAATACCGTAGTCAGGGTTCTCACCGGCAATGCGGCCAGCCTCCTGCTCCGTCAGCGACTTCGCACCACCATCCTTCCTGAAGTGAATCTGGACGTAGTGGAACTTGCCCTCCTTGTTGACGAACTTGTAGGTGTGGCCAGAGTAGCCGTGCATGTTGTGGTAGCCATCCGGGTGCCCACGGTCAGAGAAGAGGGTCATGACCTGGTGGATCGACTCAGGGTTGAGCGACAGGTAGTCCTACAAGAGAGGTCAGCAACCATGGTATCAGCACAAGCCCGCGACATACCCAGAACATGTCCGCATCCTTGAGGTGAGTCTGGGGGTCACGCTTCTGGGTGTGGATGAAGTGCGGGAACTTGGCGGGGTCCCTGATGAAGAAGACAGGGGTGTTGTTGAAGACCCAGTCAAGGTTGCCCTCGTCCGTCTTGATCTTGATTGCGAAGCCTAAGGACACACCAGCATCAGATACAGCCAATGCAGCCACTCCGCACAGCTTACCTCGGGGATCACGGGCAGTGTCCGGAGAGCCGGACTCACCGCCGACGGTTGAGAACCGAGCGGTCGCCCTCGCCTTGTTGCCCACCTTCGAGAAGATAGACGCGGAGCTGAGGTCGGTGATGTCGTGCGTGACCTCGAAGTAACCGTGCGCACCGGCACCCTTGGCGTGCACGACACGCTCTATACCGCGAAACGATCAGCGCATCGTCGGTGTAATCCCGCTGCACAGGTACGCACCAGGGATACGCTCGCGGTCGAAGTGGGCGAGCAGGTCGATGTGGTGGAAGTCTGTTTCGCTCGCGGTGAGCTCGTTGCATGACGATACGAACAAAATGTTGGCGCACCCTGGATAAGGAGACCACCGTGGACACCGACGCGCTGGGCAGCGTACGGCTCCGCTACGGGCGCGCCTGTCGAGGTGGTGTAGACAGCATTGTCCTGGCTTGCAAAGACTTGCTTGGAAGGCATACTGAACGGTTTCTCTTCTCAACGCGATATACGAGGGCGCGATCTCTATAGGAAGAGGAGAGGCTGGAGAGGGTGGGAGAGCGACAGGGGGCTATTTAAATTGCGGCGGCCTGCGTCGAGCGTTCTCCCACCGAAGCGTGATCTTCTGTGCGCGCGAATGCCAGGGAATCATGTCAGCTGTTCGTGAACACGCTTTCTGGCTCGACTGGCCCCTTTGCGGGATTGACTAAGTCGCGTCTGTGACCTGCTGAACACGGTCACGTGTCCCTGATTCAGCAGCCTGTCGCAGCGGGACGAATTGTAAACGACTCACTCAGCCCCTTCCCCGACATTCGTTTCCTCCGTGACTTCGCATGTGCCAATCCATAGTCCAGACGGGGCAACCTACAAGCGCTCTCCCGAGTGGCTGAAACCGGGTCTCCGAAAGGTCAGGATGCTCTTCCTGATCTACGAAGCCAGCGGCCGGCGGTCGCGTTAACGCCCTCTGTCAGCGAACTGTTGAGATTGCGAATGGTGAACAATGATCCATCCAAACCGTAAAGGGACCGCTGACACGCCTGGTCCGCCGTGCACGCGTGAGGGCAGAGGGGGGAAGCCGGACCTGCCAGCACGTCAGTCGGCAAGACCGGGCGGGAGCAGTGAGAGAAGTGGAGGACTCACAATGGAGCAAAGACATTGATGGTGCATAATGCACTGCACTTCTGTGAAGGCCAAAGAAGACGGGTGGACTAACGCAGACATCGACCGGTCAGATCGATCTCCATGCTTGGTTTCGTTTCCCCCCGGCCAACCATCGTCCAGCTGACTGTCAGCGGATGCGCACCGGCCTGGTCCACCCGACTAGCAGCAGAGCTCCAAGAACTAGCCGGGTCTGCGACGAAGAGTCGGAAGACTGCACAGGTGCATCGGCGCTAATTCGATCATGAGACCCGCTCGATGGCTGCGTCCCTCAAGGGCCGGAACAACTAGGACGTGCACATCTTCATGGG
The DNA here is from genome assembly GCF_022264815.1 of Rhodofomes roseus. Taxonomy (NCBI): domain Eukaryota; kingdom Fungi; phylum Basidiomycota; class Agaricomycetes; order Polyporales; family Fomitopsidaceae; genus Rhodofomes; species Rhodofomes roseus. Next base: position 250,300 of record NW_025952979.1, on the reverse strand, counting down.
AACACCTGCGCCGAAGTGTCGAACAGAGAGAATGCACCACGTTCCATCGATAGTAGGAGGTCTAGGAGCAGCGGAACGTGCAGGTGCGCGGCTAGGAGCCCGAGGCGGCCCCCGCCAGAACCAGCCGCGGTGCGTAATCTGCTATTGTGCAGCACGACTCCTGGCACGACTCAGCCGCTCCGTATCACGACATTCTCCGAGAGTGAAGCATGTGAGTTACCAAACTGACCAAAGCAAGCGCAGCAGGACGCTTCGCCCTAGGAAGGAGTCGGAGACGCGGACCAGGTCTACTTGCAGAAAACTCTTGGCACCGCTTAAGTTGCGAGTAGGTACGGGACAGTACGGCAGATCCGCTGCTAGAAAAAGACCAAGGATAGATACGGTGGGAGCAAAGGTCTTGCCCTGTGAAAGTGACGTGTCGACCGAGGGCTGGCTTCGACGGCACTTGGTCCGTGGTCGACGTGGCTTCCAAGCTTCGCAGCATCTACTTCCAGTTGTTGGAGCAGGAAGAGAGCTATGCCGTCGCAGATGGACGGGATTGAGGATGAAGCGAACCTATGAAGGACGCATGGCATTGTGCTCTCTCACGTACGTGTCGCTACAGAAGAGTGTTTAGGGCATCTCCCGTTAAGTGGACTGTCATGATTTGGATACGAAAGTATTGAGCAAGCATTCAAACCTCAGTAGGCGTCGATACTCACCAACCCATACTGTGAGCAGCTCACAGAGATCCGACAATAGAACAGGATCGGGGGAGCAATACAAGACTAAAATTGATGTGATCCCCACGGTAGCCAGAGAAGCAACCACAAACTCCTTTCTGCGGAGGTCCGAGCATCTGAAAGCATACCGTGCATTGACGATCTACTGGCTCGCGCCGTTTTCGACACGCACGCGACCAAAGCTTTGTGACTTGTTGCCGCAGTGAGGCGATCAATTATCGGTGCCAGCTATGCTCGCTGCCACGCTAGGATGAAGACACGATCCGCGGCGAAATGGACCAGAATGACACTGAATTGGCTGGTCAGTTGAGGCAGCGTACATCGCAGGTGTGAAGGGCCCCTCGCACGAAACGTCACTCACCCGGTACCTACAGCTGGTCTCCTAGTGCGCCCATCGACGTTCTACGTCAGTCGATCCGTTTGTAGCATTGCCAGCTACTCCTCAATTGCAGAGCCTGAAGGCAGTGAGGAGAGTCTAGTCGACAGAAGCTGAACGATAATCGAGGTTGAAGCTGAAGGACTCAGGCAGCCACTCAGTACTCAGCGCTCAGCGCTCGGCCAACGACTCTGAATATGCACGTGATCCCATTTTTCACGGAGCGTTCGTACTCACTGGCCGTCTCTTGCATTGCGACTCTGCGAGCTACTGCCACCTCCTGCCTGACTGAGACCATTCTGTTATACTCTCTGTTGCGGCCATGAGCTCGAACGACTTGTTCTCGTTTCTGGACGAGGCCCCTACCGAAGATGTGCCCATGGACGCGACAAATGGTCATCCAGACGGGCGGAAGCGCAAGGCAGAGTCTCCAGCACAAGCAAGATCTCCTTCTCCAGCCGCTCATATCCAGGGAGCAGATGGGGAACAAGAAGAAGGTCCTCCGATGAAGAAGCCCAGGGTGGCTTCGCCAAAACCTATGGTAGTGGACGAGGTCGAAATTGAGGCGAGGCGAGAAGTTGCTGCGAGCGCGGGTCTGACAGGCAGCACGGAGGCTGGGTCCCGTCTTGAGCTTAAACATCAGGTAAGAGCATCTATCGAGACAAGGATTCTGGTCGGGGAATATGAATAGGCTGAGATGTGGCGAGAGGACATCTTGCATGCAGCGGACGCGTAAGTCAGCTTCAGGCTGTGTTGCGACGATACGTGGACGGCTGAGGCGTCCGGACAGGATTAGGCCTTGCGCGGCTGGAGGAACCATGTCTGGATATTGATACAGGTCTCCGTCCGCACGAACGTCGATCTTGTCCGGATAGCATTACGCATACCCCCCTCAAAAGGCCGCAATTTGTTCGGATTGAAATCATGCCTCTCCCCCAATTGATAGGGTTCCTGTGGCGGGCGTACTTCTGTCTGAAGTCGTAAAGTCTTCGCTTTCGTCCACAGCCTCGATTCTTCGCCGGAACGCTTGTCATCCAAGTAGCCGCAGACACTAAGCTTGTAACTGTAGGTCCGGCATCAAGTCGCGGTGCCTCCCGGATATCCATACGTGCCAATAGCAAACCATGTACCCCCAGCGAAACCGGCACGGGAATACAAGTTCGTCCTGGATCCCTTTCAGCAAGTCTCGGTCCATGCTATCCAGAGGAATGAGAGTGTCCTGGTCTCCGCCCATACCAGTGCTGGAAAGACCGTTGTGGCGGAGTATGCTATCGCACAGTGTCTTCAAAACAAGCAGCGTGTCATCTACACGAGTCCCATCAAGGCTAGTAGTCGCGTCCCTGTACCGTACCTTCACGTCCCAATGAAAGGCTTTTCAGGCGTTGAGTAACCAGAAGTACCGTGAAATGTTGGCTGAGTTCGGCGACGTCGGCCTGATGACTGGAGACGTGACGATCAACCCTTCAGCAACATGTCTGGTCATGACAACAGAGGTACGTCGCTGCGCTCAACGACTGGTCGTGATATTCATGTCGTACACAGATTCTACGATCTATGCTCTACCGCGGCTCCGAGATCATGCGTGAAGTGGCATGGGTCATTTTCGATGAAATTCACTACATGCGAGACAAGGAGCGTGGTGTCGTCTGGGAGGAGACCATCATCCTTCTCCCACACTCCGTACGCTACGTTTTCCTGTCTGCTACGATCCCAAACGCCATGCAGTTCGCGGAGTGGATTTGCAAGTCGCACGAACAACCCTGTCACGTCGTGTACACCGACTTCCGACCAACGCCACTGCAACACTACTTGTTCCCCGCGGGCGGCGAGGGCATTTACCTGGTGCTAAATGAGAAGGGCGAATTCCGAGAGGATAACTTCAGCAAGGCTATGGGCATGCTGCAGGAGAGACAGGGCGACGACCCGGCGGACCCGAAGAGTGGGAAGGGTCGCAAGGGGAAATCGAAGAAGGGCGGCGAGAAGAAAGGTGGGAGAGATCGCGCCGGGTCCGTGCACCTGCTAACGTCCCCCAGGCTCCTCGGACATCCAGAAAATCGTCAAGATGATCATGCTGAAGAACTACAACCCCGTCATCGTCTTCGCCTTCAGCAAGCGCGAGTGCGAGGGCCTCGCGCTGACGATGTCCAAGATGGAGTTCAACACGACGGACGAGCAGGACCTGGTCACGAACATCTTCAACAACGCGATCGACAACCTCGCGGAGGACGACCGCAAGCTCCCGCAAATATCGAACCTGCTGCCGCTCCTCAAGCGGGGCATTGGCATCCACCACGGAGGGCTCCTCCCCATCTTGAAGGAGGTCATAGAAATCCTCTTTCAGGAGGGTCTCATCAAGGTGCTCTTCGCGACGGAGACATTCTCTATCGGTCTCAACATGCCCGCAAAGACGGTCGTCTTCACCGCCGCACGGAAATTCGACGGACGCGAGTTCCGCAACCTGTCGTCCGGCGAGTACATCCAGATGTCCGGACGCGCGGGTCGGCGTGGCCTGGACGACCGCGGTGTTGTGATCATGATGTGCGACGAAAAGCTCGAGCCAGCCGGAGCGAAGGAGATGATCAAGGGCGAGGCGGACCGCCTCGACTCCGCGTTCCACCTCGGCTACAACATGGTGCTGAACCTGATGAAGGTGGAGGGCATCAGCCCCGAGTACATGCTCGAGCGGTGTTTCTTCCAGTTCCAGAGCAGCATGGGAGTGCCGCTGCTCGAAGACGGTTAGTGCCGCTACCAACTGCCGCGCGTGGTGATACGACTGCTGATACGTGCGTGCATGACAGAGCTTCGGCGTGAAGAAGAGCGGAAGCAGTCGATAGTCGTCCCTGACGAGGAGCGCGTCGCGGAATATTACGAGTACCGCCAGCAGCTCGACCAGATGGGCCAGGACTTCCGGGACGTCATTACGCACCCAAGCTACAGCCTCCCGTTCTTCCAGCCCGGCCGCCTGGCGCACATCAAGTATAAAGACGTCGACTTCGGTTGGGGCGCTATCGTCAACTATCAGAAGCGCCTGCCGGCGAAGGTTCGTGACTGCGTTGTCATACTGCACCGTGCGCGGCGGCCATGGCTAACGTTTGTCATGCCAGAACGTGCCCGTCGCGGGATTGGACGACGTCCCCCCGCACGAACAGTACATCCTTGACGTCGTGCTCAGTTGTGCCGAGAGTTCGTCATTGCCGAAGGACCGGAACATCACCGTTGCGACCCCCGGTGGAGTACAGCCGTGTATGAAGGGCCAGAAGGGCACCCCGCTCGTTGTCCCTGTGTTCCTCTCGACTGTGAAAGCGATCAGCCGCTTGCGTATCAGCCTCCCGAAAGACTTACGCCCTGTCAACGCCCGTGAAACCGTGCAGAAGACCGTGCAAGAGGTGCAGCGTCGCTTCCCCGATGGCGTCCCTCTGCTCGATCCCGTACAGGACATGGAGATCAAGGACGACAAGTTCAAGGCGCTCGTTAAGAAGATCGACCTCATGGAGAGCAAGCTAGTCTCGTCGCCTCTGCACAAGGACTCACGTCTCCCTGAGTTGTACACGGCGTACAAGCGCAAGCAGGAGTGCCAGACAACGATCCGCGAGCTCAAGAAGCGGATACAGGCCACAAATGACGTGCTTCAGATGGAGGAGCTCAAATGCAGGAAACGCGTGCTTCGGCGACTGGGCTTTACGACGAGCGCCGATATTGTCGATATGAAAGGACGAGTTGCTTGCGAGATCAGTACAGGCGACGAGTTGCTATTGACAGAGCTGATCTTCAACGGTGTCTTCAACTCGTTGAGCCCAGAGCAATGCGCAGGACTCTTGAGCTGCTTCGTGTTCACGGAGAAGGTGCGATACTCAGTTCCTTCGAGTACCTCTAGCGACGCTGACTACCTCACGACGACGAGCAGAGCGAACAAGTCACCAAGCTCAAGGAGGAGCTGGCCGCCCCTCTGCGTGTCATGCAAGAGATTGCACGGCGAATCGCCAAGGTGTCCAAAGAGTCGAAGTTACCGATCAACGAAGACGATTACGTCAAGTCGTTCAAGGTTGAGCTTATGGACTCCGTCGTGCAATGGTGCCGCGGTGCATCCTTCGCCGATATCTGCAAGGTCCGTCCCTGAGCCTTCCATACCTCTCCCGTCCGATCTAACATCCCGTCCTTCCATGCAGCTCACGGACCAGTTCGAAGGGTCGCTCATCCGTGTGTTCCGACGCCTCCAGGAGTTAATCCGACAGATGGCCCAGGCAGCGAAGGTCATTGGGAACAGCGAGCTGCAAGAAAAGTTTGAGAAGGCGAGCGAGATGCTCGAGCGGCCGAACTCGGTCATCTTCTGCTCGTCGCTGTACCTCTAGAAGCCGTCGAACCCTCGTAATGACTCATCACACTATCGCTGCGGGTGTTCTCGTAGAGCTACGTTGGATGTGTTTGTCATGCGCAACCCTATCTACCGCACTAGTACAGCTTGTGTACACCCATTCCTCACATGCCCAGTTGCATAAGTTATATGTAGCGTAACAGGAATCGTCTTCAAGGCGATACCCCCTCCGCGGACCCACAGTGCGTGTGCGTCTAGCACGCGCCCTCATCCGTCCAGACACCCGCTATACCGACTTGCAGTCAGCTTCGCCGTCGCGATCAATATGCAAGCAATCAACGTACCTGAGCCGCCAGGGGTGTCACCGTTGGTCCACCACTGTGCCGACCAGAGATCGCCGTTGTAAGTGACCTCATTTCCCGCGGTGTATGTCGCCGAGGCGCTCCACGCGCTGGCGCTAGCGCACGCACCTGTCGTGTCGGTACTGGTCGTCGTCGGGCTGCTCGTGCTCGAAACCGTAGTGCTAGCAGTTGCCGTGCTGGAGGCGGTGCTTGACGCAGAGGACCCGGCCATGTTGTTCGCGATGTTCGTCCATTCGCTGTCGGGGTAGCTGCACATCCCAAGGTTAGCCATCAGAGGTGTGTCGATGATCGCGACGAGGGGCAGCGTACTCGATGTGGTTCTGCGTCTGGTCGAGGCTACCGTACGTCTGACTCGTGGTGTACACGAGCGAGTCCGAGCCGGTCTTGTCCGTGCTCAGGTCCCAGAACATCGATCCCGCGAGCCCGTTGGCCGTGACGTATTGCGCCTTCGCCTTCGCGATGTTCGGCGTGTCGTAGCTCACGAACTCCCCCTTGGAGGAGTCGTACGAGTACGCCGCGACGGAGGTGTGGTTCTCGTAGACGGATGCGCCCGAGAGTGGGAGGGTGTCATACGAGTAGATGCCCGCCTGTATCGTGCCTGGGCCGACGCCATTGTAGAGCGCGCCGAGGCCTGTCGTATTCTCGAACGCACGGCCGTAGAGAGGGATGCCTGCACACCATGAGCGCGTATTCGTGAACATAGGGATGACGCCACGTACCCATGGTGACCTTGCTTGCGGTCGCGCCCTGCGAGAGGTACCACTTGATGGCAATGTCCGTGCTGACGTTTGTGAGGGACGCATCGTAGACGTTCGCCTGATTCGCAGTGATGTTCTCCCATGAGCCCGCGTAGTCATATGCCATGATGTTCCAGTACGTGATCGCCGCATCCATCGCCGGGACGTTGAAATATTGGTAGTTGGCCCAGCCTGCGGGGGCGGCGACCTACGCCATCTCAGTATACTGGAGGAGAAGGCGGACGTGAAGCGGACGTACAGTGAGCTGGTAAGGCGTGCTGTCGCCCTTCTTCTTCGCGAGCGCGTCGAACGCGGTGCGGAGCTCCGTGAGTAAGCTAGCGAAGCCCGCGGCGAGCGCAGGCGTGTTCGCGTACTCAAAGTCGATGTCAATGCCGTCGAGCCCAAAGTTCTCGATGTACGACGTTGCGGAGGAGACGAAGGCGGAGCGCAGCGAGTCGTTCGTGACGAAGCTGAAGTGGCCGTCCTGCGAATACGTATAGCCACCGACGGAGAGGAGCACCTTGAGGTTCCGATTCGCGAGCTTGAGCAGGTACATCTGCAATGCAAACCTATATGAAGCTAAACAGACACATCACAGACATGGTAGGACTCACCTGCTTCAAGCACCCGTACAGGTTGTTTCCAGTGTCATCCCACGAGTCTCCCGGGAAGTGCTTCTGCTCATCAGCGTACGAGTCCGTGAGTGCGATCTCTCCAGTACTCGGCGACACGTCCGCAAACGCATACAGTATATGCGTGAGGTCGCTCGGCGTGATGTTCGTTGGCTGGAAGTTCGCGCCGTAGATGCCCCTGCGCCCGCCACAGCCGCGTCAGTTCGAGGGACCAGACACGCACGCGACGCGTCAGACACGCACCAGTTCGTGAAGTACGCTGCTTGCACATATCCGCCGTCAGCACGCTTGCTGATCGTCTGCGGCTCCGGGTCGCCCATCGCGTATTCGCGTGGCGGAGACATGTAGTCTGCCGGCCGTTGCATCACCTGCGTCGCCCCGGCGCACCAGAGCGCGCTGAGCACGAGCAGCGCTGAGAGGAACATCGAGCGGGCCATAGCGGTCGAGGTCGAGGTCGAGGCGTCAGAGGCGGAGGACGGGGCGGGATGGCGGCGTCCGGACCTGGCGAGGTCCCTCGGTATCGAGCACGAGCGCGGGGGTCGATGCAGGGCGACCTTGCCTCCGGGGCTTATAAGCTCGCCCGCTGCATGCTCAAGAGATGCATGCGTGGACAGACGTGCTCGCGCTTCGTGTGCTTCCCCGTGCTTCTCGAGCAGGGCGTTCACCCGATTGCCTTTGCGCCGGGTGGTACGCCAGGCATCCCTCCCGAGGTTGCCTGACTAGGCCAGGGCAGCGATGCTAGTCTGCACGGACGGATATAGGCCCATGCGACCGAGCGCGGCTTGGCAGTCACAAGAGGATATAGAGCATGCGAGCGCAGAGACGGACCTGACGGCAGGGCGACGGATGGGAAACAGTGGATGGGGGAGACCTCGCGGAACGGCAATAGTCGCGCGGCGCCGGCGTGCTGCTGCCACTTGGAGGCTGTTGCGGTATCGTTGCGGGCGAGTAGTACAGCCTGCGTTGGTGGCTATCAGATCGTCAACAGTTGGACAGATAAGCTGGCGGTAAGACCGCATACTCACATATGTGCCGAGATGCACACGGGCGTACTGATAAGCACGGAAGGTGCCCGCGAGGGTGATGGGTGGTATAAAACGGGACTGCGTGGGCAGACGGACTGCACACCTGGGAAGCTACCACGACCGGGATCAGCCATTGGGCTTACTTCGTCTCCAGAACTGCTACCTCTCCTACGTACGTCAGACTTTCATGGGTATGTCAAGTGGCCCCGACGTGTACACACCTCTTTGCATCCTGACGCGCGAGTCCCGGGACGCCCACGCCCTGTCCGCGTCGACTACATCGCTCCGTGCATTCCGGGCGAATGCGAAGACCACATGCTGGGCCCAAGACGGGCCTGACCATGCCTGACCATGCAGAGCCTTGATTGACTACAACAAATAGGTGCGTGGTTGCTAGCGTGCTGTCACACCAAGCCCGCGAGTAGGTGTCTAGATCTGAGATGACCATTCAATATTCAGTACTTGCATGTGCAGGGACAGGGACAAGTCCCCCTGTTGACGACTCACCAATTGATACGCCTGTCAGTCGTCACGCGCAAGACGAGATGCACATGAGATACAGTACGATGCACAGAGTGAAAGACAGATCGCACCGGAGAGGGTCACGCTTCTCTTGCGAGGACCGTGTGGACAGCGTGATAAGTTGAGCTCGTGTGATCAACTGAACGTGATACATATGCTCTCTAGAAAATCTCGTCGCCGCCGCCGCATTGCCATTTCTCCGAGCTGGAGATGGTAATAGACGCGAAGGGCAGTGAGTTGCTTTTGTGTTCCGAATTGGTGTACGTGTAAACAGTACGCGAATTGTTTGCCACTTCTAGTGATGTTGTCGGCAGTTGCCGCGAGAGGTCCCCCGATTTACCCAATTACCGCCAACATCCTCAGCCTATACAGGATGGTAAAGACGCGATAATTAGCATATCGGAATGTGTCACTGTCCTCAGCTGGGGCTAACGGTCCATAAGCGTGAGTCGTAGAGCTTCAGCTGAGTTCAATACAGTTGTCTATCGATGGCTACAGCCGAACTGAACTGGCCCATTGACTCCGAGTCGGAGAAAGACGTACTAATGGAATGCCATGACTCGAAGCGAATACTATATCTGAAGGGTCCATAACGCGCAAGCTGCGAACTCTGCTTCCGATCTTCTTGGTGACCCATGTAAGGCCGGGCATTCTTGTATTGGTCGTACTCGTGGTAAGTTACTAGTACATGCATTTATCGGTTCGTCCGAGTCACGGTCATAATCATGATGGTTATACACTACGGAAGGAGTGAAAGGAATATTTACTGACCGCACTCGGTCAACACACAGTAGGACGCGGCGTGTAGAGAAGCTGATGTATTGCAAAGGACGCTGCTCTTGGATAAGGCCACGGACTGCAAGCACGTAGGATTCGCGCGGGGATTGCCGCACCTCGAAAGCGACAGTCTTCAAGCTTGACCGTGACGGCGCAGCCCCTTCCGTGCGCCAGCACGGATAAGCACTGGAAGAACATGCCGTGTGGCTCTTCTGCCGGGACTGTCCAGGCAATATTCTCCATCACGATGCTTGTTAGGGCCGGCAGAGCGCTCGCAGGCAGGCGGAACGGGACGCTGCGAATGAACGGTCGCACAGGATCCTCGACAATCCGAATGGTCTCGACGAGCTCGAAGAGTCGACGGGACCTCTTTGAGCACAGGACGCGGGCGACGCAGCGGAGCATAGACTCGGTCCGGATCGTCATGACGGTCTCCCGTCGTAGATGATATTGACTGGTGGGCAACCATGTTTTGCACGTGAGTGCACAGCTCAGCAGTGCGGGCGGGTCTGTCCACAAGAAGTCGATGGTGTGGTCCCAGAGTTCCGGGGGTAGCATTGTGCGCCACTTGACTTGTAAGGAAGGCCGCCGAAATAGTGACAAATACCGCACACATACCTGGACGCATACGTTGTGATGAATAACCCCGAGAGGCTCCGAGATTGTGCTTAGTGTGGGCGTAAAGTTGGTCCAATTGGGAGGCCACTCCGAGTTCGAGCACGCAGAGACGATGCCCAAGGATTCACTGCCTTTTATAAACATCGAGAGAACACCGTCCACCAACGTAGTCGCCACTCCGAACGCATCCTCTTTAGGTTTTGTGGTCGTCCTCGCAATCTGCTAGTGAGCCCACCATTTGGCGTGGAGCCCTGACTCAGTCGATTGGCCACTCAAACCATCGCTAGCGAACCATGACCCAACGGTCAGTACCATCGTCAACATGCCTAATCCAGGAGATCTTGTCCGGAGCTCTCGTCCTAGGATCAGTGACATCGCGTGTGCACTCGATGGACACGCACTAAGGATGTTCAGACAACCTGCTTCTTTTCCACCTCGCTCGAGTGATGCCTTTCGTCGCGGGATACCGGCCGTTCACCGGCCGCTCACACTTGTCAGAAGCTGGGTTTAGATGAATCCGCCGATACAGTTGATCCGCATGGGACGCCAATTCCTCCAGAGGCATATCCTTGTGTGACCTATACACTAGTGGGCAGTGGCGTTGTCAAATTTATGCAGACGTATAGTGGCTCTGTGTACGCACTGGGTTGAGTGTGCCTCAAGTAATATTGTGCGCGCGCCACGACCTGGGGCTCCGGGCGGTATTGATCTCGAATACATGGGTTTCATAGCCATTGTAGTCATACTGAAGGTCGAGTCACGTTTACTGCAAATTGGCCGGGTGATACCCAATGATGTTGCCGCCACGACTATGACTGTCAAGGGGGTTAGCCTGTTACGAGCAACGCCGACCAACAGCTTGAACAGCCCACCAATATCGATTACGCAGCACATCCTCGGTTTGCAACCATGCTCAGGCTGTGTCCGTTATTGCATGATTGTCCGAGGAGGTAAACCCACACATAGGGGGCCTGAGCAATTGTCTGGAACGGTGGACGTGGATGATTCACCTGGGTCTTCTAGAGCCTTCCGCAGTGCTTTGCATAAACCACATCCCTTCCATGGGGTCCCTTGAGCAAGTGAGGACTCCCTGGGGTTGCTCCTGACCTTCTCTGGTGCATATACGCCCGTTTTCTGCGTCCATTTGCATATGTTATGCCCAACAGTGCTTGACAAAGGTGAGCCGATGTGGGTGGATACAAGTCAGCTAAGGATGACATGGGTAAAGGAGTTACGTGCACACAGGCCTGCCGCGGCGGTCGCGGTAATGATGACATGGATCACTGGCTATCCCCGGACCTCTGCCTCATGCACTTCCGATATTGCCTGCGCCACCGCAGTCGAAACCGTGGCACTGCTTCAACCGATAGCGCTCAGGTTGGGTCGACTCCTACCTGACGACATCATCAGCCAGCCAGACAAGAAGAACATACTGATATGCCATTTTCAGGCCCGTATGATGTCCGTCTCAGGTCCCGCGGATAGAATAGAGTTGAGTACACGATGGTTGCTTTACAACAATAACGGAGTGACTGGAAATCGCCACCCGGCGACGCGCACACGTGACCGATGTGCACCGTTCCCGATGATGCGCGTCGAATCGGTGCCACCGCACCCTGGACCGCACCAACGCAAAATTATGTAGTAGTGGGTCCTGAAATTCGAGCTCCGACGCCGTTCTTCTATACATTTGTCCCAGTCCATGAGTTTTTCTTTCTCCCTCCCACCATCATCTCCACGCGACACTATCTAGCATCGAGCTTGACCTTGAGGCCATAGGTAAGCCACGAGTTTCGTCTTCTGTGTGTGCTATGGCTAGGCGCGTAACTATTACGACTAAAGATACATGTGCATATATGCGCTTTGTATTCGGTCGAGAAGGCCCTCTACACTCGGAGCCACTCGTCTGGGTCTAGGCATCGCTGGGGAGTGACAGAGCTACGAAGCATACACGCATATATGCTATCATGAACCGTGCAAACGGTCATGGTCTCAAAATCGTGCTCTGCTGGACATCTGACGGACTTGGGGCGTACTCACCGGTGCGCCGTATGTCTGAGGATTGTCATGCGTAGTGTGCGTTCAAGCCTTGAAGCCTGAAGTCCTTGAAGCCTGAAGTGGAAGTGCTGTGCATGCGATGAACCTCTTCCCAGTCCTCAGACACAAAAGGATATCGATTCAGTTTGCTCCTATGCAGGCATGAGGGTTCTACATCTTTCTATACGGACACTCCATCGTTATTGCAACATACGACTCACTGGCAGCTATAGGTCTCCCGGTGGTCGACAGCCCTACATATCCTGGTAAGTTCACATGTCCTATGGTCCCGGAGGCGCCAGCCAGATACAGAATGACTATAAAACGGAGGATGCTGTGCGCATATGTGAACCGTCTGGCAAGACGGGTCGGACTCCTTCACGATCTCCCCGCAGAGCGCGCACACCTTCTGGAGCCGGAAGGGGGAGCCAGAGAGCCATGGCGGCTCGTCGACGAGCCTGTTCTGAAGGAAGTGGTCTGTGTGAACGATCAGACCGTCCGCATTATCTCGCAGGTACGCTCCGCCTCTCGGTGATAGCTCGAGCCCGCGCGCGTCGAGTCTCGACGGTTACTACTACTATCCCCCAGGGATCTCGGCGGTATCGCTGGACAACAGGTCAATATTCCATCGTTGTCACCGGCTGTTCGCTGGTCTGGCGTTCGTCGGGCAGCATGCTCTGATGAATGTCATTCCTTACGGTTTGGAACGCAACACAACCTGTTCCCCCGGCCCCGACGTCGGCACAGTCAACCAGTGATGATGCGCCCAACGAGTAAGCTGTCAAGCTGTCGCGTCGCAGAGTCGTGAGTGCCTTGCAGTGTGCACTCTTCACGGTACTGAGTAGTTGAATTTTGCCCCCCGGCGCATACCTGGAGTCGAACTTAAAGACAAGACCCGGTGCTTGCCCAGTGTCAGCCACTTTCCGACTTCGACGCCACACGCGGCGCGGCCGTTCTGGTTTGCCGCCGGCGCGGTCGAGGCCGTGTGCCTGAGCGGCGCAGACACCACATGCCTGATATGGAAGATAGCCATCCAGGCTGAAGCACTGCGTCTGAAGGCAGCGTCGGCGGCTTTTCTTTGCTTTTCTCTTCTCGCAATCTGCCCTCTGCCTCGCGCGCTGAGCTCTATACTTCGCAGCTACAGCCTGAGAGGCGCACTCCAGTCGACTCCAGCGAGATAAATACAGACACGCCACAGGTGGCTAACGGGCGCCTCACAGCTTGACCTCTTCGTCGACGACGACGAACACGCCCTCCCCACATGGACCCGCTCTCAATCGGTGGCGAGTCACCCGCCGCCCGCCAGTCGATTCTTGGCTCTTTCCTCCGCCCACGACCCCGCGGCACGTCGCAGTCGCATCCCTCGCCGCCAGCCGACGCCAGCAGGGAGTCACCGCCCCCCGTCGTCCCGCCCGCCGAGGGAGCACGCCGTCGAAACGCCCCCGGCCTCCAGCCATCCTCGTCCCAGGCAGGTCTGTCGCAGATGCTGCGCCGCAGACGATCAGCAGGGGCCCTCGCCTCGAACGCAACACCCCAGGGGGCGGCCGTCGCCCCTCGCCCGGCCACATCCGCCAACTCACCAACGCACCGGATCCGCCTCGTCCCGCACCTCGCATCCCGATCGTCCCTCCGGTTCGAGCCCATCTGCAGAGACGTGCGCGAGGGCGACCCGCCGCTGCGGATCGGGCGGTTCACGGATCGGTCAGGACTGGGACTGGCCGCGGCGAACGCACTCGGGTCGAACAAGCTCGCGTTCAAGTCCAAGGTCGTCTCGCGCGCGCACGCGGAGATCTGGACGGAGGCGGGCGGGCGGTTCCTCATCAAAGACACGAAGAGCAGCTCGGGCACGTTCCTCAACCACGTCCGGCTGTCGCCTGCGAACACGGAGAGCCGCCCGGCCGAGCTGCGCGATGGCGACATTCTGCAGCTGGGGGTGGACTACCAAGGCGGGAACGAGGACATATACAAGTGCGTGAAGATCAAGATTGAGATGGGCCGCGAATGGCAGGCGCATGCTAATCCGTTCAAGTGAGTGTTTCGTCCGTGTTTGTGTGTCCTCGAGGTTGCTCGCCGTAGCGTCGGACGCTTTCGGTGTCGCGGCCGCAGGGTTTCTGGCACGTTGGCAGTATCGCGTCCGGGCAATCGACAGTGGCGGCAGGAAATGAAACGTTACTGACATCCCCGCAGCGCAAATGCCCTGAAGCAACTCAAGGCAATCTCCTTACCCAACAACACAACATCAAAGAAGACGCTCCCAAAGTCGTCGCTCCCGGACTGCTGCATCTGCCTGTTTGCGGTGACGATTCACCAGGCGCTGTTCATCGCGCCGTGTTCGCACGCGTTCCACTTCAAGTGCATCCGGCCGCTGCTCGAGACGCACCACCCCGCGTTCTCGTGCCCGCTCTGCCGCACGTTCGCGAACCTCGAGGAGGACGTCGAGGTCGAGATCGAGGGGAGCGTCTTCAGCGGGGACGACGATGCTGACGGGGACGCCTCCGTCGTCGTCGCAGCCGTCGTGGCCACCATCGCGGACCGGCCGGCCACGGGCGACAGCCACCACTCCTCGCACTCTCGCTCGCGCGAGCGCGACCGGGACCCCGGCGCGGAGACGGAGGTGGAGGCGGAGCCGCGCCCGATGCGCGGGCGGGTGATGCACCACTTCGCGGATGCGGACGTCGACATGGCGGATGCGGACGGGATCGCGCTGCCGCCGCTGCCCGAGGGCTCGCCGCTGATGGTCGCGCGCGCGTGGACGGCGGTGAACGGGGAGAGGGACGGGAGCGTGTCGCCGGTGCCGGTGCCGGGCCCCGCGAGCATGGCGATGGAGGTGTCGGAGGGCGAGGAGGACGGCGGGGATGGCTCGGGTAGCGGAGAGGGCTCGAGCGAGGTCATGGTCGGCGGGACACTGGGCGAGGGGCACAAGCGCAAGCGATGATCCACGCGCGTGCACTGGATGTATAGTTAATGGTCTACGATTACGGATTACGGTGCGTGCGTGGTGTAATTTATCTTCGTTGGTCTGGAGGCTTATATGCGGCGCGCGCAGATGTCAAGATACCTTCCAAGCTCCATGTTGCGCAAACACAGTACACAGACGCCATACAGAACATAACCTCGCGCAGGCCGGCCGCCGTGCTGCTCCATCTGCCTCCCAACGTCTGCGTCAGGGCCGGACGTTCGTTCATGGATACTTTTTTGCTGCCTACATCTCGCCTTCATTGTTTCTTATTGCTTGTACAATCCACATTAATCTGATTCCCTCTTGCCCGTCCACCATGCTTTCTCTGTTGACTGTTGATCTCACTGTGTTGTTCATATGGCTCGTGTACCATAAATCCCACTAGTGTGTTAGATGAACCACTCTTCCTCTTCGTCGACCCTCACGGCATAGCCCAACTCAGACAAGGCCGCACATCGGAGAGAGATTTCTAGCATAGGCAACGACAGGAATTGCATTATATAGGTATGCAGAGACGACGAGACAAGCGCGGGGGACCGTGACAGGAGCATAGAGGGAGCGATATACTAATTCAGCGTACGCGGTATGTGCGTGGATACGGATATGGATATGGATCAACGTGCAGCAAAATCGACAACAGCAAAGACACGGACACGAGCGATTCGGGCGGTGGGTGCTCCACCAGACCAGGGAGAGTAGAGGGCAGGGAAGGGGGAATGGGAAGATGTGGTGAGGGCGGAGGGTCCGTTATTACAGAGGAGAGAGGGGAGGGGAGCAGGAGGGGAAAGGACATGCAGGTGCGTTCGGGGTATTGCGGGTCAGATCAGAATGGGGTAGGTGTGTATGGGCTGGTGGTTATGTAGTGGATAAGATAGTGCGTTAATGCGAGAGCTGAATATGAAGACGAACTGAGGAGACGGGGAAGGACGAGACGAGCGGGCGGGCCCGACGATTCGATTTTGGGTGGACGGCGCAGAGGCGGACAGTAGGCGGGTGGTCCGCTGACGGCACATGGGCGCTTAGGGCTTCTCTAGCGTGACTGGTGGGTGGCTGGCGGTAGGTGGAAATGACTCGAGGACCTGGATGATCCTCTTGGTGGGATGTCTTTGCGTTTCTGCGCCGACGGAGCGGGTTGATCACAAGAGGAGGGCCCGGTGGACTTCAATACTGAATACATCGGCGGGAAGAGCGACAATCACACCTTTTCGCCACGGCACACCATCCCCCCATTCCACCGTGCACCTCCGTTCCTTCCTTCCAATTCCAGTTCCAAGATTCACATCTAGTGCAAGTCCGTCTGACACCCACATCCAGCATCTCGCGCCCCACCCCAAGCACCCCGCATCCCGCACCCGAGCCCCGCGCGCCCGTCATACGTCGACGTACATGAGTACGGGCTCGCCGACGCCGTCGATCTCGGGGATGACGCACTTGAGGTCGAACGCCTTGGCGAGCACGATCTTGAAGATCTTCTGCACGTTGATCGACGCGGACGTCGAGCAGAAGATGAGCGACGCGTGCATCGCTTTTGCGAAGCGTTTTGCCTGGGCACGCGTGCGGGTGTCAGCCAGGCAGTACAGCGGAACGATGGCGCGGTGGGACAGGCACGCACCTGCTTTGTAATCTCCTCTTGCTCGTCTCTTGGAAAGGTGGAAAACGTGTCGAATTTCGTGCCGATTAGAAAGGGTATTGCTGTCTGGTGATGTATAAATGGGGCGTTCAAATCCGCCATGCGTTCGGCACAAAAGCTGCGCTACGCGCACTGACCTTGTTGAATCCCCGCGCTTGTCGATACCACTCCTTCACTGAGTTGAGCGTGGACTTCCGCGACAGGTCGAACATGAATAATATTGCGACGGCGTCGTTGCAGACGAGCGGGAGCATGTTGACGAACTCGCGCTGCCCGCCGAGATCCCAGAGCGAAAACGTGATGGACGTCCGCCGGACGGTGATCGTCTTCTCCATGAAATTCACGCCTGCCAAAGCCAGGAGCGATCGCACGCGCGCACACGGAAACGGGGAGCGGGAAGAGCGCACCTAGCGTCTGGATGTAGTCCTCGTCAAAGTGCCCCTCGACGTACTTCACCATCAGACTCGTCTTCCCGATCTGCGAGTCCCCCAGCATGCCGACCTTGATCACCACGCTGCGGGGGAGGGCAACCGTGAGTCGACCGCGCAACGCGGGGCGCGCCAGCGGCGCAGCACGCGGCGCACGACGCACCTGTTCTGTTCGTTGCCAATCTCGCCGTTTGGCCGCACGCCGAGCGAGCTGGGGCCGGCGGCGGGGGTGGGCGAGGAGGACGACGCTGAGGCAGACATGGCCTGGTGTGTATCTCGATCTCGCGGGCGGGATCGCGGTGGGTGCAGGCGGGCTGAGGCTCGTGCTAGATCGCAGATGCAGACGTAGGCGGCAGGCCGGGCGAGGGCGGAATTAGGAGGGCGAAGGAAGAGAGAAGGATAAGAGAAATACGGAACGAAGTAGAAGGAAAGGAGGGACCGTGCGGGGCGCGCTGGCGGGCGATGGGGAGGATCAAGTACAGACGGCTCACTCGGCGAGCAGAGTGAGGCCGGATACACGACGGACGCCGACCAAGCTGAGCAGTACGACGGCGAGAAGAGACAGATGCCAACCATCCGCCCACGCGCGACCAGGCGCCCGCCTCGCCCTCTCACTCCGACCATCAACTCCGAGGTCAGTCACTCTGCACTCAACCATCGCACAACAAGTACACGACAACCTCTTTGTCTTGCATGTGCGACTGCAAGTCCGGCAACATGACAAAAGGTCTTTATACTTCGGTCGCTGGAGGCGTGGTGGACCGTCCACTAGCGTCGTGATCGGACATGGTGGAATCACAAAACTCTACACGACGTACGGATTTTCATCCAATCGCGGTACTTCAAGTTGTCGGTATTCACAGACGCACCATCGGACTTACATGCGTCCACCAGGAGTGCACGTCTGTTGAATGGACAGGCAAATCGCGGCACGAGCACGCTTCCTCTACGCTGCTATTCATAGATCGGTTCGTACAGCGAATGAGCAGGAGAAACTACGTTACCCTTTCAACCATGCGCACGGGATATTCGTGTGTTGAATCAACGTCGACATAGTTGCGGTTCAGCGCCCAGCGTGTCAATGTTCAGTGCAACGGTGCCACTCGCAGATAACACTTGGTGGACTGACCCACCATTGGCACATAAATATGTATGCGTATGGAAACAGCTCGGCAGACCGTGCCCCAAGCCCTACCCATGCCAGTAAGTCCCGCAGTAAATCGCAATGCTGTGCTACATCGTCCTCACTGCCACTTCGTCGGCAGGCGCGTAGGAATGCGATGTATAGTGCCCATTGAGATCGTAGAAGAAATCATTGACCACAACCGCTACGATCCCCCTACCCTCTTGGCTTGCGCCCTTGTCTGCCGTGATTGGGCACCCCGAAGTCAATGCCATCTTCAGCGGAAGCCGACCTTGACCATCCGCAGTGCCGCACAATTGAACCTCATTGGAAGCCTCTTGGTCTCCAAGCGCTCGAGGGGCCTCTACGCGAAAGTACGGCTGCTCCGCATCATAGACGATCCGTCTACCCCTTTCTTCCACTCGCTGCCGCTGTGCCTGCCTGGCCAGCACCTGCCCGAGGTGGCGGCGGTGCTCCTCGAGGGCGTGGACTGGACGACATTCCGCCCGCACGTCAGCTTCTTTACCTGGCTCTCACGGTTTTCCTCTGTAACATCGCTCTGCATCCACGGCTGCGCCTTGCGCCCCGTTGCGCACACCCTCCGCATGGCGCGAGGCCTTCCAAAGCTGAAGCAAACACTTGTCCCCCTCTCCGACCGCATGCGGGACTACGCGCCTGTCGACACTGTCGTTGCCCTCGACAATGTGCTCATCGGAACCGACGCCGACGCCGAGTTGCGCGAGCTGCACATGAGGGCCCATCCAGATCTAGAGCACCAGCACCGGAGTCTGGAAGCAGGTATGTCGGACGAAGGTCACTGTCTCCGATCGATGAACGAAGCCGTCTTCGTTGCACAGCGTTGCAGAAGATACCGCATATCCAGCGCGCGAACACGCTTCCGTCCCCTCCTGCCGCCCCGAGCGACACGCTCAGGCGCGCATACAGCGATCTCGTTCCACAGACGGGGCGCACGGAACGGTCGGCCGAGCGTACGATTCTATACAAGCAGCTGAGCGAAGAGCCCGAGGTCAGTACGCACGTAGCGACACCAGAAGCTGTTCATAATAGTCCTCTTGAATGCACTCGCAGGATATGTCGCATCAGCGATCGGAAGCGAGCCCGCCGCCGGAAAGCACAGAACAGCTGCGGCAGACGTCAAGGAGTCAAGCGCACAAGCCGCTCGGGGACACTTCTGGTCTGCAGTCTCCGATGCGGGCGAAGCAGCGTTTGTCGCAGTCCGCTCGTGGCATCATGGGCCGTTCTCACACCGCTCAATGGGAGGAGCAAATCACACGTCAGAGACACACGTAGCAATCAATCCCGCGATGCGAATGGCCAGAAGAGACTGGAAAGAAATCACTCGTTTCACAACCGGCGTTCGCGGTGCGCCGTATGACACGAACGTGTATGCCGCCATACCTCTCTACCACCGATATCTAGACCATACTGGACATACTCACGCCTTGAAATCCGTCGCTTGTTGTTATGAGATTCTCGGACGTCGATTATTGTTATGTTATGTTCTGCCGGAGGTGTACGATAGTGGCATTCAAATTGTAGACGTACAGGGAAAGACTCGCTGGATTGATCTCATGACTGGAGGTTGTTACAGCACCTGATTGTGTTTTAGAAGTGTTTTTTGGAGCCACGCAGAGCATCGTGCATCTTCAATCGCTGGTATCTAGATCTGAGTCCATACAATACAAATCCTCCACGTAGATCTTGACGTGGGTGGACTTTACAACTTCGCGCAGTCCGGTAACTCCGTGCAGCGTATCAACAGACGTTTGGTTCAATTACAGTAGTATAGTACGTCGGTTGCCGATGATGAGTCCGGCATCATCCAATAGTAGAGTGGACCAGCGGAGGCTTAGTAAGCAGTACTGAGGAAGAGGAGGAGGAGGACCTCAGGAGGACGAGGAGGTAAGTACTGAAGTACTGACACTTTATAAACCGATGCTAACTTGAAGTAAAAAAGTAATAAGTAAGTACATGCGAGGGTCGGGCCGGGCCGGAGTCAAGTCACTGCTCGTGGCAAATTCGCGCCTCCTCAGCTCACCGTCATGACTGCCATGATCTGGCCATGATGAACGATTTGAACACTGAATCACGGTCTGCTTGACTCCTCCAGTGCACGGTGCACTACTCAGGTGTCGCGGGTAGTTGACACGTGTACACTGCGGCTGAATGGAAACCTCTCCTCCTCCTCCTCCTCCTCCTCCTCCTCCTCCTCCTCCTCCTCCTCCTCCTCCTCCTCCTCGCTCTAGATTTTGGGCAAGAAGAGCTAGCATTTCTAAAGCCTCAGGCCTCATGTCGTAGCGGTATACTCGGCGCGCAAGTACTTCATCGAGAATGCGACCGTGACTCAGACACGCGACCGGCGCATCGTATTCACGGTATGTACTGTAACTTATTACTTGGCAATCGCGCGCCCTACACTCGGCCCTCTAGTATAGACTCGCCTTTACACCGTACATCGATGCTATTCGAACGGCTCAAGCGTTTCTTCACTAGAGCATGACGTTGACGTAGCCGCCGGAGGGATGAAAGGCACTAGTGTTGGGAAACGGTGAGTCCCGCTTCAAATCTCGCTATGCCATGGAGCCAAATTCTGCCTTTACCAATGACTAGCTCAAATGCTCCCACTCGCGAGCAGTCTTTCCGCGAGCATGACGCCAGCATATCCGAGCTGCCAAACTTAGGTTCACGGGTACGTTGTGCACCCGCATTTCATATCGACACAGTATGTAGCACTGTGTTCCTCTTGAAATTCTCGAAGAGCGTGACGGGCTTGACCATCCCACCGCACCATTTGTCAATGACATTTCGGGCCTTGGTTCAGTCGGTGTGCGGGCCTTCAGCCGTCGGCGTGTCTTCACTGCAGACGTCGCCGGCTTTATGTGAAACATTACCCGCTGCGGGTACTTTCGTTGGGCCCTTTTCAAACCAGAATACCTCACGCGAATCCCGATCACAACTAACATGAGGTTGCAGCATGGGAATGGACGCTCATTTCCTACGGAAGCTCTTTGCCCTCATTACGCTCAAGTTATTCCACCGCAGCCATACGTTGCTGGGAATGCGTAATCTCTGCTACGTTGGGAACGGATCGAAAGATAGCTACTCACTATGAGTGTGCGGTCGAGGGCCAAGGACAGCAAGGTGGACGCAGAAGGGTCTTTATCCGTGCATGAGCCTTGCGATTCGTCGATAGACGGCTTCCCCTACATGCGCTATGCTCCTCGATCTGCCCCCTTGGACCGCGCCCTGCTCGCGTATGATGTCCCGTGACTAGCTTAGCCGACCTACCGTGCCTACAGTCAGTGGTGTGTACTGTGTAGTCCTACTAGTTGTTGAAGACCGCGTGACTGACTCTGATTCAAGACTTGTTCTCGGATAGGGATCCCACAATACTGTAGGCTCCCGCAATATGATCATGGTGGATCTATAGAATGCCTTACGCACCGCACATCACGCGAGAGTAGAGCAATAGGGCCGACGTTCCCAGGTGGTCACAGTCCTCATGGTGGTATTGCGCGCTGATGGCTTCCCAGTTAGAACAGTGGTCCACCTTAATGCTGTATCGGCGCCATGAGTTATCATTATGGATGCTGCCCGACATCAGGTGCACTGAACGCTTGATCAATCCGAACAACATGGCGCAACAACTGGGTCGCCGTGAGGAGAGACGGCAATGTGGTGGACAAGACTTCCACCTACCCTCAAGCCATTCGATGTAGTAGCACCGGCGGTGGATATGTCAGAGCCATATATGAGCGAGTGCAACCATTGCCGACCATTGCACACCGTACTTCGCAAAGAACAACAGTCAATCAAGCATCTCGGTCAGTGCGCGCGAAGCGGATTTTCTTATGTTGTGTCGTCGCTTACTGATTCTCTTCCTAGATGCGCAGGAATGCCATGTTACCTTCCCATCGAGGTAGCCGAGAACATTATCGACTTCCACAAGTTCGACCCTCCGACGCTCCTGGTTTGTGCTCTCGTTTGCCGCAAATGGGCTCCCCGAAGCCGGTACCATCTGCAACAAAAATCCACGCTGACGATCCGCAGTGCCGCAGAGCTCAAACTGATCGGGCAGCTCCTGACTTTCAGGCGTTCGCGCGGCCTCTTCGCCAAAGTACGACTGTTGCGTATCGTCGACGACCCTTCCGGCACCTTCGTCCACAGACTATCGACATGTCTGCCCGGACAGTTCCTCCCCGAGGTTGCGACAGTGATCCTGGAAGGTGTCGATGGCGCGACGTTCCGCCCGCACGGGGACTTCTTCATCTGGCTGTCGCAGTTGTCGTTTGTGACAGCCCTCTGCCTTCACCGCTGCATTCTCCGCCCCGTCGCCCATGCCCTTCGGATCGCACGCAATCTTCCGAAGCTGCGGCGCTTACTTGGGAAACACCGCAACCTCGACGCAGTCGGCGAGTCTGTCGTGCCCTTAGACAACGTGCTCGTCGGCACGGAGTCGGACCCCAAGCTCCACGAGGAAGCGCATCAGGACATGCACCACTCGAGTCTGGAGACAGGTAACGGCTAGTATTCATAGGCGTCGACGAGGCATTATTGACATCGCGCACCTTCAGTGTTACTAGTACAGTCATACAGGAAGTCCCATATTCGGCGCGCAAATACACTGTCGACACCGTCTCTGCCTGGCAGAGTTGCGACTCCGAGACGCGCTCTCAGTGAAGGTGGTGGGATGCCGAGCCCGAGTAGGCGGGATGAACGTCTGACAGAGCGCATGTACTGGTGCGAGGACCCCGAAGTAAGTACGAATACGTCGCTACGTAATGATATTGTTACTGATCTCCCTCGTCCAGGAAGAATCACATCCAATACTACAGCCATCTCTCCCACCAGATGATGGAGATCGACAGAGCCAGACACAAGTCAACGGCAACGTACGCATTCCGGTTGCGCAGGGACGCACTGTACATCACGCTATCACGCAAGCAGAGTCACATCTTGAAGGCCTGTATATGGACCAGGGAAAGCGACACTTGCGGAAGGATAACACAGGAGGGCGGATGCCATCGTTCAGCGGAGTGAACGAGACCTGTTCAATGGGAGTCCCCCGTTGCTACTGCGGATGTACACAGACCGACGTAAGTTTGATGCGTTCGGATTTATTAACGGCGACACCCGCTGCTCTTCAAATTGCCCACTGCTGTCATATATCGCCTCAACACTACGTCTTGAGTTTATACGTATCCCTACTATTTGCTGGCCGTGTGCTGGACATAAGGTACTTCCTGTACTTGCGACGTGCGCTGTATGCGAACGAGTCTATGTGCATGCCACAGAGGGGCGAGCTTGGACAAGCTTGCACCATGGTATTAGATACGTGACGGCCATTTGTTAGTCAGCAATCCATGTAACTTTCCGAGACTTCCCACTCGCGATGCTGCACTGTGATTTGACTGTGATGTATGGTTCCTCGATTACAAGAAAGCGGTCAACTTTACTCGCGGAAGAACTTCATTTGACCGATTCATTTCCGTGTCGAGTGGCAATAACACCTCGACACCCTGCAACACGTGTGGTTTCGTGGGAATACGTGTAGTGGTTTGGCCTGTTGTATACTCTTTATATCCTGGTCGCGCATTGTTACACAGCGACAGTCGACCAGTTGCTACCGAAACCCACGCATAGGCCTGTAGGTGGACGGGAGACAGCCTGAGGTGCGGCAATACTCTCGCTACAATTATCAAAGCTCGTATCAACGTTAACTGCGCGCCCATTCCGGACTCATCCGGACAGCATCCAAATTTCATACGCAGGCGGGCTGCCAGTGCCAGTACAGCGACTACTTACTTATGCTGGTGGATTAGAGGCTTGAACGACACCGGCACCGAATTGCAAATCTTACGCGCGCCATGTTCCAAGCGACTGGCTTTCCGCGTGGACTTGCAATAACTGGAGAATAGACGATACACAAAGCTTGGGTTTACAATGTTCCATTGCTCGTGGAGGCTGCCACTGGGGGAGCGGATGGAGGAGGAGGCCCAGAGCTTTCCATTTGACCGCAGTACTGGTGTACACGTGTAGTAACCACTCCATGACACCCGGCCTCAAGCTGCCAGTGGCTCAGGCTCCTCTAAGTACTACTTTAAGCATACTCTTTTCTCTATTTCAACATACTACATCGGTCTCACGCCTGGCCATAAGCCGGCAGTATAATGGCCATAACGCGTAACTTACAGTAGTACGCTATCTTCGCACAACGCGTCCAAATCGCGTGATCGTGACCCGTCGGCGCTTAGGTTGGAGACTTCAAGCATCATGCCAGTCCTGAGACTGTCACTCACTGGCTACCATGGTCGTCGACGTCCCACTAGACTCCTGCCATAGACTGAGTGACTATGCTGTACGATCCTAACGGTTTGCTGCCCAAAGTACAGTACAGGCATCCCAAGTGCCCATCACAAGTTGTACACCCGTTCCGGTTTCGTAACTTCCCGGAAGCACTCTGGCCGGCCGCAGGCATGCGCAGCGCTCATTTTGTGCACGGTGAACTTGTATGTCCATGCCAATCATGAGCGTTGAGTGCAGCTTGCGACAGTCTTGTTCTCTCCGTAAGTCCATCCATGTACCGCGACACTCTGGCATTGGCATCGCCCATGAACACTGGACCCACCACTTCGTCGTAGGCGCCCCAGAACCGTCCTACAGAGTGGAAAACAACACTGCCTGGGTGTCCAGAGAGATTCCAGCTTCTATCATCTAAGAGACAAAAGACTGGTTTCGAGGCGCACTCGTCGTGAGTTACAGCCCTAGCCGTTGAATGTCATACGAGACCTTAGTGAGTAAGTATATTCAGTAGCAGACAACACAGCAGAAATGTCTCACTGACGCGTAGTAGATGCCAGAGGCCAGCGTTGCCTTCATACCGGAGTTGGCCGACGGCATTATCAACTATCTCTGGGACGACCCTCCGACATTATCGAAGTGCGCTTTGACTTGTAGGGCGTGGTCCGTCATGATCTCGCCTCGACTTGAAAGACGCACTGAGCTGAAAATACACGACCTCTCCGAGCTCACGCGCGTGTCGCACCTTCTGTGTAGGAGGCGGTCGAGGGCGCTCTACGCTCTTGTAGAGAAGCTTATCATCGTTGATCACAAGTTGAAGCCTTTCGCACGTGTATTTCCTTTCCATCTCCCAGGACGCTCCTTGCCCCGCCTCTCGACGATTGAGCTGCACAATGTCGACTGGACGCGCTGCGCCATCCATCACAGGATCTACGCTTGCTTGTCGTCGTTCAACAAAGTAACCGTCATCCGTATCCTCAACTCGCGGTTCTCCTGGATTGCAGACGTACTCCGCATCGTTCACGCTCTACCACAATTGAGCGCCGTCATTGTCTCCGACGCGCACCGAGCCCCACTAGACACCTTCCACCGGAGCAAGCATGATCCAACAGAAATTGCCGCAAGTTCATTCATGGCACGGAACAAGGGATGTGCTTGCTCCGGTAGCGCAGGCGACGTGGAAGTGGACTGCAGTGTTCTGCCAGCGGGGTCTGTCGAGGGTGAGTGACTCCGTCAGTAGATTCTCCTTCAAACTCACAATGGGTATTTCGAGACAGCTCTCACCTTCGCAGCGCCTCGCGCGGTGGCTCATGTATGCGTCGCTCCATTAGATGGCACCTTGCAGCACCACTGGCAGACGCCGACAAAGCATCCAGGCGTCGTGGACAAAATGATAAATCCATTCCGCAACCTCAGGCCGTCCGTGCTCTCGAGAATTGAAACACAGCACTACCGGCCACGTTTGCCTCTTCGTATCCCCTCAACTAGGCCTGACAAAGGTGTTCGTCGTTGTATCCAAAACATGACGTGGCCCCAGGACTACTGTGACGGCGTGCTCGGCGTCCAGCCAGTGCTCTGGACATGCGCAAGCATGGCCCTCGGCGCATGGATCAATTGTTTCAAGGATCTTGTCGCGAACACGCGCTCCTCACGCAATTTCGGGCGTTCAGCCTCTCGCATGGCTTTTGGGGCGGGGGACCTATCAAGTCCTGACTAAGGACAGTCTGAGACAGCTATGGGTTCTTCCCTCGTGATCACTCGTATGAGAGGCTAGTGCTTCGCACGAGAGTTTGTCAAACTCTTTTCGCTGCGTGACATGGGTGGACGTACAGCGCCAGCTGGCACTCAATTATAGGTTCTTTTATCCTACATTAATTACGGACGAACGTCCGACATAAGTGAGCCTACTTACCTGTCCTCCGAAGTCACCTAAAAGCGCGCCGTCCACACGTCCGATGATAATATCCATGCACATTCGCTATCAGTGGGGCTCACATGCCAGATGCCCCCTACCCCAAGACTGGAAGGTGTCGGACTCGGAGTTGCCGTGGGCCAAACCTTACGCAAGCGCTCGGAGACACTGGTACTACTTATCATTGGAGAAGATCATGTTGGTGGACACATTGTGACAGTCCGAGACCTCCATTATTACCATTTTGAGAGTTGTAGGGGCTGGATGGAAGACTTCAGTCGATTCCTAAGGGACCTACAAGCACCTACATCGGTCGTTCCGGTCTGACGCCGCGTTCGACTGTGCCGCCATGATGAGTTCGCTTTCATTGTAGCCTATTTGGAATAGGGAGTATGTGGCTCGATCAGCGTGGCTGTCATATATGGTCTGCCAGCAGACCACTCGAAGCGCGCGTCGGTGTCCTTTGACTTCGGTACTGGCATTCACTATCCTTTCCTCCGACTGAGGTAACTGCCAGATGATTCGGGCGTCCTTGACAATATCAGTGATGTGTCGATACCCTACTAACTAGGACCAAGTCAGTTGAGCACAGGCTGAGAAGTCTGGAGATGAATACACCGGGCCCTCACGACCCCTGTATCGACATGACGCCGCACCTTCCATAGGATCCACCAGAGTTCCACCGACGATTTCCATACTGGGACCGCTGATCTGCCATTGATACCGACCATATTTCCATGCCTGCATGAGAATTCAGAAGGTGGGTGACACGGTGGTTCACGGAACCACCGGCATTCAGCACTAGCAGACCTCGATAATGGGTGGGCGCGCGGCCGGCCACCACATCAGTCCGATATAGGTGCTTCCTGACGAGTACACTGGCCTCGCTGGTACTCTGACCGATGTACGTGGGTGAGTAGCTCCTCTCTATGATGAGCCGGTAGGCACTTACGCAGTTCGTTGATACGTCATTTGCTTCAGCAAGTGCATGTCCCCCAGAGCTCACAGACCGTATCATCGATTTTCAATGGGATGACCCGCTGTCGCTGCTAAACTGCGCGTTGACTTGCAAGACTTGGCGGCCCGCTAGCGAATACCACCTGGGGCGCTTTCTGAATATCCCCAGTATGTCGACGCTTCGGCATGTGGCCCATCCCGCGACACAAGACAGTACGTCCTCCGAATCTGGAGCCTATCGCACAGAAAGGCTAGCCCGCGTGGAGACTTTGTGCGTACACGAAGACAAGAAGCATCCGTTCCTTCACATTCTTCCATTCTGCTTCTACGCTCATTGCGTACCTAGCTTGAAGACGATCAAGGTCTACGACATCGATTCGCTCACTCATGGGGCCAGGCCGCATCGCCAGTTCTTTCGCATGCTGCTGTCTTTCAGGACAGTCAGCACACTCGAATTCACGAGGTGTAAGTTTCAGCACTTCGAGGAACTCCTCTCTGTGGTGCGCAGCTTCCCGCGGTTCAGCGAAGCGAACACGCTGCTGTGAAATCCTAGATGTTGGCCGCAGGGCGCAGAACAGGATGTCAGAGCGGGGGCCACATTCAAATTCAGGTCCTCGTCTGACTCACCGCGTAACGGGACTATGCAACTCGTGATAGTCTCTAGCCTGAATCATGGTAGCGGCTGCGATCAGGTCCACCAGCCACGCAGGCTTGTCAAGCAGATGAAGGTGGGCCCAAGTAAGGGCTGGGACAGTCCTCCGCGACAATGTGCCAGCTGCGCGCACAGACAAGGTTATGCAGCCTGTCGCCCACCGGTTTCCTGCATTCGAGTGTCCATCGAAGTCGATATTCGCGCCACGTGCAGGGTGGCAACGTATTCTTATCGTACGTTGCAGTGTAGTTGTTGACGTCCGGTCTTTTGATAGTAATACATCAGTACCACGACGACGTAATCACTGTTAAGACTTACGAAGTAGGTTTTTACCAAGCCGTCCTTACGTGCACGAGAATGCGTCTCCAATCGCCATACTGCACGCTTGCTACGAATACAACTTCAAATTGTTACCGCATACTTGCACTTATTTGCTTCAAGTTGTAAGCAATGCGCATTCAGCTGTAATAGCGGACCTAGACATTGAGCGCTGAGCACATCCGGCCACCTCGGTGGACCTTCTCGTATACGCGGCTACCGGTCCGCTCGGACCATATACACAATCCCCTGCGTGCGAATTTTAGTTTCATTCATCAGAACCTTGTTCTCCAACCCTCGCCTACCTTGGTTCGCGCCGGTGACGACATGCTACTTCCATGTCAATGGACCCATAGGGACACATTGAAATGTATCCGCGGCGACTCGCTCATTTTGGGGAACTTTGTCCAGTGCTCCGGACCAAATTGGCCAGGCGTGTGTGACTGCCACATTGCACTTCCGGGTATGAGTCCACCAAAGCGTGCTTGTATCTGAGTGTCGAGGCTATGGTGGAAACGGTGACACACTCGATTGGTATCGGTCCGACTGATCAGCGCTGAAACTAATCGTCAAGACGGGGGATGAACTGACCGTTAACTACGCGCTTGTGTGGCCATGTCCTGAACGTCTTGTGTCCTCTCATGCGTATCGCTGTTGCGGCTCGCATGGGAGTGTTCCAAAGCTTGTATCCAGGTCCGGTTCCCCCACTTCGCTCCCTGCGTTCTCTTCTTGAGACACCTAGCTACTCGAGTTGGCAGTAATTGCCCGTGGGTGGAGTTTACAATATCAAACATACCGGCCGCTGTTCTCCCACCGTGGACACCATGACCCGAACCTGTGGTGCACATGGTTATAAGACGGGACGCACTGTATCAATGTCTCGATAACACACGCACCGTCGCTGCGCTTTGGACTTAGTCAAACCTGTTGGCTAACCGTCATAATCTAGTCCGATGACAGATACCAGTCAACGGTTTGTGCATCAGGTAGCCAGCCTAGTAGAAGGCCCTTCCCTAGCTGGGGAATGGTCGGGCGTATAGGTGCACTGCAAATATATGAAAATCAGCACAACCGTTCTTTCAGGTCCTTGCATTCTGCATCTACGCACTATTCATACACAATTTGACGACGGTCATCACAGACGATCTTGACTGGCTGAAACACCGTGTCCAGCCACACTTCCAATTCTCCCGACTGTTGTCACCGTTCAGTAGCGTCAAAACAGTGGCGCGGGAGTTCAGGGAGTGTTGGTTCCGGCGCTTCAACGAACTCCTCTGTATCGTGCGCAGCTTCCCTCGCTCAAACTAGCAAACACCATCCTGCCGACATACTACAATTCACACATTGGCCATGCGATGCAGAAGAACAAAGGACTGACTTTTGCATTCGAATCTAAGCCATAGACAGCGCGCCGCGGCAACGGGACCACACAGATCACAATCACTGGGCTCTCGAACACAGATCTTCACGTCTCTCGTACGTCTGGAAAGCGACTGGCCTGGAGCATTGGAAACTTAGCGGCCTCGCCGACCCGATATGTCCATTCCATTCGGAGACTTACCATTTCAGCTTCACCGATGAAGTCCGACCTCCATACAAGTGTACCGGTATGGTGTGGCAGTATGCACACTTACTTCAGTCTGGTCCTAAGTTAGTCTCCCCCAGGCAGATTCTGAATACGATCTTGAGGGGAGGAGGGCGGTCGTATATGAGCTGGCAGTACTTGGCAGCGATTCAAGACAGAGTCATTGTCTGTCACGGTGAGTCCGTGACAGGTGGCGACCACGCTCGCGTGACCGCACGCGTCGACGTGTCACCGCGCGACCTCTTCGGAGTCCTCTTGCCTGTCTACGCGAGATATCACAGCAAGTCATTCCGTACCGGGTGGAGCGATGCCTCCTAAACGCAAGTCTACCGACGGGGCCGCGGGGTCATCTAAGAAGGCACGTAGCGCAGTCGACCACGCGCCTGCGGCAGCACTCGCGTCTGCTGTGCTAGCTGGTCGGGACACATACCCAATTCCGGAGGACGATGCGGACGTGCGGGCACTGCTAGTTCAACTGTCCCAGTACGCGAAATATCTCGAAGGACAGGTGGACGCGGGTACAAACGCGAGTGGGAGCGGCGGTGTCGTGAGCGTGAGACAGAAGACACAGGAAGAGTTAGAGGACGCCGCAGAGAAGGTCCGGAAGGCCGCACAGAGTGGTATCAAGAAGCAGATGAAGGTGGGTCTACAAGGTTTTGCGTCGCGCTTTTCTCATATATCCTCGCAGTGGAGGCCGTCTTGCAAGTCCAACTCTGCGAAGTGGACGTATGACGGAATTTGTCCTGACCCAGCCGTCTTCGGGGTGCTTATGGGTCTAGACGGCCCACCGAAGTTCAAGCAGAAGAAGTTCACCAAGGACGAGTTCCAGGACCTCATCGGCCGGTGCGAAGGCAGTGCGATGTTGGTGTTCTAGTTTAGTCCATCCCTTCGTATGCAAAACTGATTATTTCATCGCGCGTATCAGGTACAATACGCTCTACATCACTGGCGACCATGTCAACGTTCGCTGGTCTGATACGGGCGAGTTCAAGTTCAGTGGCACGTACGGCATCTCGTATTGAATGCACAAGGGACGAGGCTCGACTTGGGATCGAGTGTCATGGCGGAGAAACGCCTACCATAATGCTCTATCATATCCTATCGTCAATGAACATACAGTGTAATAAGCTAGACCTTACCGTACGCACGTATATGGTGTACTACTATTCGGCTTATCATATGTGCAGCACACTTACACGGAGACCTGGACTGGTTGATCTCAACTACGGGTCTGACAAGGCAGCTGTGGGTACGACCAGCTTCGGTGGTTCCACGCATTCATTGACACCATCGGTGGGCAAGCTGCAAAGTGACTCACCGAATCGCACCTCAGTAATCCGCTTACGCTTGAAGCCGCATGCAGAGAGGATGCCGTGCATCAGCGAGGCAACCCGTTCCACAGCAATAGCAGAGCTGTCAGAGAAGAGCAGGAGGAGGCGTGCGCTATCGAATTGTAAATAGGTGCGAAGCTCGGCTGCATTCCATTCCGATGCTGTTGCGATCCATTGACAAACGCCTGCAAGTTGGCTGCGTGACAGGGGACTCGCTCTTTACGTGGCCGGCACTATAGCGAGGCGATATCCTATACTACGCGCTTGGTGATGAGCAACAGTAAACACCTGCTGTGTCGTATGTTTACCAGGTTGCACGGCATCCATCGACGCTTGCCGGCTATTATCGTCTGCAACGGAGTTATCATTTCCTGTGAATGGTCGAAGAGATGCCCACTTGTCCCCAAACAGCCAAACGTTGTCGCCATAGTAGAGCTCATCCCCGTAGATCGCGATCTCACATATGCTGCCGTCGGAACCTGTATGTTCAGCAACGCCCAAGTTTGAGCTGATGCGCGGGCTATCCGTAAGAGAAGAGACTGCTGTACAGTGGGAAGGTCGGACTCACTATTTAGATATGTCAAATGGACAATATCGTGATACTCTACGTCGCCAGAGTATTTCGACGGATCGAAATTGGGCTCAGAGCCACTTGTTGCAAGATAGGGGCCGAAGACGTCTTTAGCTAATATGCCCTGGTCGATCGCGTTGTAAAGGAACTTATTCTGAATGTAGCTCAGTATGTGCGTAGGGATGGAATCATATGACGTACTGCGCGCAGTTTGCACCACGTAGGGAACGAGAAGACCCCAGCGGGACTCGCATGCGCGCGGTCACAACCGTATTGTGACCGCCCGCGTCTGGCTCGCTGGCGGTCACAATCGCATTGTGACCGCGAGAATGCCCTGTAAGCGCCCACGGGGTAGCCCCAACGGAAGAGCTCAGTTAATGCCAGTAAGCCACCCATACCATTTCGTGGGATAGAGAAACATGTATTCTGTATAGCCTGAATATAGAGATCAGTCTATGGGCTCGAGAGTGCATTTAAATGCTGCATTATGGCCCTCTCGCAGGCCTGTGACTGGAGGCTCTGATTAGGCGCCGGAATACACCGCTCAAGCACCCGCCATTTGCTACAGCGAGAACGTCTCGAATTTCGTGGTATAGCAAAACATTCAATGTGTATATAGCTCAAATGTAGAGTATGCCCCTCCGCAAGCCCGCGATTGAAGGCTCTGATTAGACGCCGGAATACATCGCTCAAGCGCCGTTCGCCGCAGCGAGCAAGACGACACGAGCCGCTTATATATGGGTTGTGTGTATATCTCAATGTTTGTACTAGTATTGAATATTCTTTGGAGGAGATGTTTCGCTTTTGTTGCTGAAGGAACGGTGCCGGAAACCGTTGTCTGTGCACTACCCAGAGCTGACTCAAGACGCTTACTCTGCCAAAGACGCGCAGTGTGGCGTGAAAATAGGTTGACATAATCGTCATTACCCTATCTGGCTGCGCGTCTAGCGCGAGCCCGCGCCCTGCGAGTTGGTGACCGCGCCCGCGAAAGTTGTTGTGACCGCGGGTGGAGCAGAGCGCGGCCAGGCGGTGACCGCCCGTGAAGAGGGCGGTGGCGCATGCCTGATTTGGTGACCCCGAGTGGTGACCGAGGCTAAGCGCCCGCGGCGGTCACAACGAATCCGCCTGAGAACAATAGGCCCATGATACCGTCAGCATCAGTATCGTCTTCAAACATCTTGGTAACAGCGGCAAAGGCTTGTTAGTTGATTTGTATGCCACCAACGCTCACTGGGCATTCAGCGTTATAGCACTGTGAAACAATCAATGTGTAACTCGCACATACCTACGTCTGTGTATATGTCGCCGGAGACTTGTATGTTATCGGCGAATATTTGGCTGAATGTCCCAGGCTGCTTATTTTTCGTAGACGAACTGTGTTCATTGTAGAAATTGGACGCGGAGCAGTCCTAGCAAGATGAAGACGGTACCCAGAGGTCGCAGGAACCGGTGTGAAGTTGATGAGGAACGGTTGACCTGGTGTACCGATCCATATGGTGCCAGTCCACGCTGGCCCATTCGGTGGGCCGTGATTGTGCGTCGAAAGCGAGATATGCCCAGGTGGCATGCGCCTCGAACCGATCTTTGATGTGGGTGCGGTTTCTACGACGCGCGCTCCGTCATCTATATAGTCTTCAACATTCGAAGCAGAGTCGATTGACACGGCGTTGTTGCGATGTTTCCTACGACAAGTGCGTCAACGCTCGCCCCGATCAATTGCAATGGCAAGGAATCTATAGCACGTACGTCCTAACCCAATCCCTATGACGAATGACCATGTCTCGATCGACGGTGCCGTTGACTCTAGTCAACGATATGCGTTTCTGGAGGGAGACACGGGCACCAGCCACCTTCTCGCGCCATACAGGTAAAGAGGAAGAAAGTATGATGAGCGATACGAGGATTAGGTCGCTCAGCATTGTGTTGGACGACTTATATGTTGAGTAGATCCGCGTGAGCTACCTGTTGTCTGGACGGACGGGCCTCAGTCGCTGCCCGATTGTTGGTGCTATAAGTTTAGCTGCGTCAAACCGTCGGTAATACGCCGTGACTGGGGACGCCTAGATTGACCTCTGCGGTACGGTTTCGCGAGGTCTCACTTTGGACATTCGTGAGCTATGGCTGTGCGTTGATCGAGTTGGGGAAATCGTGCACCACGACGGCATCGCATGTTGCGTCGTCCCATATTGAACGACCGACATTGTCTGGTTGAAATGGACTTGTGAGTAAGTGCAATGCACGTCGAGCTGGCTGACTTACTAGAACGACTTTCGCGGTCAGGCTTGAGGCGAAGACCGTGTGTGTCAATACTAACCTAATCGTATCGGGGTTATGGCTCACCGTCAGCGAGGGTGTCAGACACAATATTGTTCCACGACTCCATACAACGGATCATATTCTTCCGGATGTCTCGCGCGACCTTGTTCGGTGGAACACGCCGTGTTCCAGAGCGGCACTGCACCATCCCGTGGATGTCGGGGGACTTCAGATGTTTGCCCTGCGGCCAGACGGTGCGCATTCGCAAGTGTTGTAGTGTAGGACTGCGAGAGTAACGGAGACTGGTAGTGGAATGACAGTTAGCCCAGTGACCGTGATCAGACTTAGGGCAAAGCCAACGACGACGCTTCTAAATACGACGGTGTCAAGACACTGTCGTCCACCATCCACTGTGCACACGAAAGCAGAGGGCGCACAGTGGCTGCGTGATTTTTGGTCTAAAACATCCATTCGAGATGTGAACGAGATTTACTCAACGACAGCTAAGTAGTCGCCATCTCACAGTGCGATGCGAGACAAGCGTCCGCTTACGTCCGGTTTTGCCTGGTCTTCCCCAGCAAAGGTCAACCGCTCCTGGTATGGGGAATATTTCGTAGACGTTCTTGTGCGATTTGGACGAGCTCTCGACATGGAGGAAACGCAGTCGTTCAAGTGAGCAGAAGAACGCAAGGCGTGCGGACGTTGGACGTGGGACAAGCGCCCATGCACCGGTGCGCCACCGAGGCCAAATATTTGTACGGGAGGTGCAGGCGGGCAAGCGCTGTGAGGGCATCGTCCACAGCAACCCCGGCAAATCCTCAAGGTGAGCACGAATCTCTGCTTAAATTCTGCATGGACTGTGTCTGGGGCGTTACGGGAGACGATGGCCTTCGAATGAGACGCAGATTGTAGGAGAATGGCTGTTGGAAGAGGGTGGATGGCATATGGAGGTGGCTGATGACGCCGACTTCGCATTTTGGGCCGCCAAACCACTGAGAGGCATTCGCTGACTTTGTTCCCCCCGTGCGTTGTTTGGTACAGATGGTGCGTGTGTTTCCGTCTGCAGCGTCACAACATAGCTGACCTTGACTTCACGGAGTGTAGAAGGTCGAGATCGACACATTCTCCGGCTACCGTATCTACCCCTCGAAGGGTAAGCTCTTCGTCCGTGGAGACAACAAGGTCCGCAGCCTCTTATCCATCCCCTCCTCGCGTCCTCACACTCCCGTAGATCTTCCGTTTCGCCAACGGCAAGAATGAGTCCCTCTTCCTCCAGCGCAAGAACCCCCGCAAGATCGCCTGGACGCAGGTGTACCGCCGGATGCACAAGAAGGGTATCACGGAGGAGGTTGCGAAGAAGCGTTCGCGCCGCACCGTGAAGCACCAGCGTGGCATCGTTGGTGCCGACCTCAACTCCATCGCCGCGCGGAGGAACCAGAGCGCCCAGGCCCGTCTGGCGGCGCGGACGGCGGCCATCCAGAAGGCCAAGGCGGAGAAGAAGGACAAGGAGAGCAAGAAGGAGAAGAAGGTGCGTTGTGGATCTGTCGGATCGTTGGAGGCTGCTGACAGTTCTCGACCAGCCTGCGACCCGCGCACCCGTCTCGACCGCACCCCGTGTATCGAAGCAGCAGATGAAGGGTGGCAAGGGCGGCCGTTGAGCTGTGCTTGCGGATTTGTCTTCTGTCGCTCTGCTATGTTATGTTTCGGCTCCTACACACACTGCAAAATGTATGGATACAGCATGCCCCCCGCGCTTATGACATTATGCCACTGCTGTGCCTCGCCACCAGGTGTACTCTCTTCGGACGAAAGATTCAGGTCGCGCCTCGGGATGCTAACGCGCCGTGATTTCCATGTGTATGATGCTACGATCGGACTTCCAGGGCTCATGTCTCCGTTGCTGACCAAAAAGAGATGCTCACAGGGCTCGGAACGATGGATCGATGTGAGTGGCCGTACTCGGAGGAAGTAACTATGGTCTCGTTCCTGGGCTCTGCGACTAGATGATATATCTTGACAGTCGGTGAGCATACCATGTTCCGCTTGTCTTTCGTTAACACGATGGTTCAGATCGATGTTCAGATGTGAGGGACCATTCTACTGCTCAAAAGCCCAACGCTTGCCGTCCGAACTGGAGGCTTTTGTGGGTATTGCTTGTTACTATCATCGACCCTTCGATGAGGGGACGGCACTGACCATCTGCGAGTAGGCAATATAAATCCAGATGCGCACTTCACCAATCTCATGACCTTCGCAGCCTTTCACAAACAAGTACTGCGTTGGCGATTCTGAATGCTTGCACTTACGTACGAAGTGGCGGCGTGTCCTTTGACTATGTAAGTGCATGCGTGGTACAGATCATCACAATTTGTAGTGCTCAAGTGAAGGACACCAAATTTATGGAAGCTAGACCTGCCCGCGTTACGTGGTATGGACTTTTTGTAAGTAATGCCAATATACTGGCAGCAATTTGTACTTCCCAACGAGTGAAAGAAGATGCAATGCTCTGGTACAGCCTCGTACGGTACATCCACGTACTACACCTGGTACCTTAGAGACACGCGGCCCCGCAAGCAAGGCATTCTCAGCACAAATGCGTATACGAACTGCCACAAACAGAAGGCTCCTCCCCCAGCTTCTGACCGCATATGCGCATCTTGCCCTGGGATTCATCTCTGGAGGCTCGTGATACGCTATCTTAGGACGTTGCCACTTCCCGCCGTCCTCGTCAGTGTTGTGCCTCCGACCGACCGACCGCAGTTCCTGCGTTCAGGAATGGCCGGAGCCGGCAGCCGTAACTGATCCTGTCGGATTTCCGACAGCTGTCGTCTTTCCCAGGCGTATCAGCCACAGCTTTGATTGGCTGAATAGAACCGGCATGTGACTCGATCACGGGCGACTGCCGCGGTGCGCGACGCGCGTCGCACCGCGGGCAAACCAGGTTGTTCGAACTCCGAAAACCCCTACGAACATCGGTCCCGCCTGGGAACCTTTACGGACTCCGAATATTGTCAGAACATGCTGCGAACATGATGCGTTTCAGCCGATTTCAGCATGTTCGGAGGCCGAACATGCGTGTTTTCGGCGAACATGCTACGAACATGAGAGATGTAGGAGCATTTTCGGAGTCAGTCAAGCTCTCCGAAAAGGTTCCCATGGAGGACCGATGTTATTAGCATTTTCGGAGCCCGAAAAACCTGGTTTGCCCGCGGTGTCGCCAGTGTTGTGCCTCCGACCGACCGACCGCAGTTCCTGCGTTCAGGAATGGCCGGAGCCGGCAGCCGTAACTGATCCTGTCGGATTTCCGACAGCTGTCGTCTTTCCCAGGCGTATCAGCCACAGCTTTGATTGGCTGAATAGAACCGGCATGTGACTCGATCACGGGCGACTGCCGCGGTGCGCGACGCGCGTCGCGTCACGGTGGTCTACGCGTTGTCCTTCGCGCGATGTAGCGTACTACGGACATTGTCAATATACTCGATCGCTTTGATCTATTGTCTGTGCTGCGACGGCAACCTGCTCATGGCTGATACTAGTACCCAAGGAGATGGCTCAACGGGCACTCCTCAAAGCCGGAATTGGTGGTGCACCTGCTTCTATGATCACCCCATGGCATACAACAGGAACTCGCACGAATGCTGCACCAAAGGAAGACAGGTGAAAGTCTGATATAAGAAATGTGTTGACAGGCAGCTGGGCCAGCTGCTTCATCGGCAGTCTGATGACCAGGTGGCCTATCGTAGATTCATAAGTGAGAGGTTACTGTAGTTGATAGATGCATTGATTTCTTGTAGCTTGGAGTCTCGATCCACATCCTAGGTACCGTAGTGCACAGCAGTACCACTGGCCCGAGATCCGTAGCGAGAATTGCCCCCAACACCTCCGAGGCTGCGAGTCGCAACCGCAAATTGTTCGCGATCGCGCCGAAAATGAGCATGCCGCCGTGAGGAACCTCTCCCTGCACCAAATTTTCTCCAGAGTGAAAGCTCAGATCCTCTCTGTGTCTGGGAGGACATCTCCGTTCCAGGCTCACGCGGCACCACACATCTTGCCGACCTCGCCATTCGCATTCTCTCCATAACCGCAAATTCGGCATGGACGTGAAGGCGCAACTCAAATGACATTTCCGTATCCCCGCATCAGAGGGATGCGTGTTCTGTTATGGTAGTGGTAGCATCTGCTAGTACCGGGACTATGTCAATCACTCTTGACAGTACTTCTGCGCCGCGTCGCCGCCGGACGACTTCAAAGGCGATCCTATGCTCAACAACAAAGCCTCCGAGGCAAGCCAGATCACTACACACTTGCGAGTGATGCAAAGTGCGCGTGATGACCGCCGCTGGAGGTTTAAACGTTTGTGAGTTGACTGTTGCTGGACTTGGCTGCCGAGGGGTGAGACAGATAGTGCAGGCGAAAATGGTGCTCATTCCTGGGTGCATTATCTGTTGCATACTGTACTATATGGCTGATTCCACAAGCCCCTCCATCCTGAGCAATTCCACCGCAAACGTACCCGTTCGATGTTCATCTGCTTAGTGCTACATACCAGCGCGCGGACGACCGCCACCGGCGGCGACATATCACGTGGATTCCTGGATTCCTGCGGGCGGAATGGTCGGATCTCCGACCGGTCAGTCGGAGCTGTCGACTTGGTCGGATTCCGGCCAGGAGGCACAACACTGGTCCTCGTTGTCGTCCGGCGGTCCCTCCGATCCACCCGGGACTGATTGGGCACCTACTAAGCAGTAAGGGAAGATCCTCTGCAATTTTCTGGATTTCACACTTGAAGTCAGCTGAACTCTACATACCTCAAGATGTTCGTATGTTTTCCATGATATTGAGCGAGTCACCCTGGGGCCACCAGGGCCACAGCCGGCATTGCAAATCCTACCGTCTTCAACTTCGCGGGTTTCTAGATGCCCAAATCGGGGACTTTGGCGCGCGCATATGTTCATCGCTCATCCCTGTTTTCCTTCTGTTGACCACCTTCTCTTCAACGCTTGCAAGCCGTATCCCAACGAGATTCTATATAACTTTAAGACTGTATGTGCGAGTTCTACGCGGCGTTGAGTATGTCACGCTGCTGAAGATTACCGTTAGGGCCACGTCGCGTCGGGTCCGACGCTCTCACGCAGACGCATCTATCACCGCTCAGGACATAACATTGACAGATCTTTCTCCCAACAGATATTCTGTATCTTCCTTCGCTAACACCGCTTCGTTTTCTGACCGAAACCACCACTGTCTTCTCGCTCTTTCCGATAGTCAAAGTCCAAGTAAAGCTCCCGCGGTAATGTGGTCCTGAACCATGCCCGCCGCCTGA
Source organism: Rhodofomes roseus (assembly GCF_022264815.1). Taxonomy (NCBI): domain Eukaryota; kingdom Fungi; phylum Basidiomycota; class Agaricomycetes; order Polyporales; family Fomitopsidaceae; genus Rhodofomes; species Rhodofomes roseus. The sequence goes on along the minus strand of NW_025952979.1, from coordinate 210,814 downwards.
CGAAGACACTCACGGTCGAAATAACATTTGCCAGATCGCACACAGTGTACGCCAGCCCCGGACACACTCGACTTCGTCCACTGGCAAATCTGCGCGAAGCGAAGCGGGCGCACGTACGTGTGGCTCGTAGTCGCTGGGAGTCGGACCGCCGTGCTTCGACTTCGACTTCGCAAAGAGCCGCAATTTCCGCGTCGAACGCGGCGACGGGTGTCCAGGTGCGCGCCCCGATATGGACGTTAGCTTGTCCGCTTTCTCGCTCTCGTGTCCACGTCCGAGCTCGGTGCCCCTCTGGTCTGATCTTCCCCAGCTGATGCGGCATGATGTGACCCGTGCTGGCCCCGCTCGGTAGTTTCCCGCAGCGCTTCGCCGCTACCGCCGTCTTTTGGCACCCTCCCAGAGGACTCGTACTTATGGGTGGGCCTGATCCGGCAACCCGAGGTTTTGGCTTGGGTATCCGGACGCAGACCTTCGAGTTTGTCCGGATGAAGATCAGGCCTCTACGAGTCCTGCGCGGTGCTGTACATCAGGCTATGGTACGAGTGGTTCGATGGCCAGGTTGGGGAATCAGGCCTCGTCAGCCATACAACCATGGACGGTTGAGGGCCTCCGGACAGGATGAGGTCTCGCGTGGCTGGAGGAACTATGTCCGGACGTTGCCACCGATTCTGTCCAGACGGCCCACCCTCAAATGGCTGGTTTCTGTCCGAATTGGGATGAGGCCTCTCCCCAATTCATGGGGGTCCCCTTCCCCAGCCGTTCTCGCACACGCGTGCTACGGTGGAAGCACAACGCATGGTGACGACCGATTCCCCGGTCCACGGAAGTATTATTGCTCGTCATTCCCTACCGCCGGCCGCGTCCTCGGCGCCACAGAACCAATAAACTTTTCGTGATTGCGTAGTAGGGGAAGCCTTCGTTCGACTCGTGGTCGAAGGACCCGCGCCGATGCTTCGACTGGCCATCGGCCGCCCTCTGAGTAGTCTAAGTGAGTACTTCGTGAAAACTGGAGGCCACGTTGACTTGGAGCCCGGGGCCAAGGGTGATTGCAGCATGTCGATAGAACGTCGCGCGCGCGGGTCTAAGTGGTAAGGCGGGTCCCGTATACGGAGGTGCCATTGATCGTCGCGAGGCCCATGGCGTCGAGGGATCTGGCAACTGTACTGCTACCACTCATACGCTGCCAGTGTGTTCCCAGGTGGCAAACGGAAGTCCACTTACGGACGATCAGACGGGCTGTCGGTCGCGGCCTTGATGAGCTAGCGCTATGCCGCCGTCCGGCGCTCCGACAGTCTTGTCTCGCAGGAGGTGAGCAAACTGACCGTCATGCTCTGCGGGACAGCCACGGCCAGAGAGGTTTGTCTCACACTCCTTTCGAGGCCATGAGCTCAGGCTGAGACAGGGGTGCATCGGTATTGTATGCAGTGTATTCTTGGAAACCAGGCACGGTGGGCTGCTTCCTGAGTCAGGACGTGGCCCCTGGCATAGCAACGGCAGAGGCGAGTTGTCGAGAGGTGGGAGATATTACGGAGGCCAATTGTGGGATCAGAAAGCGCGAACAAGAGCGCGGGGCCTGGATCGAGGACGGGACGTCTCCGGGGTGTCCGACGTGCTAGCCGAAGTCAACCCAATGCGCTCGCTCGCTTGGGCCGGATGGGGCAGGTGTGCGCTGGCGGGGCGGATAGGCTGCGACGCGCAGAGGCCGCAGATGGACGAACAGGGCCGGCGGGGGACCCAGCGGGGCAGCCAATCGGCCGGCGGCGGAGTTAGCAAGCGCCCGGCGACCTGCCTTTTCGGGACGCGATGCTGTGGGCACCGCCGCCGAGCTTTTGTATGTTCTCTATCATCGCTTCGCTGCAATTTGACGTTTGCCTTCTCTTGGACCCCGACCGTGGAACCATGCGCTACACTTAAAACCGGCGGCCAACTCTCCGTCGTCGTCCCCGCCATTCCCTCGCCGCTGCACCGCCCGCCTACACCACGCCCGCACACGCCGGGCCTATATCGCTGGACAGGACTCTCCGATAGACAGTCGTCACTCACTTAGAACCGGTGAGCAGCCTTCCATCTTGTCTGCTCCGGCTAGAGCGCGCGGAGCCTCGACTTTCCGTCAGAGCTTCACCACTCGCAGCCCACACTCGTGGCGCATTGCGCGTCAGCGGGCGACGAGCGGCGGGCCTTCTGAGCCAGGTGTAGAGGCAGCGTGTCCCATCTCTCCTCCAGACGCTCAGCTAAACATATACTGACGTTCGCCCTTCCTGATTCGCGTCACACTAGGTTTTTGCTATCGCCTATAACTACACCATACCCTAGTCTACCACTCCCATCAAAGCTCCCAATCCCTGCCACCATGCCCTTGACATTGTCGAACATGCCCGAGGAGCTCCAGGAGCGCATCCTCGCATTCGCCGTCACCCCCGACATGCCTTCCCCAGTGCATCGTCCTTCGTGGCATACAGCGATCACAGGTGCTAGAAGGCCCACCGTCGCTCCTCGCGTAGCACCTCTCCTCGTTTCCCGAACGTGGCTCAGGATCGTCACGCCCATCTTCTACCGTCACATCGTCCTCCGCTCCGACAGGCAGGCCGCCATGCTTGCCCACAGTCTCCGCTGCAACCCGGAGCTTGGTCGCTGGGTGCGCAGTATCCGCGTTGAGGGCACCTACCAGATGCTACCGGACGTCGTCCAGTTCTGCCCTGCCCTGGAGGAGTTCGACCTGACCGTCGACAATGGATCGTCGAGCCCGCCTGCGCAGGGCGCGAGGTCGCAGCGACCGCCTTCGATAGATGCGGCGATCGTCCGGTTCTGCGCTAGCTTCGCGTGCATGCGTCGGCTGAGGCACCTCGTCATCCGCAAGAACGCCTACCTCACCCTGCCTGGCCCGACGCACATCTTTGAGCAGCTCGGGAAGGCTATTGGGACCTGGAAGTACCTCGTGAGTGCCCTTCTTCTGTTCCGCTTGTCTGCTTCATTCTATTCCTTGCGTCGAACCCGTCAATCGCCACGCCGCCATTGTATGGCGTCCATTGGAATTACGTCTTCGGACTACGTTCCGGGCGATCGACGACTTGGTGTAGCCCTGAAGTAGACTAGCGTCATCGTCGATTGCTCGACGCTGGTACTGACATGGCCTTGACCATCACAGGAAAGCGTGCACATCGCCTTCCGTTTCTCACCCTCACCCGCCTCTGCGTCGTTCGCCACGTCGCTCGCCTCCGCGCCGAGACTGCGAAGGGTCAGTGCGCAGCTGCCTACGGTATGGAACACAGCGCTCCTCGAGGTCAGTGCCCGCAGCATCCTAACGAGCGAGCCTCTCTGACGTCCTCCGACAGATCTCCCAGAACCCCTCGCTCGAGCGCATCCACATCGGGCCCCGCGCAGAGCTCTTCGCCTCGCAGCTGTTCATCACCGAGGCGCGCAAGCACCCGCGTCTGATGGAGCTCATCGTGGCGGGCACCCCAGAGCTGCCCACAGAGCCGCCTGCGCGCTCGCGCTGCTGGCCCGTCTCGTCCAGCCTGCCGAGCCCGGGCCTGATGTCCCCCTCGTCCGTCTCGCACCTCCCCGCGCAGTATCCCCACCCGTACGTGCACGGCCCGCACCATGCGCCGGCCCCGGCCCCCTACCAACACCTCTCACAGCGCAGCCGCGCGAAGCCGGATCACGCACACCCGCACGTACAGCACTCCCCGCGTGACCCGCGCGCTGGGCTCCCCGTGCTCGTCTCGCCGCGCAGCGCGCCTGCCGTGCGCCGCATGAGCGCCGTGTGAGCGAGTGGTCCGGGCGGCGGTCCCTGTGACTGCGCCACTATAATCGCTGTATCAGCGTCCTCTGGCGGCGCACGGGTGTCCTCGGCCACTGCGGTACCCATTGACAGTGCACGCATATATGATACCCAGTCTCGACTCTCAGTCTCAATCTCAACGCGCGCTCGGGGGGCTCTGCGAGCTCGTCGGTGCGCGTCGCATCTTGTCCGTACTCATCTCCCGCACATCATGGACCTTTGCCCGACGACCCCGTCTAATCTGCGCATCGTTCTGTATTTCTACACCGTATATTCTCTTTTTTTCTTCTTTTTGGACTTCCTCGCTTGTTGTACGCTACACCCGGTATTCTGGCTGCGTGATACGCTTCTGGGTACTGTTCTCGTCCTTGGTATAGATAGAAAACGGTGATAAACTTGGACGCTTTACTTGGCGCATGTCGCATCGTAGGATGCAAGAAGTACTGTAAATAATTGTCCCATCTAGTTGTACATAGCCTAATGTTTATTCACTATTTCTACTGCTATGCTCCTTGCACGCTGTGTTGAGTGTGTCTCATGACCGGTCATCTCCGCACGATGTCCCTTCGAAGTTCGCTGTAGCTCAGAAGGCAGGCGTAGGGCGAGCAGTCGTCCTGGAGATACTGTATGATACTATGTAACCACGCGTCGAGCAAGACGGATGTGTGCGAATTGGTCAACGGCAGCCTCTTCCGCCGAGCTCCCCGGAGAGACGTAATCGGTGCGTCCTGTCATTGATGACAGCTGGGGTACCGTGCCGCTCTTTTGGTACCTTCAGGGTCGAGGAGGTCGAAGAAGTACCGCCGGCTTGCGAGAAGACGCGATGCGGCGGCGCCGATTTTGCGCGGCGTTCCTAGCCTAAGTAGGCGTTCAAGTCGGTTGTCACATCAGAGCTAGTAGAAGATGCGCCTCGGAGATCGGAGGCGCACCGCTAAGACCTTCCAGGCAATGAACGCTTTCCTTCAAAGCGTTCCAATCGAACTTGTTCTGGTTGCAAAAACGAAGAGCAGTTGACGACGAGCAAGATAAGCTCTACCGACGCATGGATCTCGGGCCTCGGTAGAGTGCGCGGGGTTCGTTGATCGGCGAAGGCCTGTTTTCTATTTGGGAAGAGAAGAGTGGCTAACGCTCGCTGGGCTGGAGCACCTGACGACGAGCGTATTGCCGAAGAATCGGGATGCGAGACTCGACGGACGGTGCAAGGGCGCGGCGGCGATAGCTCTCTGCGCAATACTAGCATGGGTACTGTCGTGAACGGTGGAAGCTGGGCAGTGCGGAAGGGTCTGCGTTCCAGAGCTAGTCTAGAACTCACCAGCATGAAATTCGCAAGCCGTTGAGCTACGCCTCGACTGCAATTCGCGGAAATCAGTGGCCTCGAGGTTGTCTTCGAGTGTCTTCGTTGGTAATACGACGTATTCCGTAATGCCGTGGGCCCGTTACTTATGGTCCTGTGCAAATTCACTGAAAGAGTTCAAGTCATCAACGCAGGTTCCGGAGACGTAGTATGTGTGTTTCCGCCTGGTACTTGTGGCCCGGATCTGAATACGCGCGACGCACCAACGACGCACAATTGCGCTGATAACTTGGACTATGGCAGGAACTGTTGAAGGGGCGGATCAACGGTTGCTCTCGCAGAATCTGTATTGAGTGACACGATGCAGAGTGCATGATAGGCAGACCTTGGACTCATTCGAGAGGTATACTGCGCCCAGAAGTTCCCTTGAACCGAATAGCATATCCGTGCCGCGGGCACGCGGGTCCCGCGACGGTCTCCTGACGGCCGCCAGGCCCCACGACGTGCGGCATGCTCCACTGAGAGACGCGTCAGCAAGACCCCTCCGACGCGAACAGAACCTGGATGGCGAGATTGCAAGGCACGCAGGCGTTGGAGGTGTCGAACAAGGTCCAGGAGCGATTGCCTGCCTCAGTCATGGAGAGTGTTTGGAGGTTTCCTCGACTTACGGCAGCCCTGCGAGTTTCATCTGGACTCGAACCCTGCATGTCGTGCTAATTGCAGGGGTGCGATGGGCGTTGACGCGTTGACGGGGCACCCGAGGCCCTGTCATGCTATCAGCCTATTCCAGGATGAGTATGGCGAGGATGGCAAACTGATGCATACCCATCAACGTCTATCTCACTGTGGTAAGTGTACCGCAGTAGCAGTGGGACGTTGACAGATGAGCGTTGAGCGTGATACCATTGGGTCATCCGCGCTCGCCACTCGTGGAGCAAAGGAGGTGATATGTAGTAGCTGACAAGCAAGTTATTCAGGGTGTACAACGGAAATAGTTCGACTTTCACTGACCGCGACTCGAACAAAACTGGTAGTGCAGTATATCTCGGTAGCGCGGAGTCACCATAGGAGGCTGCGACAACCTGTGACATAGCGCAGTATACGCGCCCCATGAGGGCTGCGAGATGTTTGAATAACCTGTCATGCGTCCGTATATGCCATAAGTAGAATGATGCTTACTGGAGGGCGTTCAACAAACTAGCACATCAAGATGGTCCGCAAGACGACTTGGTAATGCTTGGCGTACAGCCCTCGACAAGCCTGTCGTGCCCGATGACATGCGACTTGGAAGGTGCATAGCACTGGAATCGCCGCACGCAAAATCAAGAGTCCGGTAACGCGGTTGGTAGCTGCATCAACGTATCCTCATTCGACGCGCGCCTTCCCGCCGTTACCGCTATGAAATTCTGTAGTCCAATGCCGTCAGTAACGACATATGAGTCAAGCTGTAAATCTCGCGCATCTAACGCACTTTGCCTAGCCTGAGGACACATATTTGACGTCTGTGACACCGCGCTATTGTTTGGTCAAATTGCCATCCGTCCGGCTCGAGGCGGAGTGATCTTTGGGACAAGTACCTTGCTCAAACCTCGAGCGCCGCAAAGTCAGAGCAGTCCTAACCGTCAGGCAACAGCAGATCACATTGCCATGTTTACATGCTCAGGTACTGGCAGCGCACGCAGGCAGAGTCACGTCCAGTATGATGCGTGGGCCGTTCCCTACCATCTCGCTGACTGACTGACATCAGGACGATAGCCCGCCATCCCGATGGAACGGTCTTGCGCGATCGCGGCGCGAAAGCCTTCCCAGAGCCCATCAGCCTAACCCAACAGAGGCATACGGATCAGCTCACGTCGATTTCCTTCGGTAACTCGACGCTCTTCATCATACAATCGGCAATACCTGTCCCGTAGGTCTGCAGTACGACGTCCAGTCAGGGGTACCCGTCAGTCACGAGATACAGAGCGGAGAACTGGGAGTACTTACCGGCGTTCTCTCTCTTGTGCTTCGTTTCGCAAGCTTCGTGTTGCCTGAGCAGTTCCTGGAGCTCACGCAGTTTCCGTTCGGTGACGTCGGTTTGCGCGACTATAGGACCTTGTGGCGGATAGGATGCGACTGCGGCGCGCGAGTCTTCTTGTGGTTCTACCTTGACTTGGACTGCGTTGTCGCGATGGACAGCCAGTGGGGTATTCTGGGCGGGCGTCGTGGATTGGGGAGTTGGTTCGGTAGCTTTGGTCACGGGTGGCTGCACCGCCGAGGGCCTCCTGTATAAATGTTCGTGTAAGCGCAGAGTAAGGATCGAATGTAGCAGGTCTGAGGGGATGATTCTTCGCATATTCTACGCTTATCGCGCGTAGGACTGGACCAGGTTCCCTTTGCGAGCTGCTCCCAGATCATGAGAGCTGAGGCTTCGACGGCTCGAGGATGCCGGTAGGCGCCGAATTCACGCCTACAAGCTACAAGCAGGCAGGTGTGAGGGTGAAACTTCGCGCACTGCAGACCGCAGGCACAGCGGAGCACGCTATTCGAAATACCGTGTATGCAACCCAGGTAGAGCCGAGACCGGATAGACGAGCGTATGGGATATGGTCAACGACGACTTACGATGGCACAAGTCCAATTACTGCTCTGCAGAAGTAAGCTTACCAACAGCTGTGGCAATAGTGTAGACAGCGCAAACACGTACATCTCTAGAAGCTCCAACATTTGAGCAGCGTCCGGCCTGTGCAGGAATTCAACTTGCTCCCGGATCGTCTCGACGATTGCATCCTGATCACCACCACTCAGCGTTCCACACATGCAAGATCAGGTTCGGCATGTACAGACCTTGTCTTCGTCTTCAGGGTCTGCATACCACCCACACTCGACCTTGCCCTGCAGCGAGCTCGAAAGCGCGGTCTCCTGGGGGTCGGGGAACCCAAGGAACCGCAAGTCTTGCTTGAGAAACCTGTAGTAGTATTGACACATATCTTTCGCCCTGCTCTGCATGTAGACGGCTTTGCTTCCCCCGGGACGGTAGTAGATGCGAATCGAGATCACGGGCGTCGGCAGAGTCATGTCGAGTGAAGAGCGAAGGAGGGACGATGGTAGGTAGCGGTGGAGGAAGCGGTGGGGAGACAGCGAATCTGGGAGGACAAGCAGGAAAGCATTGAAACCTGGCTATAACTGTGTCCGTGGATGTCAGCCGCTGTTAGCCAGTCGAGTTCAGCATCAACGGCGGGCAACCATCTAGCTAGTAGCAACCGGTCAGTATGGCATTGCCAGCCGCCCGCGGAGAGTTGTTCCTGTCCAAGGACTGGCTATACGAAGACATGTAAACGTATCAACAAACACTTGACGGAATGAAGAACGACGTAGGGAGGGCTATATGAGTCAGTTTACAGTACGAAGCGTACGCCGGATCGCGCTGCCAGTTGGCGCATAGCGTATACCGGTATGGTGACCATTCTATGTCGCAACATGAAGGCAAAACATCATCAGAGACGTCCCGGGGAAAGCAAACCGAATTAGAGCACATCAAAAATTGAGCCGGTGGCCCAGGGACCCTAGTTTATTGAGGGGGATAGCCATTGTCTATTACGCGGGCACCGGTAACCCACACCACTGATCAATGCTATCCCACCCAACAGTGGGCCGACCCTGGGTCGTCTCGCAATAATCCCACGATGGGGCACACAAGTGCGTGAATACCGCGAGCACTCTCTGCGTCGAGATGACTGGGTCTGTCAGCCGACCATACCCACCAGACTTTTGCATTCTGTCTGATTCGCGGGACGTCACGAGGCTGCCGTGGCAATGGTCGAATTCAGAATGTCTCGCCCGCTGAAGTACAGAGTCGCGCGGATACTTACATGTGAAGGTGCTCGAGGATGAGTGGATGCTGGACCTTGCTGGTCAACGTCTCGGCGCGGAGTGACAAGACGCGTCTGGTCCGCCATCAGATCCATCGCAATTGCGTACGCGCTACCGTGACAGGACGCGTCCGTCACGCGTCACGACGAGTCGTCGACGACTTCAGCTTGGTGTCGCACTGCTCTCTACCTTCGACTGCAACTAGGGACTCATGTGTACGATCCTCGATTTCTGTTCCTATTGTTCTGGGGTCTCTTGGGTTTTCTACGAGTCGACTCTCTGATTGGCAAACCGGCGAGGTTTGTATTCAAACCAGGGAGGCTGGCGGTGTTTTCCCTTATAATGCATGTACGAACGCAACGACAGCCCTGTCGCGGCTTGCTCTCCACTTCCACGTCTGTCCTACTGTTGTCGTGTCTTGTTTGATTTGATTCTCTGCTTTGAATCGCTCTGCAATGTCTGAATTTGCCATCACCATCCAGTACGCCGGCCTCAAGGCAGAGTTCTTCCGCTTGCACAAGACACGATCCCGCGCGTTCCCAAAGGTTTTCCTCAAGAAGGACATCCGATCGCTTCAAGTCCCCCTCCCTAGGCTGCTCTACCTCCTCGACTGGGACGATGCCAAGGTGATGTGCTACTGGAAGGCGATATGCGACAGCGGGGTAGGTTCCGGACCATGACCACTAGTGCACACGGAGACTCACTGGGATGAACAGGAGGCCTATGACATTGACGCGATACGACGGCAGGTAGACGGAATACGCATAGATTCTACTGTGCTCGGGGTTCTCGAGATGTGAGTACTCATCCGTCTCAACCCGGGATCGTCTTCGCCGTGTCTGCTATCTGCCCACCTTTCTCGTCGCTGCGGCTAACGCTCCCGCTATTGTCTGCCTCATCACACGTCGCCTTCGGGATACCCCTTCGATTCAACGATATTGATCATTTGCTGATGATACACACCGCAGTCATTCGATTCAAGAAGTTCCAGCTAGCCCGTGAGTCCTCCGTGTCCCTTACGAACCATGTACTTAACTCCCCGAGGAAGGCTTCCGCCCACCCTTATCCCAGGTGTCTCGGATTCCGTTGGCTTCTCGCTGAAGCGTCACTGCCCGCCTACTCAAGAGCAACCCAGGGCAAAGAAGGCCCGCATTGAGGCACCTCAGGCGACATCTGCTGAACCTATGGTCGACGATCTTGACGCGGTCACTCGAATTGCGTCTGGGAAACCTTCTGGAGTCACAACTGGCACTGGTACTCGGGCTCCTCTCGCTTCTGTGACGAACGCTCGCGTAGCTAGCTCTGTGGTGCCAGCCGCGTCCTCCAAGCCCCCGCAAAGCGTGAAGTCTAGGCCTGGCACTGCGGCCCAAGGAGCCGTGAAAGCCGAACCTCAGGATGACCGTGCTTTGCTTCACGCCATTTCTTCAGGCAACGCGTTGCCCGCAGTCAAGACTGAACCCGGCAGTGGTCCGCAACTCGACCCAGTGGCTGAACGAAACGCGCTGCGCCGCAAGATCGAGGAGACGCACGACCGCAACATGCAGCTGCTCGCGGACAACGCGCGGATGCGGGTGGCGATCAAGCACACGGCGCGCCGCCTGGGGCGTGCGGAGGCGGACAAGGCTGGTGAGTGCGTTGTTGGCGAGGTTGGGCTGGTATGGGGCTGACGTGACATGGTGTAGTGCTGCGTTTGCGAAGGGTGTGATAGGACTTCCGGGCTGCTACCAAGCGGTCTGGTGCTCGGCGACCGAGTCTGCATTCCTGCCTGTGCATGTCTCGACTTCCTGTACACTGCCGTGCGTTCTCCGTCTATGATATCCACCATTTTATCAGGTTGTTAGGCGTGTTCTATGCGCGCGAATGTTGATCCTGCAGACCGTACCAGGACCGTACTGCAGTGGGACCACCTCGGATCGACAGTGTTGCACGGAGACTGCCCGCGTGCATCCTATCAACGACGGCTGATGGTGCCCGGTCGCCGAGGCTGTACTTATGTACCACAGGGGCACGCGTTGCAGTTTGGTTGCAGTGACGGTTGCACGCAACGGCTCTCCCCGTGGATCGGACCTTCTGACTTATCGGCAGAGATCGCCACTTAGAACTTGAACACCCGCCGCCGACTCGGACGCTTCTTGGATGCTTCCGCCTAGGTCTCCTCTCCCTGCTAAACGGCTGTCCAAGTAAGTGCTACCCGCATTGAATGAACCGATATGCATTATGTTTCGTCAGTAGTACTTATCGCGCATGCCTAGGACGGGAATCATATAGATCGCCACCCGCGGCGCAGACCTTACTTCTGTCAGTGTCAGGCAGGTTGACTCAAGGGTCGGCCCCGAAGGCGTGGTAGCTCGCTCTCGGTAATCTCACAAAGACAACGTGTGTAAGTGATCAATAACCTGAACTCAGAGAAGGACGGCTCACAGCCCGTCACTCCAAGTTTGCGTCTAGCAGTTTAATTGAGCCCCCACAACCTCGTCGACATGGTGCCCCCTTGTCACCAGGATGGCTCGTTTGGCCCTGCATCGACGTGCAGGAATCTAGACTTCACCTTGTATTTCGAGCAAACGTTGGTCCACCGCGCCTGTCTTCAAAGCTCCAAAGCGATGCACTAACTAGTACGTGCTTCGTTGTAGGATTATGTCGTTCGCCCCGGATGGAATCTTCATCGTCCTAGCTTAGTGCGACTCGCCGCGCTTTCCCGCGTGACAAGCTTGCTAGGAGCTCCTGTGTGGCCGCTCTTGATATCGAAACTAGGCTCTGTGCTCTTGACCATAGCCAGTATCGCCGCGGATCTATTCTTCACTCTGCGAATGAAGGATCAAGGCTTGTTACCAGTATGGGTCCCTTCTCCCGCATTACAGCTAGTCGCATCCGTGAGTCGTCAATTCTTCGATGACGCGTCAACGGGACTGACAATCAGAGCACTAGATTCCACTGGGCATCTTGGTCCTCATGGAACACTTCCGGTCGCCCGCACCTAGCATGCTGATCATTTGTTACACGCTTCTCAAGAGCCTGCTCTGCTCTGTGACGCTACGATCGTACTCGAAGATCGGCCTGTTTAGCAGCGCACATCCTACCGCTGTGGTTTGGATCTTGGTGACGACGTCGTACATGCTTATTGTATGCGCTGAGCTGGTAGAGAAGCGAAGGTTGCTGCGTCATAAGGTCAGGAATCCCTGTTGATGGAGGCCTCATATTGACACCTCGCCAAGCAGGTCCTGGCTCCCGTGTCGACCTGGAACTTCATTTCTTGCTCACTGTATTTTTGGCTACATCCCTTGATGTGGATTGGTCCGAAAGAAGGTCCTCCTCACCATCGATGATTGTGGCATGATTCCCGACGAGCTATCAGCGTTGAGCACGCGCGTAGCTCTGCAGGATGCGCTGTCGACCACAGGGTACGTCGCGACACGTATGGAGGATTGTAGTCGGGGTATCTCATACATTGACACATAGAAGGCAAAGCAAATACCTGGCTCGGGCGACATTAAAGGCCTTCGCAGTAAAGTTCCTCGCTCCAGCCGGGCCACGGCTAGCGCTACTCCTGGTCACGTTTGCTCAACGATTCAGCGCCGGGGCAACCTAGAGTATAATGGCGCAGTTCGAGAATGGCTCCGTCTCGATCTCAAGGATACGTGAAATCGTGAAACTACCTCCTGAGGATGACTCCACAGTCTACTCTACACCAGATGCGGACTGGCCCTCTGTCGGCAGCGTCGAAATCAAATGCGTCAGCATGAGTAAATGGAGCGACCCATTGCTGCCGTCTTCGGATGATGCTAATTCGGAACCGACAGACCGGAATTGAAACCCGCTGTGTCAAACGTGTCGTTCCATGCTTCCGCCGGGATAAAAATTGACATCTGCGGCAGATCTGGGTAGGCCCTATCTCACATCTTTTGGGCAGCAAGGCTGACGTAAGGATATCCTGCAGCTCGGGGAAGAGCAGCATGATACTGGCCCTGTTCCGTGGCCTGACCGACTCGCTTGTATCCGGTCAGATCATCATCGACGGCGTGGACATCAACAGTCTGTCACGCTCACACCTACGCAAGGCCCTCAGGTATGATGCTGCCTCTACTTTTCTGTTTTGCGCTCCTCACAACTCCCATTGCAGTGTCGTCGCACAAGACCCATTTATCTGGCACGCATCAATTCGCTTGAACCTCGATTCAGAGGAAGCGTTCGCAGATGCGGCGATCTGGGCCGCCCTTGACCTCGTTGAGATGAGTGAAGCGGTGGCGGAGCTTCCGGAGAAGCCGGACACGATACTCGAGGACGGTGGGTCTTTGTCCAACGGACAGGTGCGTGAATGAGGGTTATATTGTCGGGCATCACGTCTGAGAATAGGCGGCAGCTGCAGCTTCTCTGTCTGTCGAGAGTGCTTCTGCGCAGGAGGACAATTGTCGTCCTCGATGAAGCGAGCAGTAGGTGAGCAGTCCACCCGCGGGCGTCACACAATACGCTCCAGCTAATGCTCCCATACGCAGCCTTGACCTCCACACCGACGAGAAGATACGCGCCGTCATCCGAACAGAGCTGTCCGACTGCACTGTCATCGCCGTGGCGCATCGTATCGGTGCGGCCCTGGCGAAGCGAGCATTTGCGATGCGCGCATACTCATGCTGCTCTCGCTCACAGCCACGATCGTCGATTTCGACTTCATTCTCGTCATGGACGACGGTGCGCTGGTGGAGCACGGCACTCCCGAGGACCTCCTCGCACGCCCAAACAGCCGATTCGCACGGCTCGCCGCTAGCCAGGGGATCGTCCGCAACCAGCTCCAATGACCAGGATACTATACCTCGTCTAGTACAGTCCAATCATGTGCCGCACATACGGATGCTACCTACACACGATACCGTTGATAGCGTACAACATCAATACGAAATGCGGGGTGTGCACGGAATGTATCGTAGGAGAGGAGGGCCCTGAATGCGAACCGTGACGCAGTTCATGCATAGGCAGGTATGTATGCAACATACATACAGATCAATACTACCACGCCGACGCGGCCCACACGCTTTCGAGGGAGCTGCGCCTAGCCTCCTCCGGCACCGGCCAGCACGTCTCCGGCGATGCGAGACATCTGCACGAACGCGTCCACAAGCGCGGGTACGATGAACGGCGCCCTGCACTCTCGACGGACGTCCGCTACGGCGGCCTCCGCGAGTTCGTGTCGTCGCCGTTCGTCTTCGAGTGCACGCTCCGCTACCTTCCGAGCTTCATCCTCAGCTTGCAGCTGGGCGCGGAGCTCTGTGGGACACAGATCAGGGGGATATTCAGACATCCTGGACCATCACTCACTCGAGATCTCATCGCGGGGCGCCGGCGTACCAGTTGTTGAGATGAGGGGGGTTGCGGCGGGAGTTTCGGGCGCGGGACACGATCCTAATCGCTTGAGCTGCTGCTCCAACGCGGTTTCGCGTGCAGCGAGGGCGGCGATCTCTCGGCGGACGTCCCACAGCTCGCGGGTCACGTTGCCGATGCTTCCAGAGCTCATGTCTGGCATCGAGAGGAGGGACGGAGGGGGATATGACGACACATCGGGGCGGGACGGGGCTTGGGTGGGTGCTTGGGGGATTGTGTCGGGGAGAGGTGGATCGTGCTGGGAGTGCTCGTTGAGACCGACGTTCAATTCTTTCATTCTGGCCTTCAACTTGATGGTAGCTGATGCTTGTGACACGGGTACGCTCGCTGCTTTAGATGGCGGCTCATCTCGCAGGGATGGTCTTGATGAAGTGAGAGTCGAGGTTCCTGCTGGGATAGTCGAGCTCGAGGGATTCGGAGAGGCGTATCGTAATCGCGTCGACGGCGGTAATCCGGTTCGTGTTCGCCAGGATGCTGAGAATACCGACACATCAGGTACAGAACTGGCCGGTTTGTTCGATATTTGTGACGCACAAGCAGTATCATCTGGAGAGGAGGACGCGTTCAATGGCATTAGTGATTGTCATCGCATGCAGTATCATGACGCCGAGAAACGGTCACCTATCCTTGAAGTAGCTGAACCCGAGGGGCAAGGCATCGGTGAGGCCGCCACTCTCGCAATGGTGAAAGTCTTCGGCGCACTTGGTGCCTTCCCAAGTTCCCATGAGCGCGCTGTGTGGGACGTTGAGTGCTTCTGATAGCTTGTGTAAGCAGCACTAGGATGCTTCACGCTCGCTGCAGTTATGTATCGCGCTTTAGCACTTGGGCCGCTGTAGCACGACGAAGGTCAAAATCCAGACCGAACTCGTATAGCCGGCTTCTCACTCAATTGACAGCCCAATCTTCGATCTGCCAAGGACGCGAACGTCAATCTCGAGTGCACGGAGATGGTGAGCCTCCGCTTACATAGACCGACTGGGCAAGCATTGCACGTCGATCGCTCGAAAAGCGGCAGATATGTATCTCTGCATATACTGATCGACATGGCACGTTGAATGAGTTCGTACACGTATCGCGACTCATGAGCGACAAGGGACGCACGCTGCCTCTATCGGTGGACCACATACACTTGATGTACCCCGACTGCCAGGTGCACGCACATTGATTAGGTGCAGGCATTCCGAGAAACGCCAGGTCGTCGTTCACAAACTCGTCCAGGTACGGTGTGACGTTGTCTCGGTGGTCTTTCATTCTTTGTGTCTTCTCGCCTTTATAGTGTACGAGGAGTAGTATGATCGTCATCGTGCACCCAGGTCATACACCTACTCAGAGCTGTTACTTGAGATGAGAAGCACATCAGACACAGTGTGTTCTCACCTCGGTCGAGTGCGCGAGATCGCGTCGAGCAATGCGCGTAGGGCGTCGCGGTGGGTAATAGGTATTACGGAATGACCGCGATTGAGATGATCCAATGGCAGCACCTATATCTACCACTGAAGATGTTTCCCGGAATAAAATCTGCTGTAGGCAGAGATGTATGTTGGATGGGATCGTGAGGGTACTTGGGAGACCGTTAAATCGGCGTTGACTCCGAGTCCCAGGCGACAGCCACCAGCAACTCGTGGACGCAATGTGGCTCGCCGGCGTGACATTGCAGCGTGGAAGCCACGTGAATGTGACATTCGCGTCGTCGCGGCTCTGCCCAATACGGTAAGTAGTTAAAGTCGAATGGCAATCCATCGTTCTTCGACCTCAACCATCACTAGACTGTCGCACCGGTTGCGCACCTCACCAGCGAACATCCTAGGATACACTCTCTTATAATTCCACTGGTACGAGTCCCTTTGGACGTTCGTACTGAAAGTAGAATCAGCCTCGTCTCACGTTTCGCGTAAAATAGTGATCTCACTATGATTCAGTGGGTTGGATCCACCAGAGCTACAATTGTCGATTCACTGACAGCCATGCGACATCTTTTCTCAGGTCTGTCATCAACGAGGTGGACATCGACAGCCCCATCCCTCCCAGGACGGCCGAACATTCGTTGGACCGGACTCGCGCCCGTGCAACCTCCCTCAAACGGTCTCACGTCGCATTATACTCGGAAACTGACGACTTAGCTACCACAGAAGAAGCAATCAAACGAGCTCGCGTCCATTTCTTGCCCGACCCCCTTCGCAACTTGAGGAATTCAAACTCAGTGCCTGCTAGCGACGTGCCAATCCCCGAACGAACCCTTGCCTCTGATGCTACCGCCGCAGAAACCGTCTTTAGCACGAGTTTTACGGAGAACACTGGTTTACTACATGACCAGCTGAACGTTGTCGCCTCAAGGCTCTCGCCGACTGTCCTTGATCTGGCTACATCCTCCGCTCCCGTTGACGGCCGCAAGACCACTGTGAAGACTTCGGGTTTCTCTGAGGCTTCCCCCTCTCTAGCGGGTGAATCTCGTGCTTGCACTGCTTTGAATGAAGAGAATGCGACCGCAGTCAGGGACGAAGGCTTCGAAACACTGCTGGCAGACTCTCTTGACGGCAACCGCACATCTCAGTCTCAGGCCTGTCGTAGTCAATCTGGTGGCTCTCGCACACGGAAACCGAAGTGCGCCAAGTGTCAAGACGAGCTCGAGCTCTGCAAGAGGCTAGAGCAACAGGTCGAGATGCTTCAAGCGCAACTGGCAAACGAAGATCGTGATTACAGCAAGAAGGCGCAAGTGGTCCCCGAGCTGATGGGCAAGAACCTTGGTGAGTTCTGCGCGGAGTCGGTGCGTGACTGTGGCTCATATCTGGCAGAGCTCCAGAGGAAGTTGCGGAGGAGCGAGCGCGAGAAGCACGGAGCCATCATCAGTAGGTCGTCGTGGTGTCGGCTGTGTGTTATCACTTGTGATTGATCGCAAACTACTAGAACGTGACGAGACCATAGGGACGCTCCGAAAGCAGTTGGGGTCGACCGAAGCCACGAGGAATGGTAGGCATCCCTTCACCTCGCGCACGGACGGTCGCTGATGGACAATCGCGACAGCATTGCTGGAACAATGCCAAATCCTCAATCGGGAGATAGCGGCATTTGTACCTCAGGGCTACGGTCCGTATTGTGCTCTCCTTTATCGGCGTCGCTAGTTGCTCATTCCTGATGGTTTGCAGATCTCCGTCGTCGCTTCATGGCCCGCCCTGCGCGTCAGAGGCATACGTGCTGTGCCGCCTCGGTTTGGGGTATGGACTTGTCAGAGTGAATTGGACTCGCATATGGATACCATCTCCGATACGATGTACCGCACAGCCTATTCGTGAATTCTCTGCATTCGAATGAGGAAGGAAACAACATCACCACTTGCACAGCCGGTGAAGCTGTGAAGACGTGCCACCGTTGTGTGCCCGATCATAAATTATTGTATGATTGACCAGACATTGTTTGGGTGGTATGGGATGTACTCAGCCCGGAAAGCAGCAGAGTGCGCACTCGAGCATGAACGGCAACGACACGAGCTCGCGGAGACCGCCACGGAGCCGTTCGTCATACATACCCGCGCTCTCGGACGCGTTCGTACAGAAGCGAGTGTGGGCCACGTCGATGTGGTACTTCTTTTGGTCTGTATGGGTGTGTGTGCATATATGCGTGCCTATGCAATGATATGCAGGAACTGCGTCACGGTTCACAGTCACGGTCGTCAGGCTGTTCTATGGTACATTCCGTGCATATACGTACACTCAGGCAAACGTATCTAAAAGGGCACCATTAAGGGATGTTCATACTATACATCGGCCCAGAAACGACAGGATAGATTGTAGTCTGTCGTCAGATCCACCACAATCGCCACCCCCGCAACATTGTGTCCAACTTGCCGTCCAGCGTCCAGCGCCAACCAGCCTCAGTCTAGTTCGAATTCCCAGCAGACCGCCGGCGAACATGGTCCAAATCTGTAACTGTCCCGCTCAGCAGTCCAGTCTCTTTGCTTTCCCAGGGCAGCATGAGAACGGTGGCGGGACTCGACTCGCCGTATCTCTCGGGAGCGATGCTCACCAGCTCCTCCTTCAACATAGCGGCGCAGCGTGCATTGTCTGAGGGGCATGTTCAGCGTGCAGACGCGGCACTAGCACCCAAGAGGACTCACATCTGTTCTGAACACGCAGCGCCTCGATCTCCCTGTCGCGCTCTGTCCGGCGTGCCGGCAGTGAAAGATGGGACGGGGTTCGAGGCGCACAGACGTACCCGCAAGCTGCATCCTCCGCGCAAAGTCCACCCTCTCTCGCCCTCGCTCCAGCTCTCTTATCACAGCATCGCGGTCTTCCAGCTCGCTCTGCAGCCGCTTGACCTCGTCGTCGCGTTCCCCGAGCGCGACGGAGAGCCTCTTGATTTCGATCTTCAAGTCCAAGGATCCCTCAGCAGAGTCCCAGCAGGCTTGGAGTGCGCAGCAGAACCTTCGCCCAGAGTCCAGTCGGCTCGGTTGCCAGCGGTACAGAGCAACGAAGGAACAGTGTTCGTCGCCAGAGGCGTCGCCGAGTCAGAGAGAAGGCTACCAGTCCCGAAGACGTCGACATGAGCGAACTCGTCCTTGACGAATGTGAAGGCAGACGGCTCGGCGGGCTGGGCCACCAGAGCGTTCGTGACTACGGGCTCAGACTCTTGCTTCACTTCCTGTGCGCCGCCGCAGATGGTGATCTTCAGCGAACTCACGCGACCGCGACTCTTGATGGTCTTGTAGGGCAGAGCACAGGACTCGGCGGATCGCTCCGGCCGGCGCGAAGACACGTCGGTGTTGATGAGGCTACCAGTCGTACTGCGTCCACGTTTGCCAGGCGAGGACGCGCTACCAGAACTGCCGATGGGTTGGTTCTCCTTCTCGTCTTCACTTTCTGAGGGGTCTTCAAGAAAGAGAGGAGTTCGCCTTGCAGCAGCAACAGGAGCAGTCGGAGGTATAGCACGCGAGTGCTCCGCGTTGGACTCCGGGATAAGTTGGGGTCCGAGGATAGCCTGAGGGGAAGAACCAAAGAGGCTCCGCTCCGTCTCTTTGTCGAGAGGAGGTGGTGTAGGAGAGGTGGTGAACTTGCCTGCGGCAGCGACATTGTCGGATTCTGGGCGTCCCTCAGGAACCACACTGTCTCCCTCCTCGGAAGAGCTGCTTCGGTGGCGCTTGGCTTGCAGAGGCTCGCTGAGTGATGGCGAAGACGACCGTTTGCGAACCGCCACTCCCGGTTGTTTCACGGCGACGGGCTCCACGACCACACTACAAGTTCGTATGCACGAACGCATGAGCAGATCGTCGATTGAGAGGTATGATCGCAACTCACGTTACGAGAAAGGATTCCATGGGGTCAAATCCAATCTCTCTAGACCGTTCAGGTCAAATGAGCATTGAGTAGGGATTCTTATGTGGGACGGGGTACGTACACGTTGAAGGCTCTCTTGGCGGCGTGATACTCCTTGGATTGCACAACCTTGCCGAGGTGTTCTTGTAGCTTCTAGCTCCGCCCCATTGTCAGCGCGAGCTATGAACCTATAGGCGGGACTCACGTTGAGGACCGCCTGCGTTCCTTCCCACACACACCGGAGGACGGTTCGATGGGGTCCGCACAACACCAGTTTAATCACGGGCTTGCGCTTGATCTTGCACGCGTCCAAGAATTCAAACGCGCGGCCTCTGTACACTTTGTTGGCGGTTCGAGCGACGCTGCAGAGCTTGGGAGGCTCCTTGGTGGATCCAGTAGTGAACGTGAACGTGCTGGTCAACCGGTACCGCCGTTCCGTTACGATTCGAGATGGTGCGGTGCCAGCCATGATTGTCGGAAAGATGGTCGATTGAAGCGAAAGTAAAGCTTAGTGTGTGGTAGTGCCAGTACCAGGGATGAATCGACGACGAGCAAGAGATGCAGCGGCGTACCTGTACGCACTGGCAGGGCGAAAGTGGTAGTTCGGAATGAGGAGTGCGCGCGTCGAGCGGCGCACGAACTACCTCGCTGCAGGGTCACCTGACGTGACATGTAGCGCAGCTGCGCACGCCCATGTACATTCTCGATTCCCAGAGGAGGACGCCCGCCGCCATGCAGTCGCTCATCACAGCGGCTTGTCCATGTCAATACAATATAGTTGCGAAGGGCACAGGCCGCAGGAAAACTCGAAAAGTTCTGCCCCGCATGACGGAGTCATGTTCCATGGTCACATCGGTAGAATTCAAGTTCAATGCACGCGACGCAGGAAAGAAATGGCTTTGATAAACACTCACGTAGCATGTTCAACAGCAGCATTTGACAGAACAGACCTGGAACAGACCTGGGCGAAAGCATCCTAGCCGGCGGCGGGTGTTCTATGTAAGTAGCAATCTCGAGATTCCCGTGATGGTGATAGCCTAAACTTCATAGCCTCCGTAGATCAAGATTACATCTCTACGAAACCTCCGAGTCATTCCCGTTCCCGCCACACTCACACCAAGCAGATGCTCTTCAGCGATGCGCCTCGTTACATAATGCCCAGCTCGAACATTACCGATGTAAGATACCGACAAGTACTCATCGCCACACGCACCGCGGCGCCAGCCCCGTTCACGTGATGCCCCAACGCCCGAACGAAATGCAGCAGTGGCGGGAACGCTCCTCGCGCTGCCCGTATGATAGTATTCCGGGGCCTCGTTCTTGTTCAAACCAGGGTGCCAGTCCCGCTTCAGTAGTGTAGTCTTCTATTGATTCCACTTCCCCCGCCCTTTGTTCTCTGCACCTGATGGCATGCGGTAGCCATCGGGTGGAACGGGTACTCCGAAGTTTAGGCTCATCATGGCTCGGCCTACTTTTTGTTGTTGCGCTCGGGATCTACGAGCGCTTGAGTCGGTTGATAGAGAGGACGCGCCGCACGTACCATTGGCAGTGTATAAGTAAAGGAACGAGCGGCGGATCTCAACATCTGAAGGAACGATACGCAACCAGACGACTCGAGGGTGCTGTGGTACTAGATAACGGCGTCGCAGTCAGTCTGACTGGCCACATTCGCATACTAGTAGGACTTACTGCGTAGCTAAGATGTGAACTGAGAGTCACAAGGATCGCAGTCCCGACGCCGAGATGGGATCGACGAACAATAAAGCTCGGCCTGAATGACCTCTACACCGCCTGTCGCTGCCAAGAGCATCGAAGCATGTGCAGTTATGCCCACAAACCTAGACGCTAACTCGCAGTTGATCTCGCTTGCACCTACAAGGTTACATGAACGCAACGACAGACCCATGTGACACAACGCAGGCACCACAGCCGCCACCAACAGTACAGTGTCATAGATGGGAAACGCACGCCAATATACATGAGATTTTTCGGAACACAGGCGATCGTACGCAGACACAGTGCATATACGCGGCTAACGCGCAGTCGATCGCGCATGCTTGGTGGTAGCCTGGAAGTCCTGCCACGCCCTCTGGGGATGAAGATCATTGAAAATCTGCATCGCACACACCGCGTCAGCACCCATACGTCCAGGCTCGGCACAGTTCACTCACAGGCATTCTCGGACTTCGCACGCTCAATCCGCTCTCTAGTCTGCTTCCTCTTCTCGGCGCATTTGCGTGTCAGAACAGGTCTCAACATGATCTCTAGTCTAAAAAACAAAACGCCGACGATACACATTGTTGAATACAAAACGAGCCATGATACGTGTGAAGGGATCAAGGATGTCCGTGCTGAAGGGTGTTCGAGTACAGGCCTGACTCGCCCACGAGCCAACCCCGTTGAATGGTCTTCGCGACTGACGTTCATGAGTCTTGACCCTGTGCTCGCATGCTGTATGACTCACCAGGGCTCTCAAAGGGTGTCTTGCACGAGTCCCTTCCCGATGAGTTGGTCGATCTTCTCCATAAGGCCTGCTCCGCATCAGCAGAAGAACTCTATCCAATGTCATATTAACAGCCGCCTGTCTAATCAAAGCCACGCTTGGCTCAAAGACGAAAGCCCTAGGACATGCCGATCCACGTCTGCGGGCAATCTTCAGGAACCACGCCGCATTGATATCTTACAACCTGCTTTCATCATATAGAGGATCATTCGCAGAACAAGAGGAGCACCTGAAGTTCTCAACAACATGTCATTATGATGTCACGCAGAAATTGCGGCGACATACCCCACGAACCTGACTCAAACTTGCATGGCGTCATGGAACCTGCGAATGCAGATTGATATCAATCCATGGCGATATGCAAGGTCAGGTGAAGGCATGCCCGGGGCTATAGGGCGAGCGAGTTATAAAGGAGGGGAACACACTCACTGCTCGAAGATACTAGTCGCTCACCATGGTGCCCGACGCCCGTCCACCACGACATTGTTTCGGTGCATGCATCTTGAAATCTCATGCCTCATTCGATTAGGCTTGCCCAGGCGGCCTTGCACTCACTCAACGCTGTGCGCGAGCCGCGTACATATTTCGACGGAGGATGCAGGACTGGTGCAGTGGAACTGAGTGGAAAAGGTCCAACAGCTGCAACGACCGTATCGGGGGCAAATCGAGGGTGATCGTGATAGCCGGGCGGGTGTTATAATCATAAGTCCCGCGTCGATCTTAGCTCCCACAATCCCTCGGGAGTCGTGCATTGACCACATGCGCCCACATCCACTGCGCGCCAGCGGCTCGAAGGATAGGTTTGGGTCGTGCAGTATCACCCTGAAGGTGGTACGAGCGTTCTCCGGCGGGATACGTCCGAGATCAAGTCGGCCGTTATGTCGCGGGGCTAATTGCCCTGGCACAGGATCATCCGCGATCGTAGCGCGTTCCGAGGGCTGCGACTCGGAGGTCTGGTTATCCGTCTATTTGCTTGACGAGGCGAGAATAGGTTCAACGTACCCCCCGCTAACCGTCGTCGTAATCGTCTGGCAGCGTCAATGACAGAGGAACAAATCCACGCACCGTGGTTCGGAGGCGCGACCACCACCAGGTCCCGAATAATGATATGGTGTTGTTCCGGTAGCATTGTGAGTACGAGGTATGAGCTGTCATCCCGACAGAAAGTGGAGTCCTAACGTACCGTCCTTGGTGGTTGTGCCAACGGCAGCTGCTTCGGAAGTGTCATGACAGTTTTGACGCGTTTTCGGTGGCTCGTGATCATCAATACATATCGTAAATAACAGACAGCCACGACGAACAAGTCACACGTTCTACCTCAGTGACCTTGCTGGCGTATAAAAGGTCTCTAAGTCGCGCTGGCATGGGCAGAGGAAGTGGCCGTCTGAGATGAATCAGCGACGGATACTATTAAATGGTGTCCACGTACTCATGCTGAGTGGTAGAACTGTATTGCATTCATGGTGTGGCAGCACGCGAGACAAGCGAGTGGGACGAGCGAGAAGTCATCTTACGAACACCTCTCCAGTGTGATGCGATATCTGCACAAACTCGTCCATGAGTGCGGGGACCTCTCGGACGAACGACGCGTTGCACACTCACTGCTTCCGAACGTCCGCCAGTGTGCACTCCGCGACATCGCGCTGATGACGTACCTGCTTTAGCGGTGCTCGGGTCCGACTCCTTTTGAGCTCTGCGCGGAGATTTGAGCTGTTTAACCCGCCGAGCATCAGCGAAAGCGAGAACGCAAGGAATGGAACTCGGACGTACTTTTAATTCCAACTTCACCCTTCACTACCCTCCACGCCACCTAGCGAGCCTCCCGATGGGCTCGGATGTGGGCCGCGCCCCAGCCGTTCAAGTAGTCGCACGAAGTCGTCCTGCCGCGTAACACCAAGTACGGGGAGCTCCCGCCGAACGTCCGACACTTCGCGCGTGAAGCTTGCCAAGTCCTTGAGCGGCGCGGAGTCCTCGTCCACTGGATCGAGGGGAAGCGGACGACGACGTGTTCCACTCGGAGGGGTAAGACTTTGCGTGTGGGCGAGGGTGCTGGGGTGGCTGGGTGCGGGTGCGTGCGTTTGTGTGAGACAAACAGCTGGAAGCGCCGCTTTCGCGAGTTGTGTCCTCGATTTCGGCGGGGTGTAACTTCTTGTAATTCGATTCGGGCGGAAGTTTGCGGTACCCTGTTGCGAGATCGAATGGAATGACTGCCAGGTTTGGACCTCTACCATCCGACATAGTGATGTCGACGTAGAAGCAGGCGGGGGCACACAAACGCGTGAAAATAGCTAGACTCCGAGGCCCAGATGCACAGGTTGCGGTTGATTGTCACTTGCGTATTGAACGTCATCTCATGTTTATCCAATATTGAGCTCACCAAAGCTTTTCGGAGTCGCCGAGTACGTCGCCTGGAAAACAGCAGAAGGCGCACTTCACAGGGAAGTACTTACCGGACGCGTTCGTGCAGTCGCCCTGCATCACCTGAGACGTGCTGGCTAGGACCGAAGGAGCACAAGCTGCGTGAACTCGAACGCGGATGTGGAGTCTATGTACATCTCGTCACGGTGGGACTCGGAGGCACGGACGACCGGCGTCTATTTGTGGATGCATTGCCTTTTCTGGAATTTCTACTGAACACTTGGCTCCGCCTTCACGCCCGTCCTCCGCATCTCTTCCGCTGTAAAAGTGCATTTCTCGACGCACGACGCCAGGAGGACTCAAAACTGCGCTCCGTACCTGTCCCGCTCGTCGCCGCTGCCCGCACCACTTTTGCCCGCGGCGCAACAAGCCACGCCGGCATCCGCCCGGCGCCGCGCATCCGGTCACCTGCCCACCGCACGTCACGCCTCCACCGCCGACCTCTAAGTACCCGTTTCTCGGCAACCCCTGCAACAGTTCCGCAAAAAACGACGCCAGCAAGACTCGAACTTGCGCTCCCAAAGGGAAACAGATGAAGTAAAGCTGGTTCCGGAGATTCTAATCTGTCGCCGTAACCACTTGGCTATGGCGCCTTAAAAACAATGCCAATGTTTGTGTATATAACTACCTTTTCAGTGGTATGGGCCTGTTCGGTGGTATGGATTGTGTTGAACAACTTTATGATTCAACGGAGACATACATTGAGCGATACAAAGCCTATGTCAAATACGACACGGCGAAAGGTAAGTAAGTTTGTTCCATTCCAACTACCGCACATCCCGCCCCCTCCATAACATCCAGTCTCGAGTCTGGCGTGCCGAGCCGACCAGCCAGATGCTCAGCCTTGGTCAGTGCACATTTCACCCGGAACACCTGCGAACGTGGTCATATCTACAGAAGACTCACTCAGCATTACTTCTGCTACATAGCTGTTCCTCCATCCGCGAAACCGAAAGGACTGACTCACCATTCTCGGGAGTGATACTGATCAGCTCCTCCTTCAACAATGCGACGGACCGCGCGTTGTCTGTGGGCGACACGGAGTAAGGTTAACATGTCGACGAGCACTGGCAGTGAAGAAACAGGTACAACTCGGGGATTTACATCCATTCTGGGCACGAAGCTCCTCGCTCTGCCTGTCAACAGCGAGCGATGAGTGCGTGGACATGGTGACACGCGCAAACGTACGTGCAAGCCGCATCCGCTACGGGTGGTCCGCGTTCTCGTGCCGCACGCGCTCCCGCAATAGCCCCTTGGTCGCATTCCTCCAGCTCTCTCCGCAGCCACTCCTCGTTGTCGCATCCCTGAGTTCATGACTGTGCTCGACTAGCTCGTCAGAAAGCCTCTTGATCTCGGCCTTCGCACCTACGGAGATCTGAGCAGGATGGACGACAGCGTCAGGAGCGGACTTCGAGAGTCCGGGCCAGTCCTCACGATCAGAGGAGTCCCGAGCCAGAGAACAAAATGGCAGCTCCAAAGGCGTCGATATCTTGCTCCGCATCCTTCAAGTTGACCGATTAGAGGGCCCAGCAAGCCAGTTTGTTAAGCCTTAAGCGTGATTGCGAGCGCAGACTCTTGCTGATCGCCGGCGCGCTGCTGCAGGAGATGATCTTCGACGACGTTACACGACCGTAGCTCTTGATGGTCTTGTAGAGTTGTACGGGAGACTCAGCAGGGCACCGCAGAGGCACGGAGGTGTTGCCGAGGCTACCAATCTGCGTATGGCTAGTAAGCAGGCGAGCGAGAATCAAACAAGGCCAGCCGATGCTAGTCTCCCGTAGAGCCAATGCGTTGATTCTGCTCTGCTTTCTTTGAGGTGCCTTCTGGACAGTGAGGCATTTGTCTTGCACCCGTGACAGATGCGATCTGAGCCAAGAGTTTGAGCGGCGAGGACAAGGCGTCAGGGCCAAGCAGAGGGGAGGGGTCAAGGGCACGTCTCTCCATCTTTTGCAGCAGAGGAGCAACCGCAGAATTGTCGACAACCGCAGAATTGTCGACCGTGGCTACATCGTTTAGCGCGGATCGCCCGTCACGAGCTCGAGACCCTCTCTCGGCGATGGAGCTGCTTCGATGACGCGGGATGGGGGCGCTCGTCCAGTGGTGAAGGCGAATGTGGTCGCTTGGGTGCTGGTACGTTCGCCAATTCAACGGTGTTCACAGGCCCTGACGCAATCAAACTGAATCATCACGAAGCAATTCCTAGAATTTTGGTTAGAGACAGGCAACAGAACGGTTGACAACTTATCTCCCGGTGAAAAATCGGATTGGCTCAAAGCCCAGTCGTCATTCAGTTTGATTCAATATTATTTTGGGCGGTATTGCAAGGCGGCGAAGTGTAGGGAGATGATGTTTGAATACGTACAGCAGGGCGAGCATATTGGGCGGCCCACTTATACTAGAGAACGTCCCGTACTCTGCTTGATGCGTACACGCAGCGGCTCAGGCTCGCTAAAGGTCCCGGTTTGCCAGTGCCGCGGCCGGCTCTCTTCCAAATGAGTCATTTGAACGCCTGTGCCACCTCAATAGACATCGTATACTTCGTCAGGGGAGTTGCCCGGAGAGCTGGAGAGGACTCGCAGGTGATTCGTTCCCAAGGGCAGGAGAACAGCGGAAGGCGTTGCTCGTCCAAGTCGCCGCGTCCAAGTCGCGTCAGCGCGACTGTCACATCCACGTGATATGTGACAAACCAAACCAGTTCAGAGTCGGCCACCCTCCCGTCTCTGCTTGAACGTGAACCACCCACCAGGTCGCACCGGTTGCGCCCCTCGCGTCGAACAACCTACACTACATTCCCTTGTAACTCTGCTGTACTACTAAGTGAGTCATGCTCGAGACGTCACAGCTCTAATCTAACGTGCCGCCATGTGGAGTAATCCAATATGCTTGAGTGCGTTGAACCTGCTGACCTACTCGGACCGTATTCATCAACCTCTAACAATCATTTATCTTCTTAACAGTTCCCTCATGGACGAATTGAACACCGCCCTCACAGCCGTGAGTGAGGCGGAGCGCTCCTTGAACCTGACTCACGGCGCAACCTCCCTCAAGCGGTCTCGTGCCAGTGCTGCGTTGGACTCGGAGACCATTAACCCGCCTATCGAGGACGACGCAATCAAACGATCCCGCACGCAGTACCTGCCCGTCTTCTCTCGCAACCCCATGAACCCTTACTTGGCTGCTGGCGACGCTGTGCCGACACTCAGGCAACTCCTCGCAATTGATACTAGAGCGGCTTATGCTTCTGGCACGCTTCTCGAGTCTGACATTCTTGGCGAGATGAAGACGAACGCCGGTATGCTACGTGATCGCATCAACGTCGACATCCCAGAGCTGTCCCCGAAGGCTCTCGAACCGGCTGTGTTCTCTGCTTCCTCAGATGGCAAGAAGACCACTGCGAATGTCTTGGATCGTGCTATGTTCTCGTTCGACATACTGGGTAGTGAAGCTCGTACCGAAGATGTCTATGCTGACTTGGTCCGTCGTGAAGTCGAGACGACCGTGGTCGGAGACGAAGACTTTGACTCATCCTTATCGGACATTCTCCACGACACGGGTGCAACCTTCTCTCAGGGCTCTGCTAGTCTCTTCGGTGGCTGCCTCGCGCAGAAAGTCCAGTGCGCCAAGTGTCAAGACGCGAAAGTTCTACGCAAACGACTGGAGGAACAGATCAAGACACTTCAAGATCAGCTAGCGACTAAGCAGCAGAAAGCGCAGGAGGTCTTCCAACTCAGTGGCGAGAACTACTGTGAGTCGCATAGCGTAGATGGGCGGGAGTAGAAGCTTATGCCCAGTAGCACTCGACATGAAGCTGAGACGCAGCGAGCGCGAGAAGCTCGAGGCCATCGTAGGTTCGTGGTCCTCGTGTATGCTTCGTGCTGTATACTGATGAGACTACGAACCACCTAGAACGTGACAAGACGATAGCGACACTTGGGAGGCAGCTCAGGTCGACCGAGGCTACCAAGAACAGTACGTCTCGCGGCCATCTTCTGTAAGGACTACCGCTCATACCCGGGGCCGATAGCGTTGCTGAAACAATGTCATGTCCTCAATCGCGAGTTGGTGGCGGTCGCACCTCTGGACTACGGTTCGTAAATCCTTGTTGTGAACGCAGCCAGATGTTCACGTCGACGGCCTGTAGACTTCCGCCGTCGTTTCACGGGCCCAGACCCGGCGAGGGCGCCATGATGTCCAATGACCATCGAGCTCGCAGTGGACATGTAGATTTGACACTCGTGGATCTATACATCACTATTCACATCTACATTGTATAGCACACGCCTATTCGCCGATCTTTTACTGAGCCAAGTGGGTCGTGCTTGTTGCGGGCAAGACAGCTCGCCACAATGGTACGCCGGACACAGCGATGATGCGTGAAATGAATCGGAGACACTGAACGAGCGAACACATTCACGGCGTACAGACTTCAATGCTCCACCGAATGCGCGAGCATGCCTACGGGGTAAGCTGTAGGTTTCTCGGCGCCGGCGTGTAAGCTTCGTTCAGCAGGCGCACGTTGGGGGCATGTTTTTAGCGGTGGGATGACTATGTGGGAAACGCAATCGATATGGGGGCAGGGAGGGGAAGACTTACTCGTGAACGATATCGGCCTTGGATCATCAGCTGCAACGAACATCGAGAGACCGCGGTTGTTATTCTAGTCAAGTTTGGAGACACGGCCGGGCGCTGGAACGCCAGTGCGAGCACACAGTCGGTGCGTCGGCCTCGGAGGCCTCCTGTTGCGCTGCTGGAGCTGATACATCATCACTCAGAGCGAAGAATGCTAGATGTAGCCTTGTCCATAATGTGTATTCATTGCCCAAGCACGAGTATTCGATACACGCGCGGCATACACTACAGCAGGCAGCGTCCCGCCGAAGCACGCACGAACGCATAGATAAACAATAAAATACCTCTTCTCGCGACCGAGCATCCACGCATCGCCTCATGACCCTCCCCGACGTTCCGTTCCGGCAGCCAATATCTCTCCCGTGAGGTGCGATATCTGCACGAACGCATCCATGAGCGAGGGGACGACGAACGGCGCGCTGCACTCCCTGCGGACGTCCGCCAGAGTGCTTTCTGAGCGCTCGCGCCGATGACGCTCCTGCTGCAGCGCGTGTTTCGCAGCGGCGCGGGCGTCGGACTCGGCTTTGAGTTCGGCGCGGAGGTCTGAGGTGAGAGGCCCGAGCATCAGCGAAAACTAGAACACGAAGGTCGAAGCCAAGTGCGGACGTACTAGAGATTTCGCCCTCCGTCGCTTTGCGCACATCCGCGACTGCATTCCGAGGGACCACGGAGGGCTCAGGCGCAGGTCGTACACCCAGCCGTTCGAGTTGTCGCACGAGGTCGTCCTCCCGCGCAACAAGCGCGGAGAGCTCCCGCCGGACATCCGACACTTCGCGCGTGAGCCTGCTGACGCTGTCCGTGTCCTTGGGTGGTGCAGAGGTCGCGCTGGAGGCGGCACTCCGCGTCGACTGGAACGAGGGGAGGGAAACCGACGAGGCGCTTGAGGGGCTGGGGCTTCGCGGTCGGGTCTGGGTGCTTTGTGCGGGTGCGGGCGGGTACGTAGGGAGAGACGGTCGGAGGAGGGCTGCTTCGGAGCTTGTGTCTTCCATTTTGACGATGGGGAGCAAGTTCTTGTGCAGTGAGGCGGGCGGACGGTTGAGGGCTTCTGTCGTGTGTGTTATCCGTGGACGGTGTTCGTGAGATAGGGAATGGCCGATGGGTTTGGACCTCTGCCATGCGTCGTCGTTCTTCCATCCGTTGTCGTGATATCCTAGAAGCAGGCGGGACAAGCAGATGTGTCAACATACGTTCGAGCGCATGATCGGCGATACAGAATGTCGATAGGGGAGGAGGCCAGATCCCAAGCTGACATCGTTCGTCCACATGATGCTGAGCATTGTTGTCCGGTTGGGATCGTGTCTCTAGCCATGCTATCTTCCGGGTTTAGGGCTGAGCCTTGCAGCACGGACCGTACGGACTGTCCTCGCTTGCCAGCCCTGACATATCACACGACAGTGGCCTTGAGGATCCTCAGTCGCTTCATCCAGATGGGACTAGGAATGAGACGGCTGAGGGTGCTGGTTTACGAATGGTTCAAGTGTGACCGCTGTATGGCTGCCAGGATAATCCGGACGATTCGTAGCTTGCGCGGATGAGTGTGTGGCTTTCCGGCCTATCATAAATCATTGCTGACACGAGACTCACTTTGTCGAGAAACGTGCGCATAATCATTCATTGGACGAGCCAGGGGCGAGGCCTCTGCTCTTGCAAAGGTGATAGACTTCGGCGCACTGGGGACCTTCCCACCCGGAGACGCATGCATCGGTCCAGTAGGTTGGGCAGCATATTTAGCGGCCTTCTTGGTCGGACCCTTGATCCCCGGCGCAGATTTATATTTATACTGACCACTGTCATGAGGAGGAGATCAGTGGTAAGCGAACGAGTGAAATGAGCTACGGATGCCCTGTGCTCACCACATTCGCAAGCCAATCATAGAGCTATCGCATGCTTCGTGAAGCCTCTCGGGTGTCGGTGGAAGGTAATGCTGCTCACATGTGAGATTGGGGCAAGGCTTCGGCGTCGATCCTCTCGTAAGCGATTGAGATGCGAGCCTCCAGGTCCTGCAAGCCACATTGAAGAGTCGGGGAACACGAGCGATGGTTCAAGGCAACACGTACCAAGTTTCCTTGCTCCCTCCATGTGCACAGCGCCAGCCCGGACAGTCCCTTACATACGCAATCCTGCGGGAGAGGCAACCCGAGTGTCTGGAGGTCGTTGCTGATGAAAGCGTCGAGGTATGCAGCCGCGGGTTTCTCCTCTTTCATCCATAACGCTTTCGGGCCCCGATAGTGAACGTACAGAGTAATCGTTGGCGTGTCCGTCATAGCTTCTCGGTCTGGTCATAGATCATAAATCAACGCGAGCTCCTCAAGAGACTTGAGCCGAGTGTTCTCACCTCGTTATACGACAGAATCTAGAAATTGTATTGTGGCGTGGATAGCTGATCACAGAGAGTGTGGGACGGGCTAGTCTGGCGGCAGAAGCAAAGATTGGAGTACAGTCTCACGTTGTTTTCAACGCTTGTTCCATGGGTTCTGGGGTGACTGAGAATGGCAATCAGATGCCGCGTGACAGGCCACGGTTGGGCCAGCCACGCCCAGTGGAATCATGTGAATTGTGACGACCGCGTGTGTCACATACGGTTGGTCACAGGCGCCTCAGATCATCTCCTGCTCATCTCGATTCTTGAGCCTCAGCCTGTCGAGGACTCCGACTCGAAGCCCTCACAGCATATTCGTCGGCCTCGTGTGGTCTCCTCACTTCTTGCCTCTATAAATTCTTGAATTTCCAAGCATCTGGGAATGCGAATCTAGCTACGTTGCGAGCCACATGCACATCGACGCAGT
This sequence comes from Rhodofomes roseus, assembly GCF_022264815.1. Taxonomy (NCBI): domain Eukaryota; kingdom Fungi; phylum Basidiomycota; class Agaricomycetes; order Polyporales; family Fomitopsidaceae; genus Rhodofomes; species Rhodofomes roseus. Next base: position 178,875 of record NW_025952979.1, on the reverse strand, counting down.
TTCCTCGAACCAGGCATTGGGCTAGTCCTCCCCGCCCGCTCGGGATCCATTTCGAGATCTTGGTGAATGCCGTTCAATATTTTGACGAAACTGCCCATTCATATGGCCGTGCGAATGGAAGACCGGAGAGACACATAGTTTCAGGGGAGTATAAGACAATCGTATTTTGCCTGCCAGGTGCGTATATCTCGAACTTGCGACTGTATCATAGTTCCGTTGAGCTCGTTTCAGCGGGCTTATGCCAGATGAATTTTTCCTTGGTACGTTTGGCCATGGTACTACGCGTCCGTCTCTTCTAATTTGTATCGGTCACTACACGTCCATTCCGCGACGCATCCCGCAGAAGTTGTCGGATAAGTGCCGCATAACTGTCTTCTTAGCGTCTCAAAGGTACGTCAGCAGCGGACGCCAGGCAAAGCTTCACCGTGACGCTGGGTCCGCAAGTTCTCAGTAGTCAGCATGATTGATTGAGCGGAGAGCCATCGGCGGGTCAGGTAAGGGTACTCACTCATTGACTCAGCACTGGTACGTCCATGGGTTATTGCCTCAGAAGCTGCATCTGATATGCTCTCCATATGCGCCTCTCCGTCCCCAGTCGCGTGTACGCCACATCATTCTCTGTTGCCCGCCCCCGTCTCGCAACTTCCTCACGTCTATAGAGCCCTTGATACTCTGCCACGTCTTACCCACGCCTCGGGTCGAATACGGTTGACTTCCTCATGTCGTACCTCGCGACACTGCCTCGCGGTCTTGATGGCACCTCCGAGGGCGTGTCGGTTTTGCTCTGAACGTCACAAAACTGCCCAAGCGAGTCCTGTTCTCGGCTTTGAACAAGGCCCGCGCCGGCTACGGAAGACACTCACCCCTCTCCAACGGTTATTTACATCAACAGGCTATATATGTTCACTCTCATCGACTTCCCACTGCCCAAAATCTCGTTCCGGAGAGCCCACGCCGGTGCGTACCCTGTCCTCTCCTTCCTCAACTTCGTTACTCTGCCTTAGACTGAACATCAAGCGCCAGCGACTGCTGCAAGAGGCCCATACATCATGTTCGACCGTGTGAGTCCTACGCTGTGGGCTGCTGACTCTGCTAGTCCTGGCGGACTTGCGGGCTCAACTCGTACGTGAGACTCGAAGGCAAGTATCATCTCGGAAATCGATATACAGAGAGCTGAAGCGCTGAAAAGGATAGATACTAAGATACATAGCCGAGAGGTGTGGGCGCATCATCAAGGTCCTAACCTGTCATGCATGGCGGCGTTCATAATTCACTATTCAAAGCGGAAACATTGCCTTCCGTCCAAGATCACACCATTGAGAAGGTTCGATATGTCTATTTAGCTGCGCTGTAACGCAATGAACAAGGATGACATTGGCTTCACAACGTCTGTGGACAAATGCGTACCTTTCTAGACCTCGCCGAGATAGCTCAGTTGGGAGAGCAACAGACTGAAGTTCAACCAGGTTCCTGGATCTGAATTCTGGAGGTCGGGCGTTCAATCCGCCCTCTTGGCATTCGCTTTTGTCGTTACTGAGCTTTTTTCATGTAGGCGAGGCGCAAAACAATCGCGGAGGTCGCTGGAAGACCGCGAAAGCGGTCTGAGACGTAGCGTGCAGTTGTGGGACGGCGGTGTATAATTAGGCGCCCGTCGACGCGCGAATATGATACGAGAAAGTTCAAGTTGAAGACGCACACACGAAATACTGTGGACATAATCACGCTCAGAAACAGCTACGCGTTTTTATAATGTTTGTGGTACTTCTCGTGTGACTACACACCGACTCAGTCCTGCAGTTTTCCAGGACAGCGATCAACTATCCGACTTCGGAGGCCCGGAGTGTCGCACATGCATGTTCTGGCTACTCAGCGACGTGACCAAGTCCGAGTTCCCAAGCATTAGACACGCACGGCGAGAGGCAGCACCAAGTCGAGTCACTCGGACGTTTGAAATTTCGCACTGTCCTTCGAGGACGGTACCTGACCGGCTTTTGCATGGCGCAGCAGGATCGGCGGCGGATCGCATCGATGTTGTAACGCTGAAGATGGTGGCCACGGCTTGGAAGGTCACCAAATTCAGCTACGGCACCAGTCTGCGAGGAAGCTAGGTTTAGGATTGGAGCGGTTAGCAGAAGAGGGACACCGGTGGTGAGGTTTAGTGTGCTCCATACTTCGAATCGTGCACATTCAAGTTGTGGCATCATCGTTCGCTAATCGCGGAGTAGAGTATAGATGATAACTACTTTATGAGTATATTGCACAGGGAACGTACGAATGTCTGCGCACATACAGGCGATTAAAAACGCATCGGTTGCCGCATCGAGGTTCACGGCGGGAGCTATCTCCAACGCGCTTCCCTCAGAGGCCAGCCAGCACATCCCCGGTAATGCGTGAGATCTCCACAAATGCGTCAACGAGAGCGGGTACGACAAACGGCGCCCTGCACTCTCGGTGGATGTCCGCCACGGCGGCTGCGGCTAGCTCGCGCTGCTGCCGTTCGTCCCGAAGTGCGTGTTCCGCTGCTTTCCGGGCTTCGTACTCGGTTCGTAGCTGAGCGCGGAGTTCTGCAGGACAAACATGAACATAATGCATGGAACGAGAGGCAGGACTCACTTGAGATCACATCACTCGGCGCCAGCCAGGCGGTTTTAGAGCCACCGACGGCTGGCTTTGTAGCGGAAGGTTCAGGCGCGGGCCTTGACCCCAATCGCTTCAGATGCTCTTCCAAAACGGTTTCGCGGGCAGCGAGGGCGGCGATCTCCCGCCGAACGTCCCATATCTCGCGCGTGAGACTACTGGCGCTGCCGTTCTGCGTAGCCGAGCTCGAGTTAGTCGCGGCGCTCGGCGTCGACAGGATGGAGGGCGCAGATGATGACACGCTTGAGAGGGAAGGGTTTAGGGCGGGCGCATAGGGGGTGGTTCGTGAGGCAGATGTAGCATAGTGACGATGATGATCGAGGACGACGTCTCGTTCTTCGACTTTGACCTTGGTGTCGGCTAGCGTCTTGCTGTCTGTGCTCGTCGCGAGAGGTTTGGGCTCGTCCCAGAGTGACGGCTTTGTTGTGGTGAGCCGCGAAGGATCCGGAAGGACGGAGGTAGACGGAAACCCTCTATTGTTTGACTGTTGGGTACCAGAAGGTGCTGACGAGTCAAACATTGAGTTGCAGAGCTTACTCGATGTCTGTACCTCATGACCTGTGTAAAATATGAGCGACGGATGTATGCCGCAGAATCGCGTGTCAATGCTGCGTGTATCATCATGCCGAGAACTACTTGCCTTGTCGCGACGGAGCTGCGCTTGACTGGCCGGGGCGAGCAATCGGTGAAGCTGCTGCCCTCGCAAGAGCGATAGACTTCGGCGCACTTGGTGCCTTTCCGAAGGTATGTGACCGCCCTGCGTGAGCAGATGACTGCCATGTCTGAGGAGTGTATCCAGGCGGATGCTTCACGCGCGGTGCAGTGATCCAGTGCGCTTTGCCAGCACCCCTATAGCAAAACACATATGATAATAGAGAAACCATTGAAAGAGAGCAGTGTACTACTCACAGTGAAGACAACCCGAGCATGGATCTGACAAAACAGCGATGGTGAATGTCGCATAGAGGGCAGCTGCACCACCACTCACATGGACAGAGTGAGCAAACAGCCTGCGTCGATGACCTCAAAGGCGGCAGAGATAGACTTTTGTAAATACTGAATGTAATGAGGCATCAAATACACCGGTATTCATTTCAGCCGATAGCAACGATGGCACGCACGCTGCCCTCATCGACCGACCACATACACTTGATGATCCCTGACTTCCAGGCACACGCGCACTCCTCGGGTGCGGGTAGTCCGAGGAATGCAAGATCGCTGTTCAGGAACTCGGCCAAATACACGGCCACGTCGTCTTGGTGCTTCTTCATCCGTTGTGTCTTCTCGCCTTTGTAGTGCACAAACACTGTGATCATGGTTGCCTTCTCAATAAGTTCACCTACACAGAGCTTTAGCTTTCCCATGTGAGGATGGCCAAGCGCACCGCATCTGACCTCAGTTGAATACGTGGGAATGTTTAGCAGTCACTGCTCCGAGTCGGGGACGCTTGTCCAGCGACACGTATCTACTCCTCGACGGATCGGTTTCAGCCTAGTAGCATACTGGCCAGCGTGTCAGTGCACTTAAAACGTTACTATACTCGCGAAGGCACTCACTTCAATCGGCTCTGCGACTCATGCGACTCATGCGTGCAATTTGAGGAGGTGTGACAGTGTGCCACGCGGTGCTACGCGTTGAGACCACGTGAATGTGACACACGCGTCGCTGCCCTTCCGGACTCCGAGTCCTCGTTTACAAGATCCTCGCCCGTTCTACTTATCTCCCCCCCCACTGACGAATGCATCTCATCCGCTCATTCACTCTTGTTGACTACGACTAAGCGACTTTGGCGAACCGTGGTCCGTGGATAATCTGGAATTCCCCAACTGGCCTTTTCACACAGACGGCGACACCAATGATTACTGTGTACGTCCTGCTAGATTGTCCCGAACTCTTGAATGAGATCTTCAGCTAGTAATTTGACATGCGTAGCACTCTCAGGCGACCACGACTCAGTGTTACTGTCAGCAATTAACTCCAACGCCGAGCTGGCGGGCAAGACTTTACGATCATGCGCTGCAGTCTGGACATCCTCTAGGGCTGTCTCTATGACCTCGACTCGCTGCTTGGCCCATGGAAGCGCAAAGGGTCAATAAGGAGGCGGGAAAGGGAACTGGTCCTCATAGCGACCAGCTTCATTTATGTGCGATACATGTTCTCTACGTGTAATCTTTGACCTGACATCTCCTCAGTTCCCCCGCAACATCGTGAAAGATGTGTCGTGTCTACCAACGGTCCCAACCGGTCTCCCGTCGATGTTGCCCGCTCTCGGCCAAGAGCAGCCCCTCTCACGTCTGCGCCAGGCGAGCTGGTACCTGTACTCCGTCCTCGAGGACGGCCTTCTACTCCTGATTACCCTGTTCACTTCCCACTTGCTCGACGTGCAGCTCTGGATGCGGTGTACAGCCAGATGTACGGGTACCCGACAGACGAATCGCAAGCACGACTCGGAGCGGGTTCTGGCCTCGCAGGCTCATCTGTCGGACCGTATGGCGGCGAAGATCGTGGAAGCGGCGCCAAGACTTGGCGTGGTTCCGGGTGTGCAAGTGAGCTGTCCTGTTCACTGTCGCCATACAGCGCCGAGGTTCGAGCTGGTGGTCGTTCTCCCCGATCTCATGGATCTCGCAGTTGTCAATCAAGCATACGCGTGAGCTTGTTCTCACCTGGTGGCGACTACAAGGTGCTGTTCCCGCATTTGCGGTCTCTCGATGTCTGTGCTCCAATGGCGTCTTCTCAATGCTTTAGTAGAGGCCTTCAACCGTCCGAAATTGTGGCCCTGCTCTCTGAGACCTCACCCCTCTGGATCGGCAGTAGCGGTGAACGTCACAGAGATGTTCCCGTGGGTTTTCTCGCATTTTTGCCTCCATCCGCGGATCTTCACGCTTTCCAGGTCCCCAAAGGCGCGACCCATGCGCATGATCTCGGAACATTCTTGGAAGCCACTTCCAAGAATGTCCCGAGATCATGATTGCGATGCTGAAGGCCTGGCTCTATCTGCGCGCGCTCAAGATGACGATCCTCGAAGAACTGCCGGGCAACTTCAACGAGTACCTGCCATTCCCCGTGATGCATGTCAACCCGCGAGATATGACGTTCCTGCCTAGTCCCTCGCTGCAGACCCTGCTAGTGATTGCTCGGTGGTGCCTCGGTCTGTGCGGGCTGGACATACCGCGCTCTGCTCCGACACAGCCTCCGACCAATCTATCCTCGACAAGTATCATATTATGTGATAGCGGAGGAGTTACGTCTGCGTCTGCACCACACAACTCCGCGCCGTACGTCCGCTCGCACCTAACTTACATCCCATCCAACTTACCCAGAACACCACCCTCCGCAGATGGCACGCTCCCCGCATTTCATCGCTGACTGCCCTCCAAAGCACGTGCCCACCGCGGGCTCAACAAAACGCAAGACTCCCCGGACTACCCTGGGCGCAGACAAGATGAGGTGTAGGAGCACGGAGCGCGAGCGCACCTGTGCAGCAGATCGACCAAGCCCGGAAGACCTCGAAAGCCCGGCCGACGGTGGCGTCTGCCCCGCCCGGAGTGACTAGTGGGACCCGGAAACTCGTCACTTTTTGATGTGACGGTGGACTCGTCCTTCAATGAATTATTGAAGTGTCGGGTTGCTAACGGCGACTGAGGCCTCTCGTTGTACTTCAGCCGGTACGAGTGCGATTATACTTTGTAAGGAGGCTTTCTACCGGACGAATGAATCCGCAGTCTACCAATGTTACCCATCTCGTCCCCATGCTGAGCCGCATGAGGCTACACTGGAAGGCCTCTCTGAGCTAAGCGATAGTCCAATGCTTCGCGCGCTGAGGGTGAACGTTAAACTGCACTTGATTCGGGTAGTCTACATCGCTCGCAGTGTGCATGTCCGTGAGTAGCCGAGCTAGCAGGGCCGGCGATGTCCACGACATTGATAGTCGTGTCGCGCCCGGCTGGGATACCTGCTCCGTGCTCCGTGCACCGTGCTCCGCGTGAAGGACTTGCAGACCGCGGTGTCGATGCCTCCGGACCGGACGCAACCGAGCGCAGCACCTCCACCGGACTCATCCCGCTCAAGCACACGCAGCACACCACGCTACGCGGACCACCAGCCCCCCGACCGCACACGTATGTACGTCCGGGCGGGGAGCAAGCCACTGGCAGCGAGACGACTCCGACTCCGAGTCCGCAGTCCGTCCATCCACAGGGAGTCGACAAGCTGGCTCCCCACAGGTCGCCCGGATCGACTCAGACTCAGACGCGACTCCATCCTCCATCCTCCGTCCTCCACCCGCGAGTCCGCCTCCGCCTCCGAGCTCCCAACGCTAGCCACAGCCCCGCCTGCCGGCCGGCCCCGCCCTCCTCGTCTCGCGGACGCAGAGCCACTGGCACTCCCGCTAGAGGGAAAAGTCGGAGAAAAACACCGGGGGGGGGGGGGGGGGGAGGGCAGTCGCAGGAGAGATGCCAGTGCCAGTGCCAGTGCAGCGGCCAGGGTCGCACTCCGAGCCCATGCGGATGGCGCCGACTCGGAAAGAGGACTGGAGGTTGGTCGTCGGTGCAGGAGACTCGGAGGGGTACTGCCAGCGACTGACTGGCGCCTGGTCGATGTGGCTCTGCCTCGTCCCGGGTCCGGGCCGTCCTCGTAGTTCGTGGTTCGTGGTTCGTGGTTCGTGGGCAGCCAAATGACGGTCGACAGAGCGTGCGCGCCCGACCAGCTTCCGTCCCTGTGGGCAGAGACGCACTGGCACTGGCACTGGCCAGGTGCGCCGGTGGAAAAAAACAAAACAAACAGAAATCTTCGAACCCCGGGCCCGGGCCCAGGGCGTGGTCGCGCTTCGCTGGCATCGACGGTCGGATGGACACGGGCGTCGCGCGAGGTACCTCGCCAACGCCAACGCCAACGCCGTCGCCGTCGCCCGCCCGCAGGCCTCAGGCTCCAAGCAGCAATGGGAGCGGGAACCCGAAGAATGCGCGGGACGAGCCACAGGCAGCGCGTGTCCACTGTTCGCCCGCCGCCCGCCTGAGCTCGAGACCTAGAGTGCGCGCACGGACTGGCCGGGCTGTGACTTGCCAGTGCCGGTGTCCCGGTCAGTACTACCAGTACAAAGTTAGTATCAGTGGCAGTGGCAAGTGCGCTCCGAGTCCGAGTCGAGAGTCGAGAATCGAGAGTCGAGAATCGAGAGTCGAGAATCGAGAATCGAGAATCGAGACTGGAGGCCCGGGAGGGGTCGCCTGCGACAGCCGAGCCCGTACTCTCCGCGTCTCCACACTCCATCCACGGGGCTCCTCCCCAGCGGAGAGAAAGCAGCAGAGACCCGGGGCGTCCTCGGAGTCGGCGCCCTCGTGAAACTGGAGCGCCCCGCTCGCCGACGTCACGGTGCGCTCGTACCGTCTCCTCTAAGTTCAAGTTCCTGTCGAGTTCCACGACATCGTCGGCGCTGCGAAACGGCTGGTGCGTCGTCGTCGTCGTCGTCGTCGTCGTCGTCGTCATCGTCGTCGTCGTCGTCGTCGGTGCACCCCCGGGAGAGCGCCCGCTTGCGACGCGAGCGGGTCCGAGTCGTTGGGCGGTGGCAGTGGTACACCCGCTTGAGATCAACTTGAAGTTCCCGTGCGCAGCGGGAGCGGGACGTGTCGGCCGTCGTAAGTTGTCGTCGGACGGCGCAGTCTCAGAGTCGCTCACGCGCCCGGGACCCTGATCTGCCGCTTGCGGCTTGCGTGCTGTTGGGCGGGGATACGCAGGGGAGTCTGCGGCGGTGCGTGGGTAGGCGGAGAGGACGGACTCGGACGCGTTCCACACGTTCCTCCGCGTCCGCGTCGCTGCGCACCAACTTGAGCTTGAACGCCGGGATGCACGCCACCCCGCCCCTGTGCCCCCTCGCCTGGGCGGCACGGAGTCCTGTGACCTGTCGACAGAACGAGCGCGAGTCGGGCGTGGGCTCGAGCGGCGACTTGGATGCGGATGCGGACGGTCGTCCACTCGAGCTGCAGGCAGGACTGCCAGTGCACTGCGCGGGGAGTCGGCGGGGGCGCGGGGAGTCGGGACGTGCGGGGCCGCGAAGGTGAAGCTTTGGCTGTGAAGTGGCACTGGGGGTGCGCCTTTTGGGAGGAGGAGAGAGGAGGAGAGGGTGTTGGGACGCGAGGCCTCCGGGCCACTCTTGTGGTGTGTGGTCGAGGTCCGGGTCGTCGGAAGCGACTCGGAAGATCGCGTACGGCAGCGGCGAGGTAGTCGTTCTGGCTGGAACGAAGACGGGCTTGCAGAGATGGACTGGGCGTAGGGTAGGAAGCTGGAGCGGTTGAGGTGGTGAGACAGGGCAGTGGGCGGGTGCAGGTAGGACGCACCACTGGCACGCGCTCTCGTAGGCGTAGAGCCATATACTGGCAGCGAGTTCAACGTCGTTCCGCGGACAGCGTGCGACGGTTGGGGAGCGGCGGCAGGCGATGCATACAGAAGGCTCCGCGATGACGCGGACGGACGTCTACTGCACACAGGGTCCGCGCGCATGGGCACCGCACTGAGGACGCGAAGCTGCAAGAAGGTGTCAGAGAGCACGGCCGGGCCAAAGGACGAGTGGACAGCGCAAGTGCCGTCGAAGCTGTCAAAAAGCGACGCGTTTCCAGGCCCCACTTGTCACTCCGCCGGCGGGGCACACACCAGCATGCCCACCGTCCGCGCGTGGTCTGGGATCCCTGCACGGGTCGCCCCCCGTCGTCAGCCAGCACCTTCCGCGCAGTCTTGCGATGCGTCTGGCCCGCGGTGCACGAGTGGTGCGAGGAACAGCCAGGGACGCAATGTGCGCGACTCGGAGGGGCATCTGCGGAGGGCCAGAAGGGGTCTTGTGGGCGCCCGGGGCAGCGCTGTGGGACGTGGGAGGGCGGAGGCATTCCCCGGCTATCGCGGGGCAGATCTCGGGCGATCGGGCGTCGTTTCGGTATTGCTCCCGTCCGCACAGTGCCTCACACCACGCACAGCATCGTCCTCTTCGCACACACGCACACCCCCTCGCATACAGTCCGGTTGGGCACGCGTGTGTTGGCGCGGCAGCAGAGCCACGGAGAAGGGTTTCAGCCCAGGTATGACTCCTCTTTCAGTGACTCACTGCATGCGCGTCGCATGTCCGTGCCGCAGTCCTGCTACCCACGCTCGTCGAACCGGGCGCGAGAGCACCGGCTGACTTCCTCGGAGCCAGGACGCCGGCTGCTGGGATGGTCGTTGTACACGCACGTCCCTGACGCCAACCACCCGACTCCGCAGATCCCAGGGCACGGGGGGTGAGTCCGAGTCGCAGCCCTACCACCTACCCCCTGCACGGCCCTACCTGCGCATACACTCACGTTCTCCCTGCAGCGCATGCCCCGCGTGTCCGATAGCGCTTCAAGTTCCTCGCACCGCGTCCTGTTGGGTGTAGCAGCAGAGCCCGCATACAACCGTGCACGTGGACGCGTACGTCGCCCTACCTGTGCCCGGCCCCAGACTCAGGCCCCACGTATGTTCTCTCGATATCTTCCTTCAAGTTGCCGAGGGTCAGTGTTCCCCAGGCCTTATATGCGCTCATCCATCTTTGATCCCAAGACCTCCTTCGCGCCAGGTTATCATCCGTAGAGCGACATCCCAGCCCCCGACTAACCCCACACCAGTCCGACTCGATCCCAACCTCGATCCCGCCTCCATCGCCCCCGCTCTCACCGATGGCTTGTCAAGTCGGTCAGGAAACCACAAGCGCAGTAGCCCGTTCCCACTGGTCGCGACGACGCACACCTGAACCGTCGACAAGTTGGCAGCCGTCCCCACCAGACGCGGATCGGAGGACTGACATCGGAGCAGTGGGGGCTTCAAGTTGGTCGTGGGATGGCGCGTGTAGGAACCGCCCAGACAGGGATATGATGCGCGACCAGTCCAGTCAGAGACTCGGAGGCGGGACTGCTGGTAGAGTATTGATATACCCCGTTCGAACGCCGCGGTGTGAAGGCTACTAGTACACACGGACATGCACATTGCGCGCGGTGTACATAGACCACCCGGACCCAGTGCAGTACGTGCCCAGGCCCCATACACTGTTCACTGCCAGCGCGCGGAGCGTTGGACTATCACTCAGCGCAGAAACCCCTGGCAGTGCAGCCTCATGCGGCTCAGCACCGCGGCGCCGATACGGGTACCAACCAGTAGCATTCCTAGACTCCAAACTCATTTGTTCGGTAAGTACTACTAGAGAGCCTCCTCCAAGCCACAAAGCATCCGCCGCCATTACTATAGCACCCCGGCACTTCAAGCTTCAAGCCTCAAGCTTCGAAGTCCAGTGAACGCGTCCACCGGCCTGTCCGGGAACAAAAAGTGACGTGTTTCCGGGTCCCACTAGTTGCGCCGGGCGGGGCAGACGCCACCGTCGGCCGGGCTTTCGAGGTCTTCCGGGCGTGGTCGGTCTCAGGTTGCACGGATGCGGCTGCTGGGCCGTGCTGCTACACCTCGTTTTGTCTGCCGCCGGGGCGGTCCGCGGAGTCTTGCGTTTCGTTGGGCCCGCGGTGCGCACGTGCGGGTGGAGGGCGGTCAGCGATGGAATGCGCGGGGAGTACGGGTGTGGGGGTGGCGTTCAATGTTCACGGTCAACGGTCAACGTTCAACGTTCAGGTTGGATGGGACGGAGGTGCGAGCGGACGGACGGCGCGGAGCTGTGTGACGCAGACGCAGAGGCTGCTCCTCTGCTTTCACTGAAACCGATGCTCGTCGAGGACAGATCGGTCGGAGGCTGTGTCGGTTCGCCTATAAGTAGAGCAGATCTAGAGTAAGCAGAGTACGCGAACCGCACCCATACACTGGGTAGGGGCGACGACCGACGCGACGCCTTGATCAATCGACAAGGACGAGTCAGTAAAGAGGGCGTGCGAGTCAGACTCGGACGGCGCTCCGCCCTTACCTAGTGCCGCAGAACGGTGGGTCGTGTTTGAGTCCGACCAGTACCAAGTCGCCCACTGGCAGACGTCACATCGTTGGCTTGGAGCTACCCTCTGGCACAGACTGGCTGGCAAGACCCGACAGCTGCAGTGCCTTCTTCGGGCGTACATGGAGGGATAGAGAATGAGCCCGAGCAGGACGATAGAGGTGGCGACGTACCAGGGTCCGCAGCGAAAGTGTGGTGGGAGAGGCTTGCCTCGCAGCGCATCATGCGCACCATACCATACCGTGTCGACGGAAATCGAGTCAAGCATGCAGTAGGCGTAGTGCTAGAATCACAAAGCCTTTGGCGGCAGTGACCCGGGCTGCTAGGTATCAGATGCACGTCAAGACCCCAGCTACGGCCAGACGAATGCGAGAGCACTCGCCTTGATGAGACCCGGCCCTTGGAAGGCCACTGCTCCTCCGGTGTCAGAATCCAGTGAGCAAGTCAGGCATGTTTGCAACGGCGTACGTCACACAACTCTGCAGCACATGCCGCGCGGAGACTGACAGTCAGACACACAGGAGAGACGAAATGGGGAAGGAATTCGGAGTGTACACATCAAGGACGCCGGATACAGGTATGTTCTACGGTGAATAGCAATGTACAAGATCACGTCAAGTCCTCAAGTAGCGGATCATCAGTTGTAGCGGATCATCAGTTGATCATGATGGGCGCAAGCGGGTCCCGCCCTGGCACCTCCTCGTCCCACACACCCAGCCAGTTGTACACTTCCGCCTCCTTCGAGACGAGATTGATCGCGTCCCAGACTGCCTGCTTGTCCGCGGCCTTGCGCGTTTTGACCGACCAGAACCTCGCGACAGGCAGGTTGACCGGCGGCCCCGTGTACGCCTTCGGGAGGTGAAAGACTTCGACCACCGGTATCTCCAGCACGCGCAGATCAGGGCACCACCGAGGAATCTCCAGCAGGGTCTGCAGCGAGGGACTAGGTATCAACCCCAGGTCCACCCAGCCGACCTCTAATGCGGCGGCCGTCTCGTACTCGTAAAAATCGCCTGGTACTTCTTCGAGGAGCGTCAACTTGAGTGAGCGTAGACAGGGCCAGGCCTTGAACATCGAATCCAAGGACAAGCCGTCCCTCCAGAACCTCGGACACCCAGAGAGCTCGACAGACCTGAGATACCGCAGCTGAGACAGGACGCGCACGGCAGTAGCGGCGAGCGGCACAGAGACGTCCGCTTCGAGTTCGGCGTATTTTTGCCTCCATCCACGGACCTTCACGCTTTCCAGGGTCCCAAAGGCGCGGACCATGATCTCGAAACATTCCTGAAGGCGGTCTGTGCCACATGAGGGATGAGGTCTCACAGAGCAGTGCCGCAGCTTGGGACAGTCGACAGTCGCCAGCAGAGCGTTGAGAGAATCCACAGGAGCATAGACCTCGAGAGACCGCAGTTGCGGGAACAGCACCTTGCAGCCGCCACCCGGGAGAATGCACTCGCGGGTACAGTTGATTGTCAACTCCGAGAGGTTGCGGAACCACGAGAGGATGGCCAAAGCCCTGAACCCCGGCGCTGGTGCACTCGAGTCAGAGGAGCCACGACGGAGACCACGTCAACTCACTGCAGATCCGGATCCGAGTCAAGTCCGGCGCCGCTTCCGTAATCTTGATGGCCATTTGGTCCGACACATGGTCGCGCGACCCCAGTGCCCGCTTGATTTTGCGCATCATCCCTTCCAAGTGCTCCGGGCCATACACCGCGTTCCAGTGCTGCACGTCGAGGAAACGGAGAGTGGGAGGAATGAGCAGGAGGAGGTCGACCTCATAGACCGAGCCGAGGTACCAGATCGCCCGGCGCAAGCGCGGGAGGAGCGGTCGCCCGCCGGCCATGGAGGAGAGCGAGCGCCAGATGGTCATATGAACGGCAGACCGGTTAAGCCCGTTGGTAGAGACGACGCGCCGTGCATGATGCTGGAACCGCGCGAAACGCTCGTGAGAGAGCTTGTCTGTTAGGATCTGACGACAGCTCAAGTATGCGACTACCCGTAAAGAAGAGTGGAACGCACTTGGATGGGGTCGTCTTTGCTGTCCAATACATTCTCCGCCCACTTCCTCTGTTTCCTGTGCTTCCACGTCCCGAGCAGCGCGAGCAGCGGGTCAAGGTTGTCGAGGTGACTCCAGAGGACGTCGAGCGCAGGCTCGTACAGCGCCTTGCCCGCCAGCGCGGTGTTGACGAGAGTCGGATTCCATTTGTTCCTGACGGCAGCCTCGGGATCGTATTCGCCTGAGGAGTCAATGCGCGTGGCAAAGTGACTGAAGATCTCGTCCATGAGTTCGCGACAGTTGAGAATCCGGGCAGCCATGATAATTGAATAGATATGAACTGGTCTGAGGCTAGAGAGTTCACAGATATGATCAAATTTCGCGCAGGTTTCGTTGAGTCGAAGTGCAAGCGAAATAAAGAGATGAGGGGATGAGCTGGTGGTGGTACGAGACCAAGCGCGTTTGCCGCCGTTGTGAAAGCGTTCAAGTCGAACATCGCCCCGAACTAAAGCCACGTGACTATGTAGATGCTCGCGGTGCCAAATACTAGTATTGGCACTGATGTCTACGCTATACTAGTACCATACACAAATGTAGGAGATGGCGAACCGCGTAGTTCGACTCGGAGCATCGTGTGTAATATAGCAAGCGGTCGGCGTAGTGTCGTGCATACATCTTCCTACTAGGGATTTCTAGAAAGACAGCGAATGATAACATCACCGTTGACGTTGACGTTGAGACCTCGCACAAACACAACGTACTCTTATGGTATGGCCACGAACTCCAAGGTAGACAGACTGCCCCTTTTGAACATACCACCCGGCCGTTCGGGGTCATCACAATTTCAAGCGTCGTCGCGACAACGTGCACATCGCCTGAACCGTCGATAGGTAAGTCACAATTGTCAGCCGCCCCCACCAGATCGACTGCGGAGGACTGAGGTCGAGGCAGTGCACGCTCCGGAGGCTTGGTCGTCCGACGGCGCGCGTGGAAATCCCCCGGATAGGGACTCGGATGCGCGACCCGTCAGAGAGCCGGGATGCGACTGCTGGTATGCTGAGTATGTTCGAACGCGTGAAGGCTACACACGGAGGGAAATGCACATTCCGGTTGTGAGCGATGTAGGCTCTACCCGAAGGAAGTGCAGTAAGTAGGTGCCAATACATCGCGGCCGTTCACCGTCAGCGCGCGAAGCGTCGAGCTATGATCACTCAGCTCAGAAGCCCTGCCAGTGTAGCCTCATGCGGCTCAGCACCGGGGGGCCGATACGGGTACTAACTAGGAGCATTCCTAGACTCCAAACTCATGTGTCCGGTAAGTACTAGTAGAGAGCCTCCTTCAAGTCACAAAGCATCCGCCGCCATTACTATAGCAACCGGACACTTCGAACGTTCAGTGAACGCGTCCACCGGCCTGTCCGGGAATATTCAAAAAGTGACGTGTTTCCGGGTCCCACTAGTCACGCCGGGCGGGGCAGACGCCACCGTCGGCCGGGCTTTCGAGGTCTTCCGGGCGTGGTCGATCTCAGGTTGCACGGATGCGGCTGCTAGGCCGTGCTGCTACACCTCATTTTGTCTGCGGCCGGGGCGGTCCGGGGAGTCTTGCGTTTCGTTGGGCCCGCGGTGCGCACGTGCTGTTGGAGGGCGGTCAGCGATGAAATGCGCGGTGAGCACGGATGTGGAGGGTGGTCTTCAGGTGAAGTTAGATGGGAATGTGAGTTAGGTGCGAGCGGACGTACGACGCGGAGATGTATGACGCAGATGCTGCTCCTCCGCTATCACAGAATCCGATGCTTATCGACGGATTGGTCGGTTCCCCTGTGGAGCAGAGTACACGACCAGCACCCACCGCGGTACATACACTGGATAGGGGGGACAATCGACACGACACCTTGATCAATAGACAAGGACAAGTTGTAAAGAGGGCGTACAAGTCAGATGGCGCTCCGCCCTTACCTAGTGCCGTGGAACGGTGGGCCGTGTTAGAGTCCGACCAGTACCAAGTCGCCCAGACGTCACGTCGCTGGCACACCTCGAATTGGAAATGCCCTCTGGCGCAGACTGGCTGGCGAGAGTGGGGTAGAGGATGAGCCCGCAGGACAATAGAGGTGGCGACGTACCAGGGTCTGCAACGAAAGTGTGGTAGGTGAGGCTTGTCGTTGTTCGCAGTGCATCATGCGCACCACACCGTGTCGACGGAAATCGAGGTAGCAGGCGTAGTGCTAGAATCACACAGCCTCTGGCAGCAGTGACCCGGACCACTAGGTATCAGATGCACGTCAAGGACCCAGCTACAGCCAGATGAATGAGAGAGCACTCACCGTGATGAGACCCAGCCCTTGCAAAACAACCGCTTCTCTGATGTCAGAATCAGTAAGTAATTCAGTCATGTCTGCAACGGCGTACGTCACAGAACTCTGCAAAACATGCCGTGCGGAGACTGTCAGCCAGACACAGGAAAGATAATACGGGGAAGGATTTCGGAGTATATACATCAAGGACGTCGAATACAGATATGTTCTACGGTGAATAGCAATGTACAAGATCACGTCAAGTCCTCAAGTAGCGGATCATCAGTTGATCATGATGGGCGCGAGCGGGTCCCGCCCTGGCACCTCGTCGTCCGGCACATCCAGCCATTTGTACACTTCCGCCTCCTTCGAGATGAGATCGATCGCGTCCCAGACTGCCTCCTTATCCGCGGACTCGCGCTTTTTGACCGACCAGAACCTCGCGACAGGCAGGTTGACCGACGGCCCCGTGTACGCTCTCGGTAGATGAAAGACTTCGACCACCGGTATCTCCAGCTCGCGCAGGTCAGGGCACCACCGAGGAATCTCCAGTAGGGTCTGCAGCGAGGGACCAGGTATCTCCATCAGGTCTACCCGGGCGATCTGTACTAAGGCGGGTGGCTTGTACTCGTGAAAATCGCCTAGTATTTCATCGAGGACCGTCATCTTGAGTGAGCGTAGACAGGGCCAGGCCTTTAGCATCGAATCCAAGGACAAGCCGAGCATCCAGAACCCCGGGCCACCAGAGAGCTCGACCAACTTGAGAGACCGTAGCTGAGACAAGACGCGCACGACAGTGGCGGTGAATGGCACACAGATGTTCGCATGGTGTTCCTCGTATGTTTGCCTCCATCCGCGGATCTTCACGCTTTCCAGGTTCCCAAATGCGCGAACCATGATATCGAAGCATTCTTGAAGGCGGTCTGCACCGCATGTGGGATGAGGTCTCACAGAGCAGTGTCGCAGTTTGGGACAGTCGACCTTCGCCAGCAGAGCGTTGAGAGAGTCCACAGGAGCATAGACCTCGAGGGATCGCAGTTGCGAGAACAGCACCTTGCAGTCGCCATCCGGGAGAACGCATTCGCGGGTACATTTGATTGACAATTCCGAGAGGTTGCGGAACCATGAGAGGACGGTCAAAGCGTTGAACCTCGGCGCTGGTGCACTCGAGTCAGCTCCCGCAGAGAAGCCACGACGGAGACCACGTCAACTCACTACAGATCCGGATTCCAGCCAAGTCCGGCGCCGCCTCCGCAATCTTCACTGCCATTAGGTCCGACACATGGTCGCGCGACCTCAGTCTCCACTTGAGCTTGCGCTTTGTCCTTTCCGTGTACTCGTACCCCGGGCCGTACACCGCGTCCCAGTGCTCCACGTCGAGGAAGCAGAAAGCGGGAGGGATAAGCAGGAGGAGGTCGGCCTCAAAGACTGAGCGGAGGTACCAGATCGCTCGGCGCAAGCGCGGGAGGAGAGGCCGCCCGCCGGCCATGGAGGAGAGCGAGCGCCAGATGGTCATATGAACGGGAGACCGGTTAAGCCCGTTGGTAGAGACGATGCGCCGTGCATGATGCTGGAACCGCGCGAAACGCTCGTGAGAGAGCCTGTCTGTTAGGATCTGACGATAGCTCAAGTATGCGACTATCCATGAAGAAGAGTGGAACGCACTTGAATGGGGTCGTTTCTGCTGTCCAGTATATTCTCCCCCCACTTCCTCGGTTTCTTGTGCTTCCACGTCCCGAGCAGCGCGAGCAGCGGGTCAAGGTTGTCGAGGTGACTCCAGAGGACGTCGAGTGCAGGCTCGTACAGCGCCTTGCCCGCTAGCGCGGCGTTGATGAGAGTCGGATTCCATTTGTTCCTGACGGCGGCCTTGGGATCGTACTCGCCTGAGGAGTCACTGCGCGTGGCAAAGTGACTGAAGATCTCGTCCATGAGTTCGCGACAGCGTAGAATCCGGGCAGCCATGACAGCTGAATAAATATGAACTGGTCTGAGGCTCTAGAGTTCACAGAGATGACCAGACTTTGCGTAGGTTTCGCTGAGTCGAAGTGCAAGCGAAATAAAGAGATGAGCGGGTGAGGTGGTGGTATGAGAACAAGCGCGTTGTGAAGCGTTCAGATCGAACATTGTGACAGAGAGCCAAGCATCCAATGCAAGTCAATGCAGTACTGCTGCACAGAGCGTGGACGGCTGACGCGATGACATCTAGACAGTGGAATTCGTGTACCCGAGCTCTCAGTTCAGGCCACGTACAAGACAAAGGCAGCGATTTCAAGACGCTGAACGGGTGAACACTGCCACAGTTCAATGTATGGTCGGGGCGCGCGAACTCGAGGCGCCGGCATCGGTAAGTATCAATGGTTACCGCATATCCCAGTGGTTTATGATCAAATTCGAGGATATCTTCGGTGCTTGTCACTCTGCGTCTCGATCCGGCGTGCGCTTGAACTCTCAGCCTGAGGCTGGTGGTTCTCTGGGCGACGAGCCGTGGACTGCAGTGGGATAATGGTCGTGTTACCGCATTTCGTCTACATCGGTGGCTGAGATCCCTGCCCGAAGTACGTGCGAGGTGGACTTATCCCGAACTCATACCACCTCGCACTGGCTTCCGAGTGCGCTAGAGCTCATCGTCAAACTCGTACCAACCACAACACACTGAAGGGTGATCAGAGTGCGCGGGGAGGAGATGCATTGTTGAGGGAGGAAGCAGAGTCCGGGACCCCACTGGTCCGAGGTACGTCCGCGCAAAGTAGCGTTGTTAACGAAGCGCAGCACATGGGATGCTTTGTGTCGCTGACAGTGTCTTTCGGAGCGTAGGCACGGTCGAAAGCTCTAGGAACAATCACTAATCCTTTACTAGGGAGAATCTGGAAGCGTACTCAGAGTAAGTCGGAGTGCTGGACGAAAGAGCAAAACAAAGGGCATCAAAAAGGGACCAACGCCGACTTGTGGACATCCTGTCTTTGGCTGCAGATTCCCCAGCGGCCGCTAAGGAAAGTGCAAACAAATCAGGGCCGTGCTCCGACGGAGGCCAGAAGATATTACTGTGTACGCAGGAAGTACACTACATGTAGCAGCCACCTGTCACCATTGCGCCCTGCTTTGCTTTAACTCTGTCCGGCGGTTCGTCACGTGCACTCAGCCACCTAAGACACGAGCAGTTGTGGCTCTTGTGAAGTTGTCGTTTCGTGTTGCGCCATCATCCGCCGTATATATCGATCTTATCGTATCCTACTGGTCGTACAACTCACTGCGTCCCAGCTTCAGTGTAGGGTATACGTGATAGGTAGGAAAGTGCGTCGCAGTCTACTACTGGACCCACAGAGTGACATTGCCGTCACGATGTCACAGTTGCCCGCCGCGGTTCAACGTTCAACGGCAACGTTCAACATCCTTTCACTTTCACTCACCATCGAACCCGCCGTGGTCGCCGAGTCCTAACAGCTATCACCCCGTAATCTTTGCGATACATCTGTGGCTACTCTTTCCCAACATCATGCCCAGTACTCAACCTTCAGGCTCAAGTTCCTCCCAGCAGGCTCCGAGTCGGCCCATGCCTTTTGGGATAGTCCTGCGATACAACACCGATTTGCCTAACTTCAAGTCCAGCATGTTCAGGAGCGCCTTCGACCTTCGGTGGGATCTTCACTCGTGCCATGTCAGAGAGGACCTCAAGACGTTGGGCATCGCGCTGCCTTCAGGCACAATTGTTGTGGGCGCCCCGCAGTGGAGGAATGGGGAGATCATCTGCTACTGGCATTCCAGTAAAGGGGTGAGTATTGCATGTTGTGATGTTGTGGCTTGCCGCCATCGTACACGAGTGCTGAGCGCGCGTCTCTGTAACGCAGGCCGAAGTCATCAACGACGTGCGAATGCGCGTGGACCACGTCAAGAGGAATTGGCTCTTTGGCCAGTGCAACATGTGAGTTAACCAGTTTCAAGCCATATTGTACACCCTGACGCGTATGCACTGTTTTTATAGCAACAACATCGAGGTTATATGCATGTAAGCCTACCCTTCTCCTTCCATTTATGCACAACTGACCACGAAATTACGGTGTATTTCACGCTTTGTAGCAACATCGTCCCACTTGAAGGTCCAATCCAGCAAACGACTCGGACGCAGATTATAGAACCACAGTCGACGTCGAAACACAAGCGCGCACTATCCCACAACGGCATCGCCGCGCCCACTATCCCGAAGCGACACCGTAGCGACACTCACGATGCTAGCACCTGTGACTCTGGGATGCTTACGGCCACGTCAATCTCTGCGGCAACCAACGTCGAGAACCTCCCTCCGATGGGCGCTCGTGCTCATCAGGCCTCGTCTACTCTCGCGTCTAGCTCGACTCTTCTAGGCGGTAGCTATGTTCTCCGAGACCGCGTAAACGATGGCCCTCGCTCTGATCTGGAGGCTTCTGGTGGTCCTGCTATCGCTAATGGTGTATCGACTGGACAGGCCACAAACCGCTTGGTTTCTGACGCACTGGCAGCCGCGGTGGTGCCTCCCTTGCAAATTCCTGTGTACCGCCACGGAGAACTCTATCCGTCGGTCGATTACCTGCTCAAGACAGTGGAAGCGAAGAACCGGTACATCGCAGATCTGGAAACCAAGCGTACAGGTGAGTTGAGTGCATCGGTCAATTCACTTAAGCTGACTTACACTTTGCACGACGACAGAACTGGCCATTCAGTTGAGGCTTGCCATTCTGCAAAGCGGACGACATCAAGAGGAACTCAACAGTATGTCGAATACGTTATGCTCTTCTCTTGCATACTGCTGATACGGTACTTGGGAAGTACACATTCAGCTCATCCAACGCCTCGGCAACGAGATGGTCGGGATGAGGGCAACTATCGAAGGTAACGTTTTCTATGCGCTCGTAGAATGCCATGTCTCGCTCATGCTCGAGGCTCGAAGACCTGCAGAGGCGTCACAACCGCTTGCTCATGGGACTTCCCGCTGACGCTCCTATCGTCGATGGACCTGCAGGCGAACACGGCGCCGAACCAGCCGTTTGACGAGAACCTACACTTCACTCGAAGGCTTCAGGACTTTCAGGCATGTTCACGGACCTATCGTCATGTCTACCACTGTATCTCGGTTTGTATTCTCGGATGTAACATCACTATACCCCAACTATACCCGCTCACCTATGTAGCACATGGACTATGTACACATGTATCATTTGGCTCCGTCTTGTGGGCGCATGTGTGAGTCTGTGACTGACGCCGAGGGTAAGCAGTTTGTCCGGTCGCCTATGGACGATCTCACTTGGCAGATATCGATCTCCATCTCATCCCTTCCTACCTTTGTTTCGCTCGTCACAACCTCGCATTCTAGACGTCTCTTATTCTGCCTTATGGTAGTTGTGCTTAAGGCATCGAGTTTGACCGGGTCGGGCTCGCGCCTGCTGCGGCCGTCCGATGCAGGCAGGGCGGGTGGTAAAGGGCAAGAACGGACCCCGGCGCAGTGGGAGGTAGCGGATTAGAGGGAAACAGCAACAGACGGGCACTCACCTCAGGCTTGGTCACCGCTGCATGGGACACGGTCTTTGGACTCACGGTTCGCCGGCGGTCGACGCGTATGCCGTTGCGCGTCCCGCGTGCCATGCTACTGCGAGCCCGTCACTCATGGATGCGATGTTGTCTGGGCCGGTTTGGTCAACCATGAGGTGCGAGGGGCAGGTGCGGGAAGGGGATTCACGGTGGGAGACGTGGGCGGAAGGCAATGGGCTTGCGTAACGGTAAGGCGAGAAGCCTCGAGTCGGCGAAGTAGAGCTTGAGCTTGAGGCCAAGCTGCTCGTAGTTGATGCCGCCGTGGCCGCGCAAGTAGAGGAGGGGGAGTCGTAGCGGTCGAGGCGAGATTTGGATGATGAATGCGCGCGCGCGGACATGGATGATGAGAACGGGCCAATGCAAAGTGAACCAGGAGGTACGCGCGCTGGACAAGAGGAAGGACACGTACCGATTCCGCCTTGCGCCACCGTATATTATAATGCGCTCCGCCAGCGTGTAGATCTACTGCCAACACTCGAGCAAGTAGCTGACCAAGTTGCCGCGCACTGTAGGCGCATACTAAGTGTACGTCGACGGGAAGGGAGAACAGAGCCTCTGAGCATTTGTCTCGCTCCTCCGTGACAATGCTCAAAGTCCGTGCTTCATGAAAAGGGTAATGAACAATGTAATGATACAAATCGAACTGTGCTAATACATGAAGCCCGTGGACATCCTTGATAATCGCCACATTGATCCAGAGACAGAACACAATCCTTCCCCATAGGCCGCCTACACATCGAGAGAAGATGATGCATCCACCTTGCTTCCTCCGACCAAACGATTGTACCGCACTTGCAGATCTTCCTCAGCTATGTTAGGCTCCATCGCACCATCCCGAATGCACGGACGACCCACCTGTATGCACCACCGTCATGTCCGCCAGAGTAGCCCGGAGGTCCGCGATCATCTCGGTATGCTCTTCAAAACCCCTTATGTCAGCGTCTGTGACACTGGCCAGTGCCAGTCGAGTGGGGACATACCGAGGAGTTCCTGGTTAAAGCGCTCCGCCTGCTCTTTCCGCACGGCCACCTCCGCCTTCAGCGCTTCGTTCAGGTCGTCCGTATATCAGCAGGCCCTCCCATGCAAGAAGTATAAACCCGGCGCACCTGTGACCTTCAGCTCGAGCTCAAACTTCGCTGCCTTGACGTCGTCCATCTCAAACACAATGTCGGTGTAGTGGGACCAGGCTCTGTTGCAACTGTACACGAGTCTCGCGGTGGGGTCCGGTAGGCGCTCGAGGTGCTCGACGAATTCCACGGAGTCGCTCCAAGCGAATTCCGAGGCCAGACCGCGCTGCAGATAGTCATCTAGATTGTCGGCAGACTGAGAGGCACTAGAGATTGGGAATGCCAGAGACGCAGGAGATTCTGGCTGTTCAAAGCCAGCCGACGAGACGTTCGACCCGGAGTTGGGAAAAGGAGCGGGCACGGATTTGAGAGGAGAACCAGCGGTCGAGGCGGAGAGCATAAGACTGTCAGAAGACCACGCAGTCAAGAAGCCGCTAGAGGAATCAGAGAAGCTATGAACGGAGTTGCTTTGTAGGTCCTCGGTATAGTCATGCGAGACAAGACGGAGAGGTCCACGGGCGGCGATTACAGAGGGTTTGTCTTCGAGAAGAGGGATAGAGTCGACTAGCTGTCCTTCTTGCGCGGCAGACAAAGGGTCTTTGGTGGTGTCGTTGTCAAGGGGAGAGCTGCTTGCAACCCCATCGACGTCAGATCCAGTCGAGGAGACAGTCAGAGTCCCCGAGTCGTCAAAACTTGCATCGAGTGGACTAGTACTGCAGCGCCGCTTGGGATGGATAGGCTCCTCGCCGTTGTCGTCTATGGGCCCGTAGGGCGACCGCTTGCGAAGCGGCAAAGCCTCCTGCGCATCTTCATGTTCTTCCTTCGCTATCATTGGAACATCGGGCGCGCCGTTGTCGCTGTAGGACAGAGGAGAGATAGTGGATCCGCGGTCAGTCATGCCGGCGAGGAAGCGTATGACAACTTACGCGTATACTTCGACAATCTCTTGGCTGTATGCGGATCCCGTCAGCCTGAGCAGTATACAAATACGACACTCACATCGCGTAACGTTGATGAACAAGCGATGGATCAACTCGAAGACATTGGATCCCGGACCGTGCCTCCTCGACGACTTGCGCCTACAACAATGCCCACCCTGACGTCAGCCTATGGCCATATTCGATGAGATCGGATACTCGTACCTTCTCAACACCATCCTTCCCAAGCCGCCAGACACATACGACCTCTCCGCGTCTTCCAGTCAGGATCGTCGTAGATGGAGGCGGTATCAAGAATTTCTCAAGATCTTCGCGGACCATACGCGATTCGAAGCCCTTCGAGTCATCTTCGCAGACGGTGTGCCACTCGGAACGAACCCTGTAGCTTCGATGGTTGATGTCGTAGATGACCATGACGGCGTAGGGTGAGCCGGAGCCGGAGCTTGAGCAAGGATGCGGAATAGGCATGGTAGTAGTTCGCCAGAGTGAGAGAATGGTTTCGAAGAAGGAGCGTAGTAGAAGACGAAGAAGAGATTAGGCTGGGAAATTCAGACTTGGCGATGCGGACAGGAAGAAGGAGAAGAGGTTGGACGAACCGATGCGACAAGTCAGTTGGCAACTTGGCACGGTGCAGCGTTTGAACCGTGTTGTGACAGCGCAGCGTCACGCACACGCGCACGGCGAGCGTGACGCCCAAGCACGCCGCAAGACGGACTGAGTCTCCTGCCTCTGCAGCTCTTGTGATCCAAGAAGCAATGAGGGCCTATCCAGTTGATGTCGCCCACTGCAACCCGGGTCCCGGACATCTTAGAGCTCGTATGTATATGGATTTGTCAGAGTGCTGACAGTGATGCCACACCGGTGAGTCACGGTCTCATGTCATGATTGCTGACATATACTGATACTCTGCGGAAAGCTTGATTGTAGTACTACGTCCAGGCGCAGCTGTCTACATTCACAATCGATGCACGGAGTCTGCAGTTCCTCAAGATGTATGCCATGCCAGTGTGCGTAACCCGTGTTCGCCTAGATTTGAACGATTATAAGGAGAGCCCCGTGGCTCAATCACTCACAATGAGATGACACATGGCAACCACGAACTAGTACGCAGTATCGCCTGCGTACTACTTCGTGTTCGCCGTGATATAGCGTCAAAGTCATACAATGAGGTTGCGGTGTCGTGGACAAAGGGGTGTGGATGTAGTTTGTAATTATAGGGTGCAGACTGAGTGGGCCAACCGAGCCAGAGACATTACCAGCCGAAAACACGCAGAATCTGTACGGGCCTAGAAAGCTTGGCCCGCCCCAACATAGAAACCGACGGCCTCCAACTTAGCGCGCGGCCCTTAGACGCAGCGGTCAGCACTGTGAAGATATAGAAGACTAGCACGGATCGCCTACCTGGCACCTCGGCCCTCATGTGTTTCATCCAGAGCTCTACTCGCGCGCGATCATCCCACATTTGCGTCGTCAATATCTCTATATGTCCACGGAGATCTTGCTTCCCTTGTCAGCACACCGAGGAAGAGGTACACATGGAGAGAACGCACCAGATATCTCGCTTTGTAAGTCCAGCTGCGTCCTGACGAGCTGTCGGCTCAGCGCTTCTCGCAAAGAGCCATGAGCAAACTTCGAAGGAACACAGGTGAACGCAGCGCAACGACTTACCCTGAGCCGAACGCTCCGCGTGATCGCGCCTGCCGACTGTGTCGCCTAGCTGTTGCTCGAGCATAGCATTCTGTTCTGCATGCCGAGCGCGTTCCACTTCAAGCAAGCCTCGTTCCACCTCGAGCTGGCCCTGCGCAGCTGCCAACCGACCCTCGGCAATCTTGACAGCCTCGACTTTGGCCTTGAGCTGGGCTTTCAACCCTGCAAAGCGATAGTCACCGTCAGCATCGTGGGTGGCCCTTACCTCACCGCCTTACTGTTTTCACGGGCCCACATCAGCCGCTCGCGGTTTTGCACACACGCGCCCACACGCTCCATCTCGTGCTCATGGGCCACGACATCACGCTCGAGACTCACAACTTTTACCTCGGCGGCGGTTGCGGCGGCCACGGCACGCTGCAAACAATCCTTGAGGTCATCGAGCGGGCCGGGCATATGTCTGTTGCGAGCGTCTTGGTTGGCCCGAGCCTCCTGATACGGCGGCGGTGCATTCTCCTGCCGGTGGGTGGTACCAGTTGGCACGAGGGCTTGAGCGTCGTCCGTGACTTCTTGCTTGATCGCCACTCCAGTGCCGGGTGCAGCAGCCCCGGTAGGAATAGCGCGAACAGCGGTACTCGTGGGCTTGGTGGTCTGGTTTTGTCCTGGTCCGGCCTGAGCGACGGCGCGTGGAATATTCTCGATGGGAGCCAACACGTTAGTTCCCCGGGAATGTTGAGGGGCCCGGACACCCGGACGTGTGGCTGCAGCGAAAGGCTGAAACTGAGGAACCTCGGTAGATTTGTTGACGCCCGGAACAGTGCATCCAGATCGGTCGCCAGTAGTACGCTGGGCCTCCCCGTCCTCCCGAAGACGCTTGCCGTGGGGCCCGGCATCGTTGTCGAAGGACGGGGAGCGCGATCGCTTTGTCGACCCGGACGACTGAGCTTGGGCGGCGGGCGGTGCTTCCGGCGTGCCGCTAGGTCGTCCTAATTCCTCATCTCTTCACGTTCTGTCAGCCTCCGCGACTTTGCGCAGAAAGACAATAAGACAAACCGAATCTCGGCCTGAACCTTCGAACTGAACGGTTTGAAATTTTGATAAGCATACGAGCTCTGGGGGCTACGTTGTGGATGCACTCACATATTCATGGCCTGTAGTCTGTTATTGTATGACCTGAGCTCCGTCCCGCGCCGTGTCCTACTCGGAAGAAACTGTGCGACAGCGGCGCGCTGCGGATAGACGTCAAGGGTGAGCGATGATTTTCTCTGTCACAGAATTGAGAGGCTTGCCACAGAATCAGTGTTACCCAGATGAGGGACCACATTCCACGTGCATCGGAGCACCAGCCCGCTATCTTCCCAAAAGCTTGTGATGACGGGTGGAACATGATGCTGTGGAATACCGAGGTTCCGGAGGTCGGCTGCGAGTACTGCCTCGACGCGATACTTGTGCTCGAGTTCTCTATGCTGGCGGGCCAACCTCTTCTTCTCGCCGCTGTAGTGGATATCCAAGATGTAATGTTGCATATTTGGGTGTGCTTAGGTGTAGTATGTGTCGCCGCCGAAAAGAAAGGATAGGTGGTAGAGAAGAACCGAGGATGAGCGCGCCGGTTCTTGGAGTGATGGCGGCTGGAGCGAAGCTCAGCCCAGGTTCTGAGACCGACCATGCCGCTTCGCTGTCAGCCACCATCTCTCACTGCACGTCACCACATCGGGCTGCATCGTGACAGAGTAACGATACCTCGGCGTGCCTTCCTCGAGTGCCAGAGCGGCCCCTGCATGGTGATACTTGTGCAGCCTGATTGTGATGCAGTCAACATCGCTCGGAGAGTCGACGGCGGGAGACCTGCTGTCAGCGCTCTGGCAGCGGCAACTTATAAATTATTGCCGAGGGTTCTCTCGGGCTCGTGCGCCAATATATGTCAACACAATCACGGTTTCTTGGCAACTACGGCTGTAGCACTTCAAGCCCACTAGTATCATAGTTAGCCGTTAGGCGTAACGCAACGGATAATACGAATGCAAACCCGAATGTCATTGTCGTCAATTTCCGCAACCGGTACGACTTCTGGGCCACCTCCAAGCTGAATGACACTAGTGATATACGAGCATGAGACGTCGACAGCGTTGGCAGATGTGAAGCTTGGCCGACGGCGGTTTGGGATCCACATGTGGCGAATCACGTTCGGTGTCCTGATCCTGTTTAGGAAGGTTGAACGACGTCGCTGATTGCTCTGACCATGGCCCCACGGGTGTCCCTCTGTAAAACCACTCACCCTGGATGACGCACTCGAGAGCGCAGAAAAAATTGACGTGCATTGAAACCAAGCCTTGCGAAGAAGAGCTGGCATCAGAATAAAATGTCAAAAAGTGTGAGGCAGCGCATCCCGAACCCGAGGGAGCGCGCGCACCGGTACCCATGTACAGTGCACGGCCCGCGCCATCAGTCACCACTTGGCCAAGTGAACGAGTTTTCTAAGCTGCAAACCTGGTGAAGTCCCCATCTTGGATTGCCTTTTCGGGAATTTTAATGTGTCATCGTGCTGCGTCGTTCGTGTTCCACGGACTGACACTGCCAGCGGTGAGACCGGTAACGCCTTGAGGTCGTGAATGCTCGAGCCCGCCAGTTTCAAATTCAAGCTTGTGGGTTCGAATGTGACGCGAACGGCCTGTGTGGTGTGATTAGCTAGAGCGGAATGTCAACTACTTACAAGGAACATCAGACGGGTGCTTCGGTGGGAACGACACGGAGGCATTCAACGAGGCGCCCCTTGGCGATCTCCAGATCGCGAGCAGGTTTAGATTTTAGGTCCGATGCATGCGCCGCGGAGCTTTTCCCTCTACGACCAAACGGCCGTAGTCCTCACGACAGATAAACTGTACCACCTGTCCTCCAGAACGCGCAGTAGGGAGCATCACAAACTTGGTATAAGGGGCTTGCTTGATTCCGAGCTGTGTTTCTGAAAACATGAGCACTTCGGTCCTCAAAATATCCGAGTCTGTGAGTAGTTAAATTACGACTGACCGGGGATCTTCAGTACTCAGTGCTTGGGTACGACGTCATGCTTCTGAAAGCTTTGGACGTCGGTATACACATCACGCACTTCATCAGCGAATTCATTCATTGCTAGCCTTCAACCGCGCAAGCAAACCTACCTAAGCCGGAGTTAGCGAGCTTCACTCTCAATGTGCGCGGAAGACTCACACGTCGCCTCTGCCTCCGGGCCCCTCTATCTTCATGTTAAGCCGCGTTAAAGTACATCAATTGCTTGAACAGCACCGTTAACTTCTGTGCGTCACGTCGCATGTCCGTAAAACTTCTAGCCAGCCGAGCATCATTGCGAAATTATTGCGCATGGACCCGCTGAGGGAACGAAAAAGGTGAGCGGGAGTATCACGCTGGTTGACGTCGCCGATGGCAAGCTGGCAGCTGTACGGGTTCGGACTCCATAGTGGTGAATCACCTCCCGATTAGGAAGGTTGAGCGACGTCGTACGCTGCCACGATCGCGGCTTCACCGGGACCACTTGAGAAAATCACACAGCACGTACCATGCACTGAGCATTGCACGAGAATGTTGTGGACATCGAGACCAACACGTTGGGAGATGATCTGCGGCAGAAAAAATGATGTAAAAAGTGTGAGGCAGCGCATCTCGAACCCGAGGGAGCGCGCGCACCGCAGCCCATGCAGTGCACGGCCCGCGCCATCAGTCACCACTTGGCCAAGTGAATGAGTTTTCTAAGCTGCAAACCTGATCAAGTCCCCATCTTGGATTGCCTTTTTCGGGAATTTTGTTGTGTCATCCTGCTGCGTCGTTCGTGTTCCACGGACTGACACTGCCAGCGGTGAGGCCGGTAACGCCTTGAGGTCGTGAATGCTCGAACCCGCCAGTTTCAAATTCAAGCTTGTGGGTTTGAATGTGACGCGAACGACCTGTGTGGTGTGATTAGCTAGAGTGGAAGTCAAACTACAATGAACATCAGACGGGTGCTTCGGCGGGAACGACACGGAGGCATTCAAAGCGCCCCTTGGCGATCTCCAGATCGCGAGAGGGTTTATGTCAAGTTCGGGTCCAATACTTGCGCCGCGGAGCTTATTCTGCCCTAGCCAAGATCACATCTCTGTCAAACGGCTGTTACCCGTGGTCCTCACGACAGATAAATTATACCACATGTCCTCCAGATTGCGTAGTAGGGGGCATCACAAGCTTGGTATAAGGGGATTCCTTGACTCCGAGCTGTGTATCTGCAAACATGAGCACCTCAATATGGTATGCGAGCAGTAATGACTGACCGGGGATCTTCGCTTGCCAGTGTGTACGACGTCATCCCTCCGAAAGCTCTGCAATGGACGTCGGGATACACATCACGGTATTGATCAACAAACTCACTTACTGCTAGTCTTCAACCGCGTAAGCAAACCTACCTGGAGACGCAGCGGACTGAGCGAGTTTCACTCTCAACGTGTGCAGAAGACTCACACGTCGCCTCTCCCTCCGGGCCCCTCTTTCTTCATGTTAACCCTCGTTAATGTACATCAATGGCTTGGACTACTCTCAAGGGGTAATCCGATGAACCATGCGCACAAGACCGTCCACAACGATGTGCCAACGCTGCGGCTTACAGCGTAGGCTGGTCCATCTACTCGATGATCTCCCATGAGGCCGAGAGAGATCTGACTTGAGAGCACTGTGAACAGGGGAAGCATTGGGAAGCACTTGCGGCCGACAACTCGCCCCTACAGGCACTATGGTCCGGTACGTATGACGTCAGTCGGGTTCAGATGAACAGTGAGAAAAACGAACGACCATGAAGCAACGAGGGCCCACGATCTTCGCCTGGGATGATTTCGACTCGGACAACCCTTGGAGCTCTGCGAACGGGATCTATGAACAACTCGGAGTCAAATGCTGCATGTGAGAATGCGGTCTTCCGCTCCGTCGTATGACAACTTCCCTCCCACCTCGCTTTCGACTAGATCACATTCCAATAGTCAAGCCCCGTCACGGTGACTCATCTTCGCAAAGCCTTTCCTTGAGGCGCCCCAGGCCTTCCCCATCGCATCCTCCCACACAACGCCAGCGAAGGGAACACGCACAGCGCAACTTGAAGGTAGTACAACTGCCACCCACCGCCGAACCCAATTCGAGAGTCAGCTTCAGCCCGGACTTGAACAATAGGGGGACGCAGAGGAGAGGGCGGAGGACGATGGGGTCATTGAAGCGGGCATAATGGTCGTCTACAGCACTTCAGCAACACAAATACAGTACAAGACCGTGTACACGTAGCACCAGACGTGTGTTCAGGCGGGTACAACATACCCACAATAATGATACCACGCCTATCCTCTCGTCCCAGTCCCACTACACCTTGATGCCCCGTTCCGGGTCGCTGAGCGCCGCGATCTGGATGAACGCGTCCATCAACGCCGGCACGACGAAAGGCGCCGCACACTCTCGGCGCGCATCCGCGAGCACGCCCTCCACTCGCTCGCGGCGCCGCCTTTCCTCGTGCAGGGCGGCCTCCGCGCCGCGCCGCGCCTCCGTCTCGGCTTGCAGCTGCGCGCGAAGGGCTTCGCATCCGACGACCGCTGTCAGCGACGAGTTTCCCACTTCGCCTGCCCACGCACCTTCAACCGCGTCCTGAGCCGGGTCGTCGCGGTGACGCTCCGGCGACCCCAGCCTCTCCTGCTCTCTGATCCACTCTGGGCCTTGCCTCTTCGCCCGCTCGAGCTGCTCGACCAACGCCGCCTCCCGCGCGCGCAGCGCCGCCATCTCCCTCCGCACGTCCCACACCTCTCGTGTCAGCGCGCCCGCTGCGCTGGAAGCTGTCATCGTCGAGCTCGCGGTCGTCGCCGCGCTCCGCGTCGAGAACACGGATTGCGCGGGCGACTCGGAGGCACTGGAGAGGGATGGGCTCGAGTGGCCGGATGTGGGAGGAAGGAGGCGGGGTGTGTGTGTATGCGTGATGCTATGCGGGGTGGTGGTGGTGGCGTTGCTGTGGATGCGGGTAGCTGTGTGAGCGCTGGTGATGGTGTGAGGAGTTCGTGGATCTGTATGCGAAGGAGGGAGTGCGCTGCGAAGGATCGAGTCGTGGACCTCTTCTTCGAGTTTGGGGATAACGAGGTCGTGCGTTTTGGAAGACGACCCTGCGTAGCTCGCCGGTGTGGATGCTGCAGCCTGAGTGTTGCTTGAGTTCCAGGCAGCGGAAGGCTCCGTCCTGCGTGAAGGCGTTGCGAACTCTGATTTCGATGACGTATTTGGTGCCGAGGGCGTTGTCGAGTGGGGGGTCGCTGGCGAGCCTGTCGTGAGCGACAGTGGCGGCGGAGATTCTCTCTTCCAGACAGGCTTGTCGGGTAGCAGATGTTTGTGATATGCTGCAGTGGACCGTTCTCCCGTCGAGCTATAGCTCGGAGTCCTTGCTGCCGATTTTGCTACTATGTAGTCAGCAGTCTAGGTCAGGCTCTCATCCAGAACCACAAATTGAACAGACCTTGGTACGTCGTGGTTGGATATGAAGTCGGATTTGCCATAGCTTCTTTCCTCGCGATGTACGTCGACTTCACCGCACCAGGCGCCTTCCCGTAGCCCGAGACGTCTTCAGGTCCATTGCGTGTCACGTTCTTCTTCCACTTCGACGGAGCAGTGCTAGGTGCACGAACAATCATATGCTTCCCGCTAGCATCCATGGGTGATTAAAATGTGAGCCACACGCCCATATACCGAGACAGACGTACCTGCCCTTCAGCTCGACTCTCGTGCTTCCAATGGCAAACGCAGGTGAGCGATAGACCGACGGCAGGATAGCACGCGAAAGCATACATCGACAGCTCCAAGAATCCCTCCGCATCGCGGCGCATAGTATAGAACGCCCGCAACACCTCCTCCTAGCCCGTCCGATCAGCCTCCCCTCATACCGCGAGTGGACAGTGATAGAACTCACTGCGCCCTTTCCTTCATCCCACGTACAAACTACGAACCCCGTGCGCCACGCCCTGAGCATACACTCGGCTGGTGCAGGCAGCCCGAGTGTGCGCAGGTCATCCCCCAGGAATCCCGCGAGGTACTTGTCTGTGTCTTCCTGGTAGATGTTGAAGAGCCGCGCCTTCTCTGCGCGGTACTGGATGAGGAGGGTCAGCATGCTCTGCGGGAGCGAATGCAGCGGCAAGTGTACGGAGGAAGAGAAGGACCACGACCGGCGACCACCGGGAATAGCCGGGAATGCGGACGCCCTCGTGCAGCTCTGATCGGGATCGGGATCGGGGGGAGTGCTCGACTGTATCG
The DNA here is from genome assembly GCF_022264815.1 of Rhodofomes roseus. Classification (NCBI taxonomy): domain Eukaryota; kingdom Fungi; phylum Basidiomycota; class Agaricomycetes; order Polyporales; family Fomitopsidaceae; genus Rhodofomes; species Rhodofomes roseus. Next base: position 146,531 of record NW_025952979.1, on the reverse strand, counting down.
GGCTAGGATGGCCGTCAGGTACTTGCCGGTAACTTGCCGGGAACATACCACTGGCACTGAGCTCTTATTTAATTTGACTACTGTACCTCCGCTTCACAAACTGTCATGCTGGCATTATGTATTAGACGTACCTTTCAAGGATGTCCATAATACCAGCATCTGAAACGCTCGCGTTTCGACGGAATTATACTTAGGAGCCCTCTTCGCCTGACCGCTGACGTGGTTGAGAGCCCGGCTGGGATCATGAGACATGGGCGAACTAGTAGTACCGCGCTGGCCTCGCTCAAGGCACACACAGAAAGTACAACAAAGTCCACGGTATGTCAACCAATACACATCCAGTCCACGCTGGTAGCATCGCACGCCATCCACAGCACCCTCCCTTCACCTCCTCGAAGTTACTCCGGCAGCCTCACAGCACGTTAATCCCGGAATAGCTACACACTCCAAGCACAGCAGCACCGATCAAAGCCGCAACAGCTGCGCGCCTCATGTAGGTGCGCGCGGTGATGCGGCGTGCGCCGATGATGCCCGCCGCGTCGATGGCAGCGATGTCCTCGGTGGTCAATTCTACGCACATGCATGGATGGAACACAGCATCAGTGAGTGTTCTAATAGCAGGTGTGGTAGACTGACCGAGGTCGCCCGCAGCGAGGTATCTCTCAAGACGATCCTTCTTCGTGCTCGCCCTGGACAAGAACGCGAACAGTCAGCCAGGTACCCGATGAAACAAACAACGACGTACGTTACAACCACAACGCCTTTCGCCTTCGCCCACGCGAGGAGGACCTGCTCGGGCTCTGAGTCAAGCCGCGCCGCGATCTCCTTGAGCGGCTTGTCAACGGGGCCGCCGGTGTGGTGCGTGAGCGGACTGCACGAGACGACGGAGTCAACTGAGCGCTCGGACGGTGAAATGAAATTGGAGGAGATACGCACGTCAGTATGCTGTATGCCTCGCTCACTATCCCGTTCTTGTTCCCAAACTCGACGATGGGTGCCTGCGAGGCGAGCACGTAGGGGTGGAACAGGATCTGTCAAAGCAAGTCAGTCATGAGGCACTTCTCGTGACGATGGCAGACAAGCCTGATTAGCGACGGGCTTAATTTTGGCAGAGTCGAGGAGGGTTTGGAGTTGCAGGACGTTGAAGTTGCTGACGCCAATGCTCCTGAAGCTGAAGTCAGCATGTCCATCCCACGATCTAAATGAACCAGCATACTTCACCAGTCCGTCAGTCTGTAGCTTCTCCATCTTCGACCACGCAGTGGGGATGTCCGGCACAGCCAGACGGGGGTGGTGGATAAGGTAGAGGTTGACATAGTCCACGCCCAGCTATCGCGACCTCGTTAAACACGTCGCGCCGCTCAGAGATGTTCACGGACCACTCACGTTCTGCAAGCTGTTTTGGATGGACGTCTCGATCCCTAGCCCGTTCAGCCCCGAATACTTCGTTGTGATCCAGAGGTCCTCGCGCGCGAGCCCGCTCTCGTGGATCGCGATGCCCGCCTCGTACTCGTTCCTGTACGACTGTGCCGTGTCTTCGAAGGTCACCAGATAAGCGCGAGGAAGGAGGGGAATTGCGAGGGTCTGAGGACGCACCGATGTGACTGAACCCGACCGAGAGCGCCTGGTCGACCTTGTCGGTCGACTGCTGCCCGCCGCCGAGCGTCCACGTTCCGAACGCGATGCTGGGGATGCTCGTCCCTGTTCATGTGACCGACGCCCGCCCGCCCGACAACACGATTTGCAGAATCGCCGTCAGCTCACGCGAAACCTCAAGCAACGCGCACGTACCGTTGTTCAGCTTGATGAGGTCCCAAGTCATCTTGCGAGTTCAGAAGGAGAGCGACGGGTGGTGGGAGGACGGAGGGAGTGCGCGGTCGAGGGGTCCTGAGAAGGACGAGCTCGCAACCAGGGAATGTTCTTGCGCTCGATATAGCTCGACCGTGTATGAGAGCGCATGAGGTCAGTTATCGCCATGCCGCTCTACGGCGCGCCGCTCCTTCCTGCTGACGCGGTCACGTGCAGCGCGTCGCAGCGATAAGCCACGCGAGGCTTTGCGAGCCGGTACACTTCAACTGGGAGTAATTCTGAAAGCATATTTATGTATGAAGCAGGGAACTAATAACAAGCAACAGTACTGCAAGAGAAGAACATTGCTCCACAACGCAGCAGCCCAAGAAGACACTTCTCAGTCAACTTCAACCCAATGAATTTACCTCTCAGCGTGCGCGAGGAACCTCTGAATACCGGACCCTCCTTGCAATCCTCGAGATCGGCCCCGACGCAGCAGGAGAGACGTTCCTCAGAGTAGACACAACAGGCGCCATAGGCTCAGAGAGCCGCGGCTTCAGGGCGGCTTTGAGCTTCGACGGACCAGAACCAGCCATAGACGTCTTGCCAGCCGGAGTACGGACGGGAGTCGAGACGGTCCTCAAGCGAGCGACGGAATACTTCGCATCGAACGATTTGAGACTCGGACGGACGGGGGTGGAGCTGGGGATACGAGATTGAAGGCCGGAGGGTGCCTTGACACCAGATGCACCAGGGGTCCTCGGAGTAGGTATCGCAGAGGTCTTGGGCGTAGCGGCCGGCTTTGGAGTTGCACTGAGAGCAGAGACGGGGATCCTGGCGATGTTGGAGGCGCCTCCTTGGTCACTTACGGCCCTGCGAGGAACAGCGGGGATACGAGGCCTCAAAGGAGTCGCCGCGCCTGAAGCTGAGACAGTCCGGCCGAGAGACATACGACCAATACATGGCAGCTTTGAGGGCGATGCAGCAGTGTTAGATGGGAAGGATGTGCTCGTACAAGCCGCGCTGTTCTTCGGTTGGACGCCCGGTGCCTCTTGCGCTTCTTGCTCCGTGTCAGAGGTCGGTACGTCCAGTTCGTCAGGCAATGCGTCAGACACGCCTACAGCTTGAGTCGACCCGTCGACGGCGCACGGCCTGCTGGGCAGTACCACCTCGAAGCCACGAAGACGCGGTTGAGGCACCGGGACGGGAAGACCCTGGACGAGCTTCGCAACAGCCTCAAGCTCGCCCAGAGTCTCGAGCATATCCTTCGGCAGGCCTACTATGCGCCCGTCCTGTGTATCAACTTGACGCGGACCTTCCATGGCAGGAGCGAACAGGTCCGCGTCTCCGAGACCAGCAGCACCCGGTGCACTTCCCGCAGAAGGGGAAGCAGATGTCTCTAGCACGCAGCCCTTCGCACTCACATCAGAGTCCCCGCCGCGACCCTCAGTCCTCCTCGCCTGTCCTCCATGCTTCCTAGGCCATAGCGAATACCTCGACGCAAAGCTCGCCGTAGACCCCGAACTCCCGAGGGCGATGAACGACGGTGTCGCGAGCATGAGCGACTCCTTCGCGGGGGCGGGCGCTGCGTGCGACTTCAGCCAGGTCCTGCCCTGCCTCCTCGCCTTCTGTAAGTTTACAGTCCCCTTCGGGTTTGCATCGCATGCGCCGATTGACACGGTACTTGATCCGTCGGTGTTGTGTACGGCGACGAAGGATGGTGTGGGCATGAGGAGGCATGGGCCTGTGAGCGTGGAGGTCGGGATACAGACCGAGGCGGAGTTGGGCACGCCGTTGGTATCGGGCATCGTGGCGGGGACGCCGTTTAGCTGGAACAAAGGTGTTGGCTTCGACGGAGAGGTGTCAGCGCATTGACCGGGCTGGCGGTGCGGCAGAGGGTGGAAGACCTTCCTGGGCGACTTCGGAATCGACGTGCGGCGGGTATGCGTCATGTGGGGCGCCCGAGCCTGACGCTGGTTCTCCACATCGGTTCTCGCGGGGAAGCTGGTGGCCTTTGAAGGCGAGACAAGATCCTTGGTCGTCTTGAGAGGAGAGCCAACATTGTCTGTTGGCGACTTCGCTGGACTGGCGCAACCGTGGATGACTTCCGTCAAGATCCTCTGTGCCGGATCTTGTTGAGCATGGTGGTCTTCCTTCCTAGGAGAATGGGAAGAGACGGAGAGCGGTGCAGATTGAGGTCCTCCCGTACTGCGGCGAGGTGCGGGTATGCGTGAGGGAGATGCCATGGAGGAACAAAGCAAGCGACTGAGCCAACAGAAAGCAGGCACGAAGCGGAGACGAGACGAGAGACCAAGTGGACAGGACTGCACACCTTTGACTTAAAGGCTCGTCCATGTCAGCCGTAGGTCGCTAGGTCTCGACCACGCCCGACCTGAGCAGCGGCTCGCGACAAAGAGTCAGCCACTTGTACAAACGGAACGTGGAGGCATGTCAGTGTCCGGGTAGGCATTACCAATAACATGTACCCATTTGTTCATGCAGAGTCCAGACGAGAATGGCACGTAATGTGGTCCGTCGTCCGGCGAGACGTATCCGAGTTTGCGAAGTCTGGTCGACTCGTAGGCCAGCCGCCGCTGCGGCATATATGCGCATCTGACCACCACGCAATGAGATCTAGAGAACGCGATGTAACAAGGGGAGCGGAATACGGCTGCTGCGATTCCCAGAGCTAGTATATCAGCATAGGGTAAGTTGCGCGGTAGGCTGACAGAAACAACGGGTTACGCACGTCTCGAAGACCCTACACCGTTGAGCTGACCCGAGATTCATACCTCCACATACCCTTTCGAACGGGCTGCATGCTCTTTCCTGGTTGACCTGCGAGCCGGCCAAAGCCCAAGAGCGCACAAAAGGGTCGTCTGCCAGTGACTCGCACTTGTTGACGGTAGCCTTGGGTTGTTCCGGAAAGCGGTTATGACAATCAGCCTCGGAGCTTCTCAGATGCACGAAGACTTGGAATGAAGAAAAGTCTGGCAGCAAGCCATGCTAAAGGCAGGCCGGGGCGAGGACGATAACGACCGGAGGAGGGACGGCGTCACGAAACTGACACAACACCACGGTCACGTGGGCTGTGCTACGCGTCGAGCGGCGTTGTGTCGCGTTCGCGACTTCGTTGACAACTTGCCAACTACATATCATCACAACATGATTCTTCATCACTCCCTCGTCGTGTCAGTATAGATCTAGCTTACTTTACGTGAATGTAAGCGGGGTCAAGTGCGCATGCCAGATAGCGATGACTACCTCTTTTTTGCAAGCGGCTGTGCTATGATACCATGATGTCGACGTCCACGCGGAGGCTCGCGGCGCAAAATGACGCTGCACCTACCTTAGGAGCCCCCGTCTTAGATCCGTAGGAAGAGTGCCAGTGAAACCCGGTCTCTGGTCGCCCAAACATCCACGCGCGTAGGTTGTTGTGATTAGGCTGCATATATTGTCGAGGAACAGTAATAGTTTGTGCTAGAATGACGCGAGCCGTGAATGTCCACCTACCCAGGTGCTCAGCAAACGCTGGGCATCTATGTCCAGCCATGACCGAGTCAACCTGTGCCGCGCCAATCTCGACTCAATCTCGAACCCCGGGCCTAAAGTCAGCAAAGGGAATATACTGAGACGCGCGACGCTACACACCTCTGCCTTGTACGAGAATATCGTCAATCGTCCGCTCAAACGCTATCCAGAGCTCACAGTGAGGTCTAGTTCGACCAGCAAAAAGAACGAACACCCACCAACGAGGTCCGCGCGATCCTGCTCTCCCCCAGTCGCCTCCGCCGCAGCCTCCCGTTGCGCGATCTTGCCGCACACTTTCTTGATGTCCGCCGCGGCAACTTGAAACGCGGATGCGCTCGCTGAAGGAGTCCCGTCGTGTTCTCCGAGGGTACTAGAGCGCCCAGATGGAACTTGGCAGACCGTGACGTCGTCGCCAGCGTTGACAAGAGCGACAGACTCGGACCCAGACACAGACCCAGACACTCTAGCACCACTAGCGATATTCCCAAGATCATCCAGCGCGTTCTTGCCAGCAGAAGACAGCTCGAGCCCGCGGGTCGCCAGAGGGAGTCGCGCAGTGAGGTCGGCCGGTTGTTCTGCCGTCTGCACCGAGGTATCACCAGGTCCGTTGAGCGTCGGCGTTTCGCCAATCGATGTGTTCTCCTTGTCGGCCGCGCCTTCAGCCTGAGAGCTACGAAGATCGCCTAGAGGGGGCTGAGCTTTTGTACGTTCTGATGAAGCTTGATCGAGCACATTGTCGGAGGCAGTGGTAGGTTCAGGTTCGAGGACGGGTGAAGCGCCAAACAGACCGCTGCAGTCATGGTCGGGAGAATGGCTCTTGGACCTGGGTAAAGCGTTGTCCTCAGAAGCTGACTCGATAGAGACCGGTGACTGAGGACTTGAGCTTGAAGCATGCTTCCTTGTCTCGTCTGAGTTAGCCTCGGTATCAACCCGAGCGCGCTTGGACGGAGACTGTTCCTGGTGAAGGGGCGAGGACGGTCGCTTGTTGGATGCTGCGTTCTCCGAGCTTGTCGTATAAAGTCTGTGCCAACATCAGCATGTCTGACGGTGTAAAATAGCTGCCGGTTGTCGCTTACTCTGGTATGTCCCAGCCTGACCACCTGATATTGATACTGCAGGGAGCAAGTCAGCGCGCGTTCCATCCCTAAGTGCGTAGCACGTCACGGTACGTACATCCTATGGTTGCGCTTCAGAAGCAGGTCCGTGAATGACAAGACGTGTGTCACAGAATCGCGTAGGTGCACCTACGCTCGTCGAAGGTCTGAGGTCAGCGTACACAGGTCGATGCAGGCAACTGTTCCACCTACGACACGGCGCGTCTTCGTCTCGTCCCACGAACAACGAATACAAGCAAACTCCGGATCGTCAACGAGTACCTTGAGCAGGTCGGGCTGCGGGATGTAGAAAGTGCGCAGGAAGTCGCGAGTTTGGTGCCTCCAGTATTGGTACGAATGTTTCTTGTTCCTTACGGTGATTGGGCCCATGAGGCGGGGGTCGAAGTCGATGTCCGCGACCAAAGCGAAGTCTGGCTGCTTCTGAGACGAGAGCCACGCAGGCTCTGCTAGTAGTGGAGGCGCAGGTCCGGGCATAATGATCGTTAATTTAGAACGAGTGTGAGGATGGTTATGTGTGGTTATTGTAGCGCAGGGTCGCCTTTGACTGTGGGCGGCAGTCGTATCTGCACGGGAATACCCGCAGGCCGCGGTGATGGTCGTTGGAGGTTGAGTTCGAGTTGAGGAGCCGCTGAGGACCTCGGATGTGACGGGCCTTGTTACATTGTCACCTGACTGTGACACCACGCATCCTACATGTTCATACAGCCTACAACCGTGTTCCACGGGGACGAAGCTCCGCCGCATAGTACGGACCATACTGCAGCAGTGTATGTCGGTGGGTCATCGCACGAACAAGCCAGTCGTCGGAGGCAGATGGCGGATCGACTTGGCGATCTCGGAAATGGTTGCAGATTAGTGTGGGCCTCCCACAAGATCGCATCTGTTGATCCAGGTGTCGTTCTGGTCCGACTCACTGGTCGTCAGCCCGTACTTTCGTCCGCTCGCACCTACGTCTCATCTGGAGCCATCCTCCGCAGACGTGCTCACCGCCCATTTCATTGGTGACTGCTCCCCCAACAGCACGTGCCCACCGCGGGCCCAACGAAATGCAAGACTCTCCGGACTTCCATGGTCATCAGACAAGATGAGGTGTAGGAGCACGGAGCATGGGCGCACCAGTGCCACAGACCGACCAAGCCCGGAAGACCTCGAAAGCCCGGACGACGGTGGCAGATCTTCTGCCCCGCCCGGAGTGACTAGTGGGACCCGGAAACTCGTCACTTTTTGACATTTTCGACTGTACTAGACGCGTCCTAACATCCTGTCTGGGGACTGTCTCCTGTTACACACGGCATAGGATCGATCCCCGACACGACACTAAGCGTCCCATTTTCTAATGTCCGGATGTCACTCCAGCTAAGTACTTACGTTTCTGGTCCGAGCATTTGTTCCCGGGGACACGTCGACGCCGTGACGAGCATTCACGCCGGCTTCGACCACACAAATGTGTTGATCGGTGTCTATAATGTGACGGTCACTAGCAGCAGACGCGCTTGGGTGGCTCCAAGTTCGAGCGTCTACTTACAGCTACTTACCTCCCAGTGCCAGTAGGCTTCGCCTCTCATCATCTCGTCGTACCTTTTCTCTCGGCAGCGGGATGTCGCACTTCTCAATCAGAAACCCACACGCTATGCCCTGCTACGTTCTGTACATTCGTTATTGCAGGGAGAAGGCAAAGTCGGCGCGCGATCACAAACGGCGGACCCATGCAACATCAAGCAGTACCTCGACGACGACCTCCGGACCCTCGGAGTTCCGCAGCACCCCGCGCCCACCGCGCTCTGTACTTGGGAGCATGGCGCACCAGTGGTGCGGTGCGTCTGGAACGTGGGACCTCATCAGCGCCATGCGAACGCGGCGGTATGTCTGCAGCAAAAGTTGTACTGCGAAAACTCACCGCCAACTGCGCCTTGCGCCTCCGCAGCGCAGAGCCCTCGAAGAACACCTGCCGACAAAGACACGGTAGCAGACGAAGTGCAAGCCGCACGAGAAGATGCACCGTGAATTGAACATGTGAGTCTGCGGCTGCGATGACCCAAAACACTTCCCACTGATCCTGACCGTTCAGCTCGGCGATCGACACCCAAATTACGTACGTATGCCGGGCAGGCAGTCGAATGATGGCGAGTTGATCAAATGCGCACTTGCAGGAAGAGAAACCGCACTTGCTGAAAGAGAAACCGCACTTGTAGGAAGAGAAACCAAGACGCGCCCGCATCAACGGCCCCAGCTGAGGATACTCAGCAACCCAGGTCCACAAAGCGACCATGATCACGACCACCCTCCAACGCTGGCGACGTCGGTCCCGAGAGCAAGCGCATCCGGCACAAGACTCCTCCGTTCGACGGCCAGGCATCTGGAAGCTCGCCTTGGCGCACTACCGACTTCTTCTAATGGGCTTTCAATCCTTCTCCAGCAGGTGCGAAGCTCTCTTCTGCTGCTGGACCGTCGCAAGCTGTGTCTGGCGCGAAATCAGGTGTCACTCGGCAAGGTGCTGGCTCTGGGCTTGAGGCTTGTGCTACCACGGTACTGTCTGCGATCGAGAACACTCCGCGAGTCTCCTCCACTGGTTCAGAGCAAAGTCACACCGCAAATAACTCGATGGCTGATGCTACTGGTACTGGGGCGCCTGGTTCTGGGACGACAATGCCAGATGCTGGTGCTACGGTCACTCGGTAAGCTATCGCAACTCTCGGACATCGCCGCTCCCCGGCCTCCAGTCACGCTGAAGAGAAAGCCACCGCCACTGGCAAGCAAGAAGTCGCAGACGACGCCGGCGGAGATCCCAGGGACGCGCGTACTGACAGCACGACAGAGGATGCACAGCCTGGCTCGCAACCTCGGGAATACACGGAAACTCGTAGCGGCGGCGAGCCAGGCGATCTAGACGACGATTGCAAGGCAGCATTCGAAGTCGTCATGGACACCGTGGCCGCCCTCGAGGCACGGCGATGGGGCTGGCGGCAGAGGCTGAGCCTCGGAGATAACGCAGCGCGAGAACAGTCAGATCCCCCTACAAGTTGCTCCCGTTCCCGGCTGACGCTCATATCCCCGGGAACCTGTGCAGACTTGCGGGCACAGCCCGCTGAGCAAGGGACGGCGCTGATGACACAGTGAGTGAGGAAATGAAGATGGACGGTGCGTTGTCCTTCCGATGACTATGATGTACTCACGCCTGACTATCATCTTCAGGGGCCGAGAGCTCTCGTCGGAAGCGCAGGTCGCCCGGCGCAGGATACCCGGTGCGTCAAGCTGTCGCTGTGCACCTTTCGATGCTGATGCGCGTTCTCATAGATCTGGACAGCGTCGAGAGTTGAGAGAGCTCCCCGCGAGGCGGAGGGTCGAGGTATCGATGATATGACTGCTGAGTTGCAGCGGTTGCGTTGACGCTGCCGATAACTCTTGGTCTGATGAGTATGTCAGTGAGGCGATGAGCGGCACGCCCGTTCTGTTTGTAAGTTATGTCGGTCTTTATACACAATTCTCCGACCACTCTGTGTGAAGTAGTACGCGTCATATCGCATTGAAGTGGACTTGCATAATCGTACACACTGTATAATCCAGAAATATAGACTAAATGGAAACAGCACACCAGTCGCCAAAATCAGTCTACGTTTGACGACGCATCCACGGCAGATCCAGCTTCGGCCACCGAGGGTAGATCTCCGGCGGCGGCCGTGCTCCTTGCACGCCTCGAGGAACTCGCCTTACCCGCGTCTGGAAGACTCTCCGCCGCTCGTTTCGAGCCAGCGGACTGCTGACTCGAGCGAAGGATGCTGCGTTGGGTCACAGGCGATTTCTCAAAGGCCTCGAACTGATCGTCCATCTTGTTGAGCTCCCACAGCGACGCCGGACGGCGAAGCGCCTTGCCGAATGCGTTGCGGATGGGGGTGTGATTGACCAGCTCCTGGGCTACCACCGGTGTTTGGGGTTCCACGTCATCCTCATCATCTGTAAAAGACCCTGAGGAAAGCATGGACTGGAGGAGCAGATCCGAGTCCGCGGCATCTTCAATGGGTTGACGTTCCTTGCGCACTGGCTTTACGGGCTTCTTGGGTTCTACAGCTGCATAGTGGGCGCGAAAGACGGAAGCAAGATTCCGGAGCAGTTCGTCGAGGGGCGAGTCACTGTCTAGTAGTGGGACCGGATTGTAGCCGTCGCACATTGTGATGTACTTCTGCGCCCCTCCGGTGTCTTCGTGGTCATCGCGTCGCACGCCGATGGCTTCGTAGAACGTAAGGACGTGATCCCGGAGCTCAGGGGGACTGTGCGTGAGACGGTGCTCGTAGAACCGGAGACACATCCACCGGAGGACATGCAGGAAGGATTCTAGGTCATCGGCCAGCTCGTGCTGCTTGTCTGGGTTCAACAGAAGTCTGGCAGACATGAACTGCCACGTTCCCTGACGCTAGAGTGAGCCCCACAATGAAGACGCTGATTGATCTGAAAACTTACCGAGCGTCCAGGACGTGTAGCCCCCTTCTTGATATCATCGAGGAACTTGCAAAGCTCCCAGTCATTCAAGAGCCCGATAACCCACGTTCTACCCTTCTCGTCTTTGTACACAAACATCAGGATGTTGGTCGCGCTGATATCCCGATGTATGATGTGCTCTTGCTCCCAAGCTTGTCTGTGAGCTGGAGAGCAGACTTAGCAAACACATTCGTTCGAATCTCGAACAAATCACACTCACCTTCGAACGCGAAAAATAGTACTTTGACTAACTGGTATGGATCATGATGGTCGTCAAGCGGGCGTGCGATCTCCTTCACGACCAGGCGATAATGAACCTGCGCAGGGTGTTCCCGCTTCGTCGTCTTGTCTTTGTTCAAGTGCTCCTGGGTACGTGTCTTCTGTACGTCCAGTCCGTCTTCGCTGTTATACACGTCGCCGGCAGCTACCGGTGTGGGAACAAATTTGACGTTCCTCGTCCTCAGCAACTTCAGCACATCGCCCTCACGGCGGTCCGGATGAACCGTCTCGGGGCGCCAGTAATCCTTGAGGAAGACCAGGCGTTGCCGAGACACTTCGTACGCAATGAAGCACTTGGTGCCCCGTCCAGTGGGTGAGTCGGCCGCAAAGCACCGCATACCGACGAGGAAAGACGCGTCTGGATTTGCCGCGCGATCCGGATCCTTTGGCTCCGGGTCGACAGGATCGATGCCATTTGTCAGGGGTGTCAACTCCCGTGGATCAACGAGATCTTGACGACGCATGAGAATCTTATAGATTGGCCATCCCGGCCGATCCAACGAGGCTCTCCGACAGGCGTTCACCCATTCGGTCGGCGCAGGACAGGTCCTCATCTCTTCGATTTCCTGCGGTGTAGCCGGGATCACCGTAGGGTCGAAGCCACGCTGTTTCTGATCCATAGACGCATATCGCCAGAAGACTGTGTGGATAAGCGACTGATTCGCAACGAAGTCGATAGGCGTGGAGACGATGGCCCCAGCCCTGTCCCAGCGCATCATGCGAGCCCTTCCGCGATACACCGACAGTGAAAAGCAGTGTGTCCGGTGCTGCCTCCGGAAGATCTTCGCCATGTACTCAGCCATCTGGCCGAGCGTCATAGCTGCGCCGTCGCCACCGCGAAGGAAGTTGTCCTCGGTAGGGTTCTGCATCTCGAAAGGACAATCGTTATGAGCCGTCTTGACTTCGACCCAAAGCGAGATCCATGCCCAGCGGGTTTGGGCCTGAAACTTGTCAGCGTCGGCGGTCGCAGAGGCGTAGTCGGCAGTGGCTTGGGGGTGGACGGGATAGCAAGAGATGTCGGCCCTCAACTGCTCGCTGTAGTCATCGTGGTCTGTGTTATCCGGATGCTGTCTGGTGTTCTTCGCCGCTAGCTTCTCTCCATGAGGACAGCTGTCGAACACGATTTGAGCCATCTTGCACTTTTGATTGTGAGAGTTAGAAAGACAAATCCGAGATTCCAGGGCATCACACACACCAGTTCGACGCAGACATCCTCCTCCTTTCTACCCATCAACTTGCCCTTGTCCATGTCCGGGATCTTGAGCACAGACTCTGACGGTAACTCCGGTCCCTCCATGAACTCGGCCATGAACTCGTCAAAAGGCAACTCTGCGAGCTTGGGCCTCATCTCTTTCGCGTATTGCGGCCGTATGATCTTTGCGTTCTGCTTGCCAACAAGCGATGCTACCGAGTGCCCGCGGTACGAGGATGCCTTGTGTACTATCGGTGTTCCAGTGATCTGAGGCCCGTCAGCCCTATCCTTCCCTGTACGTGGAGGAGTGCGGGGATGCTGTGTTTCGTCTGGAGCAGACGATCTGATCACAGCGTGAGCAAGTGGAGTACTGCGAAGCGAAAAGACAATACTTACAAGTCGTTAGAGCTTTCGCCAGCAGTGGGCGTCGAAATACGTTCGCTGTCAACGGCGTGAGCCACGATGACCCCAGTGGCCAAGTGGAGAGCATCACGTACATCAGTTCTAGGTATGTTTCCGGTGCCGCGGACGTGGAAGGTGTCGGCGGTGTTCTATAGCGATGGTGGGCTGGGTCCTTGAGCACGAGAAAGAAGAGTGACTCACGATTGCTCAGTCCGAGGTGAAGCGGGCGGTGTGGTAGCACCCCGGTCAACGAATGGTAGTAGACTGGCTATGGGTTCAGGAGGAGAGTCCATCGTACAAAAATGAGGGCACAACTTACGCGGTGGGCGAACACGCGCTCGCTTTATATCAACTCAGGGAGCCACAATGTTTGTTGGCCACGAGGGAACGCCTGCTTCGCTGAATCCTGGGTTAGCATTGTTGTTGCTAGCCGAAGTGTCTCCTTGCCTTTTTGGTAGGTTATCTGAAGTATTGCACGCGGATCTAGACCCCGAACTGTTTCACCGCAAACAGGACCTACTGGATGTGGCAGAGGCACGAGTCAAGAGGCGCGTCGTTGGACGTCCGACGGAGAACAATGCAACTTCCCCAGATCTCCGATCGACGCCACGCGTAGTGAGCCACATAAGCCACACCGCGCGTCGAACGTCACGTGGGCGCGAGCTTGTTCCGGCACCTCGAGCTCCGAGGCTCGAGTCTCGAAAATTGGAATTCATCCAACTTTCAACGAATATCTTTTCAACTCGTCAAGACATGGTATTGATCGGATCGGAGAGATTTCCAGCATTTGTGGGTGGGGAGTTACGATAGTACGTCCACATTATCACTGCAATTTCCGAGGCTGAGTAGTAGAACGGCACCGTCAGGTCGTCGCTGATGGATAAGGCGCTATGCTGCGTACAGAAGGGAATTCGGTGAGCCAAGCAGTGCAGATATCGTTTCGCTCCCACGTCCTCGTACTCTCAAGGTTGACAACTAAATTATTAGTGACCACACAGCCACTGGGATACCGCATATTCTCCGAAATGGGCGTATCGCGTTCATTTCATCGGCGGCCACCGACCAGTGCATGGCTATGCAGCATAGCTGTAGCGCTGCGACCGCATCGATAAAGGCTTGTCGAGCTATCCGCCCTCACTGTAGCACCTCTGTCCAGCCCCCACCATCCTCCCGCACATTGCTTTCAATACGATGCAAAGACCCTCCGAGTCGTCAGTTGAAGTCTGTCATTCTTTCCTCATGGTGATCACCTAGTAGCATCTAATGTGCACATCATAGGCACTCAATCTTGCCGAAGCGAGGCGGCGTTCAACGTCGATAGACGCAATACAGTCATACTCCGGCCGCGTCCCCCTTGAAGTGTCATGGGAGGTTCTCGATATCATGGAGCAACCTGAGCTGTGGGCCTCGGCGTTGGTCTGCAGGCGATGGAATGCGTACGCCACCAAAAAGCTCTATGGCTCGATCGAGCTCCGCAACCGCGAAAGCTTCATGCTGTTGGTTCGTGCGATGCACGAGTCTCTTGGCGTCAAGCTATGGCTCGCGGAGACACGCGTTCTAGTCGTCTCGGATCGCGATTTTTGCGGAGACCCATTGGAAGCTCAACGGAACGCCAGCAGTCCCTTCCTACACGTTCTACCGTTAGTCTTCGGGCACGCCTTCGCTCGTTTGTACACCCTGAAGATTGACGGAGGCCTACATCCCGCTATGCACCCGTCCTTTTACCGCTCCTTGGCCCGTTTTCGACGCCTCACATCATTACACCTATCGAGATTCTATCTGCACAATATGCAGGACCTACTGCGGATCATATCTGCCTTTCCGCTCCTCGAAACTCTTGCTCTACACGATGCAAAATTCATTCAATCGCACCCTTTGAGCGACGTGGTCATCAAACGGTTCGCGTCCAAGTCGCCCATCCGGCTTCAAAGACTCAGTATCGACGAGGATACATTCGCCGTTATCATCGACTGGATTGAGCGGTCAGGTGTCTGCACCTGCCTGCGTGACCTCGCAATTGTGCCATCCAAAGGCGGCCTTCGAATGGTTGACACGTATGTAGTCTATGCTGCAGTGATCTTACAGAGTACTATTGACACTGCAGTGACGGTTGTGACATCAGATTCGAACCTCAACGTACGCCCTACCTAGGATGCAGATGGCAGAGCTGCGGCATCTTGATTCACAATGCGAGCATTGGTGAGGTAAGAAGTCATCTGGAAAAAACCCACAATGTGTGCGGACCGAGGAAGAGGAGGAGGAGGAGGGAACCGACGTTGGGTATCAAGTCACTCGAATGCTGCTGGGATGCAGATGACAAAGGTCACAAATGCGGGCGCGCGTATGACACCGTTGTCAACCTGTTCAAGCATATAAACCACGTCCACTGGCATCCTGGACCCTTACACTTCGTATGCTGGTATTGCAACACCAACTTCTCTCGTGCAGACTCTCTGAGGCGGCATGAAGCCACGCATTGCCGTTTGCTCAGAGGAAGTCTAGATGACGAGACGATGGAGCCACTGACAGTCCCCCCATACTGGGAATCATTCCCAACCGACTCACACGCATCTAGATTTCTCCGGTTCTGCTCAGACGTCGCGGGACGGCTGGGTGGCTTCCTCTCCGCCGCGCGAAACCGTCAGCTCCAGCGGGTCACGATATCTTCTCGTGCCGATGCCGGACCCAACTTCAATAATGACAAGATCTGTCGAGTTCTCAAGGAGCTCGACTTGCGAGATTTGCACAAGATCATGGATGGACCATGCTTCGAGGGCCTGGTCGTGGTCCAGGCGAAATGGAGTATTGGGACCTACGAAGTGGATCCGGATGCGAGGGATGGCGTCATCCAAGGTTTTACCACCCTGGTTCGTGAGTTGTTCGCCCCATGGATCAGACGCGGTCTGGTCGATCTCTCCTGTGAAGCGGTCTAGCCCTGTGACGTGAGTTATGGTATATATCCGGAGAATAGTCGATGCTGATCTGACTCGTGTGTTCAGGATGTTCTTGCGACCATAGATAATGCGCAACTCGCACGCGTGTCCCTATACTCGCCTTTCCTATCGCTATAGATACTCATGAGCTTCACCGAGCACACGAGCGTTCTCACCCCACACCGCATATGCCATCACTATGTGTATCGTTCGCTCACCCACTGGAGGGGTCCTGAGCGGCGCCTTCAATAGGTATTCCGACCTGAGAAAGATCAGTTGAGCTGCGCTTTAGCAGAACCTTGCAAAACACGAAGAGAAACATTCGCATAGGTAAGCGGGACCCAGGACCTCTCCGAATTGATTACTCACTCAGAAGCTCCTCCTACCGCTCACGCCCAAGCCGTAAGTAGTGGCTGCATTCTGGTCTCGATTGGGAGAGCCGCGTAAAGATAAGGAAGAACCTGGCAGTTCACGCAGGCTGCGAATCTGTGTAGCAACAACTTCATGGTACGGAGCGGATGACAGTGCCATAGATATGTGCTTCATAGTCGTGAACAATCAGTGTCAAGTACAAAACAGATGACGCTATACAAGACGATGACCGATCAGACCTTTCTCAGTAGTCTTGTGTCGCCAATCCAGTGGGAACAGGAAGACATTCGCTGTATCGCCATGCGCTGGATACCAACTCGGACTATGTATGCGCAGACTCGCGCCTGAGCCTTCTGGCATCCGGCCGATCGTATCGCAATCGCACATCTGCAAATGCTGCGCGTCAGCTCGACCTCACAGCATGAGCGCACCGACGACCCACCTGCCTGCATCGTCGTGACATCCGCTAGTGTGCCCTGGAGTTGGTTGAGGATTGACCGGGTGCGCTCTATACTCCCTAAAATCGTCAGGACCTCAGACTGAGACGGTGTGGAAGTAACGACGCACCGAAGACTTCCTGCCCCAGTATCTCTTTCTCCTGCTTGCAAGCCATCACCTCCGCTTCCAGAACTACGGTGAGGTTCGTGCGATTCAGGAATCAGTGGACGGTTACATTCATAACATTCACTCACTGATCGCCTTGGCCTCCAGCCGCAGCTTGTCCTCCTTCGCAGCTTCCATATCCTCGACAAGCGTGGTGATTCGCGCCGAGATGCTGTCGCAGCGAAACACAGGCCTCGTGCTTGAATGCTGAATACGTATGGGCTTCTCTGCGGATCCCATCGTGATACCCTGAGGATTGTCATACCAGTCATCGCCACTCAAGCTGCCAGGCTGAGAAACATTAGTTCCGCGCGACAAGAGAGGCACAGAGAATTCCGTCGGTTCCAAGCCCACAGAAGAGATCTCGCGAGTAGCTACAGCCACAAGAGCTAGAGAACCAGAAGACGATTCAGGGTTGATGACACGATCCGCACACTTCGTAATCGATACGCCACCGTCGTGGGAGTGCGTCAAGCCATCAGCAGAATTGCTCTGTAGGTCCTCCAAGTCACTAGAATCCCGGTTGCGAGAACAGACGAGTTTCCGGATCATTACAGTTCGGAGGGACATTGGTTACGACCAAAGTGCCAGAGTGTGAAGCACCTAGTAGAGAGTCTGCTTGCTCGATAGACAACGAATCTAGTCCAGCGTGGTGTTTCGGCGGAGGGTCGTCCAAAGCGCCGCCGATACCAGAGCCAGTGAATGAGGTGTGCAGAGTTTCTGCGTTGCCACGGTGTTCAAGGCGAAGTTTGCTACAACGCCGCTTCGGGTCGGCCGCTATGCCATCGTCGGGTGCTCCAGAAAGTGACCGCTTGCGAGAAGCCTCCTGCGCATCTGCGTGTTTCGCCTTCGGCACCGCGTTGGCATCCTGGCCATTCTCCCTATTGCAGTGGGCTGGTTCAGAGGGACAGTCGAAACAAGGTAGCACCGAGGCGCTGCATAGCAACTCACACGTAGAGCTCTACGATTTGCTTGCTGAGTGTGCCAATACAGTCCTTTGTCAGCAACGTGCCGAATAAGTGATTACATGACTCACATAGCGCACTCTCGGAGAGCATACAGCAAGTCGAGACCCTCGATCTTTGTCCGTGCCTCCTCGACGACTCGTTCCTAAGAGTAGGCGTCGCTAGAGGTGAGCGACAAAGCTAGTGCTGCGCGTGAGTGAATGAGACACTTGCCATCGCCTCGTGATGAGCGACGCCGAGCCCCCAGGTGCATATGACCTCTCCGCGCCTCCCAGTTAGGATAGTTCTAGTCGGAGGCGGTATAGACAGTCTGTTGAGATCTGCCCGGACCATCCGCGATTCGAAGCCCTTTAAGCTTTCTGTGGGCATATGTCATTGACGCGACCTATGTCCTCGGTGGGTAAGGTCGTAGACGACCATGACGGCGTACGGTGACTCGGTGCAGAGATCTGGGGTGAACATTGCGGCTTTACAGAGCTTGAGAGGAGGTAGCCAGGATAGATGCAGGAGAAGAGCGAGAACCTGGGGAGAACCGCCGCAATAGCGCAGCGGCAACAAGGCCGGAGAACTTGAACAAACCCAGGCTCGGAGAGGGGCCCTCTCCGAGTCTGGGTTTTGAGCCTCAACGTGACGGCGTCACGCATACGCGGTTGTGACTGTGACTCTCGACGAGGTAGCGCGGAGGAGGACTGCGGCCAGAACTTGAACTTGAAGTTGAAGGGGTCCGAGTAACCGAGTCGTGGCCACTGGTGGATGGTCCCCGAGTCCAACAGCTTGTCCGCACCCATGTTCATCTGTTCAGATACTGTAAGAGCCTTACATACGCGCCTCGAGATATCATACGCACCTCAAACATTGAGCCGTCGGACGGATCGATTTGTCGCACGAAGATGGAGGGACCTCGATTTGCTGCTGCAGGCAGTAGTGTGTTTTGCCATTGGCCATCAACTCAAGATGTGCTTGGATAGACGAGGGCTGTACCACAGTTTAGCGCGTGAAGAGGACTGGGGAGCGACTCACACGGTGTGCGACCAAAGGCACACGGATACTGACCGCCCCGAGCGACAGTTGCTGAGGTCCTATAAAGAAGTTCTGGTATTCAGAACGAAAGACGACACCAACGCTACCTAATGAATGAGTACTCGTTTGATGCAAAGCAGCAAGAACTTTGCTTCCAAGTCCGAGTCGAATAAATTCGGGACAGATGAGCAAAAAGGTACGCGTTGCCGTTTGCCGAAGACACCGGCGCTTGTCTGCCCCCTCCCAAGTGGCCACTTAGGAGGGCGCAATCAGACCCGGGCCCGGTACCGGGGCCTGTACATGGAATGCCACATTTCCTCTAAATCTACACTGTGGCAAGCATGCCACCGGGGACCATAGAGCGCGCTTCTGCGTTTTGGACAACTCGCGCTTCGTCACGTGCTACCAGTGGCCCGCGCGTGGAGGAATGTTACTGCTACATAATGCCTCTGGCTAGAGTTTGGCACATTGAACTCATACTTACCCTCGACACCTCGACGAAGCATGCCCCTGAGCCTTCATCTCGTTGGAAATACTTGGCAAGCCAACTCTAGAAGGTATGCCGGCAATCATCACCGCAAACTATTGTCAGATAACACCCATGTCGATGTACAGTTTAATAAATAGGCACCAAACGCGTTCTGACTAGCAGCTGTAATGGCCGCCGCGAAGCTCACCCATACGTCGGTCTACTTCCGTTAGCCGCACTGGAGTAGCTTGAATTCCGTATAACATGAACATCTTACTCCTCAAATCCACGCAGATCATAGCATGTGAATATTGCCAGGTCGCTCCGACCACGACCGAGACGAAACACGACAAGTTATACGCGACATGAGGCATACGAGCGAGAGCAGCATATACTTTTAAGCAAACCACGCCTGCGAAGCTCATAGCTTGATGCTACCCTTGTTTCTGGCCGGCTTGACAGCGTGCACATCTACGCTCGAGTTCAGTAGTCATCGAGTTGATACAACGTTTCTCGGCCTCGCGCGCCGCGCGCTCGACTCGGAGCTGCGTCTCGAGATCTGAAGAGCAACCATGAGCACCTGTCATATTTGCGACCCCGTATGATATCTCACTGAGTATCTTCACGTTGCACGACTTCACCTCCGAGGACGGCTCTTGGAGCTCTGCAATCGGACGTTGATCAATGGGTCATCCGCTGCGTATGAGAAGTCCTCACCAGCAGCCCTCCGCTCGGCGGTCTTCAGTTGCGCTCGCAACGCTGCACCGAACCCGTATGAGCAACATAACTCTCTGATGCGTTACACGGGCAACTCACACTCCGCCTCTACCTCTAGCTCCTTCCGTCTTCTTGACCCCTCCGCACGTTCAGTCACCCTTTGCTTCGCCGTCGCCTCAAGCTGCTCTCGAAGAGCTGTGAAGTTCATTCTCAGCACATATCCCGCACGTCACGACCTGTAGCACACGTACACGAGTTCTCGCTCTGCAATTCGAGCTGCAGCCGGACAACCTTCTTGCTCATCTCTACACGCACAGTAAGCGTACAGGCGTACAGTAAGACGGTCTGGAGTTGTTGCGTGAGGATACGCACCCTGAGCGGATTTCTCTGCGCGCGCCCGCTTGTCGGTCTCTGACGCGAGCTCGAGTTGCAGTTCGAATGTCCGGTTGATCTGGGGCACTAAGACGTAGCAGCAGGATCAGAACGATGCAAGCGGACTAGAGGGGTCGCAAGACACGCACGAGCAGGAGTAGCCCGAGCCGCCTGCAGCTCTCCTATGAGCCGATCCCGCTCTGTTCGCAGTGCTACGAAAGGTCAGATGGCACACGACCTCACTAAACACTCCCGCTCACATGTGATTGTCTCCTGCGCGACCCTCCCTGCAGCCTCGCTCTGCATCCGCTGCGTCTTCTCCTGCTGAAGCTGTGCCTGAAGCGCCTGTGCCTCCTGCGTAGTCCGCTCCTTCGCTCTATTCGCCTCGAGGAGCCGGACGCGTTCTTGAGCCCACTGATACCGTGCGTCCGCAAGCTCGGCGTCCCGACGTGCAAGCTGTACCTCGAACTCTGCTCCAAGGCTCCGATCAGTGAGAGGTAAGACGGACCTGAAAAAGACTTACCGTTCTCGCGTTGGCGAAACAACCTCTCTCTTGCTTCCAGCTCTTCCTCACGCGTACGCAGTTGAGTCCGGAGCTCGTCTGACTGGGTCCTGCACAGGGCAACGTCCTCCACGAGGCGCGTCTCTCTAGCCTCCGCGGCGACCGCCGCAGCCAGTGCGCTCTTGAGGGTGTCCACTAGCCGGGGCTTAGAGTCGTCATCTTGCTGAGCACAGGTCTGAGGGGCATTCAATGGATCCGAGCTTGGTGTCGGCGGCTGGTCCTCTGTCGCGTCCGGGCCCCAAAGAGCCCGAGAGTCGTCATCTACGACTTCCTGCTTAATCGTGACTTCCGCCGCTTGCGCTAAAGAAGCGTGTGGTAATAAAGTTTCTGTGGTCTCAGCAATGCAAGGGAGTGGAGGAACTTGGGCAGAGCTAGGCCCTGACGGCGCCTGGGATGCGACGACGCTGGGAGTATTCTCAATTCCGGACAGAACCCTATCAGACACCTGTGGCTACGTACACAGAGAGGCAGCATACGTTCAATCAGATACACTTATGTTCCCGCAGATGCGAGGAACGCACCCGAGAGCCTGAGGTTCCCCCGTTACTTCGCCGGTCATCGGTACTCCGTTCACGTCGCCGAACACTACGCGATGGTCCAGCGACCGGAGGATCGTTCTCAGGTGAGTCATAAGACCGTCTTGCATACTCAGAGGGGTGTGGTCGGTAGCGCTTGTACTGCCAGTACGGAACGGGGGGTCGACCGTCACGGCGGTCGGGCGAGCGAGGGCGCTTAGACGCCCCGCGACGTCGTCCTGGGGCTGGCGCGTACGGCGAGGGCCCTGCCGATCGGCGAGGGGAGTAGTGGTCCATTGTCGTGCTAGGGCTAGAAACGAAGCGATAGTATGTTGATAGTATGTGTGAGCTTCAGCGGCAGGAGGGAGGGAGTACAGCGCGGTGACGACTTCCGAGTCTGGGGGAAGCCGTCGGCTAAGTAGACCGTAGTCGAGCACGTGATCGCGTTCCGTCGCATTTCATCAGTCCGACTCCGAGCTCGTCCTCGTCCCTGGATCGTGACAAGTGCCGCGGAGGGGAACGTCGCGGTCTTAGGTACCTTTGGCATTGCGAGTAGATCTGTGAATGCAGTTGATTCTGACCCTCGAAGCTTCGCCGTCGGGCAGGTGTACCGGCGCAGCGAGACTTCGCCACGTCTCTCTCTTGTGAGTTGAGATCTCCTTGTGCGCGTTCTCATCCTAGATGCGAAGCAGAGTCTAATCTTTTGGCACACACGTAGGAACTCGAATGCGTCGCAAGCGGATCATGTCATCAGTATGCATGAGGGAACCTTGGCGGTCCATACACTGCCTCCTGCACGTACGCCTTTCAATGCCTCGTCGCTTTCATTCTGACATACATATTATCACTGAGCAGTAACGCAGTCGAGTCGGGCCCTTCCGCTGCATTTGTAAGCTTGGGTACTTCTCAGGGTGCTAGCACGATGCGAGCGGCGCTCACGAAGCTCATAGTCCAGGGCGTTGACAAGCATGAGCACCAAAAGATCTCAAGTGCGGATAAGTGACTCGTTAACGGTGTGTGCGCAATGTGAGCATTCCGCGTCCAGATGCACATTGAATGTAGAGCTAGAGATAGTTGACCCGGGCTGTATCCTCCGGCGCGACGTGCAAGGCTGTCCAGCGACCATCCTCCGGAGCGTTGTCGTACCATGCAAGTATCCTCCATGCATCGATGACATGGCTTGCGAACATAGTAGGCGCCGCAAGGTATTCACTCGAAGGACTTGAGACTCACCTCGGAGTCGAACGAGCGGCAGCTCGTAGGGCTGCGAAGGTAAGAATGCATTTGATATCATGTGATACTGATGTCCGGTGAAAATCGCGGCCGTCTGGTAGCGATGTGATCTCGGAGCAAATGATATAAGACCCCGCGGCGCTGCTCTCGGAATCAAAACCTGTGCCAGATCTGACAAACGATCGCGAAGGGCGCTAAAATAGCTTCCGGGTCACTTCCCTCAAACAATCCGTCTGCTGCACTCATTGCGCTGAGCTGTGCCTGGAACATCAACGCCTATACCACGGTTTGTCTGACTCCTTCAGCCCACGAACGACGCAGCGAGATGACTCATCATATGACCGTATAAGGTAATTCAACTGTAGGACTTGGGCAATTATGCGGGGTCGTAACTTCGATCACTTGGCCAAGTGGCGACTGTCGACGCAGGGTCGGAGTTCTGCGTATGCGGTAGCAGGACACGGCTCAATCTGCCGCAAATTGTCTCCGAACGTGTTGCTCTCGATGTCCACAACATTTTCGTGCAATTCTCAATGGATGGTAAGGGTTGTTTGATTTTCTCAAGCGCTCCCGGTGAGCTCGAGATCGTGGCAGCGTACGACGTCGCTCAACCTTCCTAATCGGGAGGTCATTTTATGGAGTCCGAACTCGTACAGCTGCCAGCTTGCCACAAGCCCATTGCCTCCCACCCACGTCCCCCACCCCCTTCCCTCACCTAGCACCCCTCGCACCTCATCGACGACCAAACCGGCCCAGACAACAACGCGCCCCGCGAGCCCATCCACAAGCGACGGGCTCGCAGTAGCATGGGCTATGGCACGCGGGACGGGCAACGGCGTACGCGTCGACCGCCGAGCCGTGAGTGCGAAGACCGTGTCCCAAACGGCGGCGACCCAGGTGAGTGCCCGTCTGCCGCTGGTTCCCTCTAATCCGCTACCTCGGGCCTACTGTCCCTCCCTCTACCTCCCGCCAGTTCCTCCATCCGCGTACCCTCAGCGTCAATTTCCCCGTCTATGCCAATTCTGCCAGGTCCGTCGAAGCCAGTCGAGGCTTCTACCAACGCAGCACCCGAACGGCAGTGGGGCACAAGTGCGATCGTACCCCTGACGGATGAACTGGAAGCCTGTAGTTCACAACCCTAGTTGCACGCGAATAGGTACTCGCCCGACGGCGGCTGGTGAAGTGCGGCGTGCATCCTCCGCCAGAGCCGTCGGTCATGCCCACGAAGGAGGTCGTCAAGGAACGCAAAACGTTGCAAGACGAGATCTCCGGTATGTTCAGTGCTCCGGTCCTTCTATCAGCGTTTCTGACTCTAAAGCTATGCGTGCTCAACTGCACGCAGAATCGGAGGCGCGCCGCACAGCGGAGTGTGCGCTGCATGGGTAATGAGGACGGCGGAGCTCGCGGGCGGCGCGCCTTTTGTCTTACCTGCGCTCATGGAGCTACTATCCGGCGGGGCGGAACATTAACGGCCTTGGGCGACTCCGCGCGCGGTCCATAATTTATGTAGTTGTATGTATTCCTGTGGGTCCACGTGAACGTGGTCTAGATCGATTATGCATATATGTAACATACATTGCAAGTCATCATCAAAACACTCACCCGGGCCGCCACAGTCGTCCTCCAGTTCACGATGCCTCGACTGGCAAAAAGGTACGTGTTGCCAGCACCAGAGACACCATATTTGTCTGCACCCTCCCAAGTGGCCACTTAGGAATGCGCAACCAAAGCTGGCGCTGAGCGCCGGGGCTCGTACGTTTACCATATTATCGCGAGATCTACACTAGGGCAAGCATGCCACCGGCCAACGCAGAGCGTGCTTCTGCGTTTTGGACGACTCGCGCTTCGTCACGTGCTGCCAGTCGCGCGTGGCGGAAAGCCAGTCGCGCGCGCGCATATCTATTACCGGGGCATTCGAGGAGATAGTGGTGGACTGACTCTCGTATCCCTACGCCGAGTAACACTTACCACTTGATTGCCTTGTGTTTTCACTTACATTTTGTTGCGAGACCTGGGCGCGGGTGTTCGAACGACACGAGTTAGACGCCCGACCCAAAGCAGTCGCGCACCGCGGCAAGCGACTCGACGGATGCTGCGTCCAAGCTGCGTCTCCTCAGGCCTCATCACCTCTCCTTGTCTCCTCTACACCGTCTGTCGCTCACCTGCGACTCCGTCTCCGACAGCTGGCTGTCCCCACTTCCTCACCTACCGCGAGTATTCACCGTCATGTTGTCGACGCAGGAACTAGGCGTGCGCATCGTCTACGGTGGTTCCAAGGCTTGCTACCTCACGCGGGAAGATGCTGCCCATCGCGCGGTCGTCCGCCGTGTCATCCTGAACGACCTCAAGCGCATGGAACTGCCCCGGCCTGACGCGGTCTTCCTTGAGCCTGCGGCTGCGGAGATGCGCTTGTTGTGGTCCTGGAGTGGAGGTGTCTTGGATCCCATCCCGGTGCGTTCGGCAGTGAATGCGTTGCGTGTATCCCGTATTGACATGGCATCGATATAGGTGATTTATGCGGCAGAGGCGCAGAGCAAGGCGATCATGGCGTCGCGCTCGCCTGGTCTGCTCAAGCTGCTGCAGATGTACGTTTGCAAACGTTTCGTGTCGCCACGCTGACTTCTGATGTCTCTTAGTACGGAGATTGCTGCGCTCGATCTGTACGTTCGTGATTCACACAATGCTGGATGCGACGCTGGGCTGATCTGGTCCGTACAGCCGTGTCGCAAGGCCTGAGGCGCTGGCCGTACGTCTCGAGCTCCCGCTGGAATCTCATCCACACGACTCTTCAACCAACTGGACATCTTGCGCGAAGAGCGTCACCTCCACCTCTGCGCCTACTAGGGATCGCTCTACGCTAGAAGACTTCAAGGAGAACATCAACCCAGCTCCTGAGCTCGACCTCAACTCTGGCAGTGCTACACATTTGGGCAGCGATCTCCTGGCGACGTCTTCTCAACAATCCAGTGCATCTTTCAGCGCATATACCCAGCAAACTAGCGCTCTTTCTAATGGCCACAGCGACATGGTATTGGAAACCCCTCCTCTCGGGTTTGCAGAAGACTGGGCCCAGCAAACATCCCTACGTGACAAGCTAACTACCTGCAACAACACGAATACTTCGACGTCGACGACTGGTTCGTTTCTCAACCACTGTTCTCTCGCTCCACACCCAAGCCATTCTTCCTCGGCGACCTCCCAAGATCTGAATCCGTCTTCGGCGTCGTTGTCCGTGTCGACGGATGCGGCCGTTGTCTCTGCAGCTGTTTCTGTGAAGCAAGAGGCTGTGTCCGTTGATGGCTGTGTCGCTGGTCAGCACGCTCTGGCATCAACCTCCGGTCTCAGCAAACGGACGACCAGAAACACTCCCGTGTCTGAATCGTCTGTAGATCTGCTCGTGGAACCTGCTCTCCTTGAGTCTTCTGCTCGCATTGTTTCCGAAGAGCCCTTACCCACCGGTGTCTCTGCCATCCCTCTCATCCTGGATTGTAGTGCCCCTCTCAGGCTTGCCGACGCGACGAGCGTACCGTCGACTACACTGGTCCCAACAAGGCGCCCCTTGAAGCGGTCTGCTAGTATGCTCTCTGATTCTGTGAGCCTTGGTGTCTACTGTGTTCCGGGCACCTCCTTGGAAGCTTCGACAACTGCGCACACTCAGGACTCGCGTACCCCGTCGTCATACAGTGCGACCTCTCACGCCTCTGGGACGACTACGCCGAAGTTGAGACGTCCCCGGTCTGGGTCGCCTGGCCTCGGTGATGACGGTCCTTTGCTCGGTGCCTCTGGCTCCCGCTCCGGTACATCTGGCGCCGACGACTCGTGTAATCCCGGTGCAACTGACCCTCAAGCCATTGGTTCCGTCAAGCTAGAAAACGACGACAAACCTCTGCCTCTGTCAAGCGCTACGGAGGACTCAGAGGCTTCCGCGGGACGCAAGAGACCCAGGCATCCACGCGCCCGCGGCGGCAAGAAGGTCCAGGCGGCCAAGGTGCGCAAGGCTCTCTTTGTCGAGAGAACCGTCGCCGCCCTCGCCGTCACCGAGGAGGATGCGGCGGCGATGCCCGACTCTGGGGTTGACGAAGAGTGGGACGTGGAGGCGGCGTTGCGCGCTTTGCGGGCGGACGGGCGGGCGAGGATGGATGGAAGAGGCATTCAGGAAACGGGGCCCTCTGGAGGGAGGAGGTCGTCCGCGCGCAAACCGACTTCCACCCGCCCGTGGTTCACGCAGGTCTTCAAGACGCAGATCTTCAAGGTCCTCAAACAGGATACGAGTTCGCGGAAGCGTATGGAGCCTCGGCAGAGGTTCGGGCGAGCGTTGTACCTCCCGAAACAGTCGAGGCATCGTGAACTGGAGGACGACTGTGGCGGTGAGTGTTCTCATGATCACTTGCAGTGTCCATAATGTTCAATACCCAATGGGTCGTGGCTTTGGTAGATATGCCCCGGAAGAAGGTGAAGATAGGTGTGAAAGAAGAGACCTCTTGCCAAGAGGTGTCGTTCGAGAGCTGAGGCAACAGGCTATTAGGATTATATCAGGGGACTGAGCATATGCTAGCACACACTACTCGCTTTGTTTGGATTCATCTATCGTCCTTGTATTGTCATTGTATCATCACAGTCTATCTGAGATTGCATGAAACCCGGTGTCCGATAAGCCTCGTGTGTACGTATATGCGGGGATCGATCTAGACTGTGTCCACATGGACCCACAGGAATATATACAAATAAGTTATAGACCACGCACGGAGTCGCCTAAGGTTGTTAATGTTCCACCCCGCCGGATAACAGCTCTCCTGTCAGGCGCGAGATGCCCAGGAACGCATCCATGAGTGCAGGCACAATGAACGGCGCGTTGCATTCCCTTCGCACGTCTATCATCGCGCCCTCCGCGAGCTCACGCCGTCCTCGTTCCTCATGCAGCGCAGACTCCGCTGTGCGGCGCGCCTCCGATTCTGCGTGCAGTTGAGCGCGCATAGCTTTAGAGTCGAAAGTCAGAAACGCTGATAGACGGGCCGGAGCACTGAACGTACCGGAGATCTCGTCTTGCAACGTCTTGCGTTCCTTGACGACCTCCTTCGTGGTCATGACCGACGGCTCTGGCGGAGGATGCACGCCGCACTCCACCAGCCGTCGCGCGAGTACCTTCTCGCGTGCAACTAGGGTTGTGATTTGTTGCCTACAGGCTTCCAGTTTATCCGTCAGGGGCACGATCGCGCTTGCCCCCCACTGCCGTTCGGGTGCTGCGTTGGTAGAAGCCTCAGCAGGCTGCGCCGAGGGGCCTGGAGGAGTTGGCATAGACGGGGATGTTGACGCTGGAGGTACGCGGATGGAGGAGCTCGCGGCGCGGGACGCGATAGATGATTGGCGGAGCGCATGGTCGTTGTTTCGTTCCTCGATTTTGATCTGCAGCAGTGTATGCATGTGTCAGATGATGTCGGCGTAGAGAAATCAACATGAAAACGCGTACTTGGGGCTGCGAGAAGGTCAGGCTAGAGGGCTGCGTATCCTTGTTCATGGGGACCCGCATGCCTGCCTGTGCCTGAGGTGCTAGAGGTCTATCACCCTGATTAGATGGCGTCGCTGACGTCTGTTTCGAACCGTTCGCAGCCAACTTCGACCGAAGCGGAAGGCCCTTTGAGGCGGACGCCGTCTGATCCACTCTCGTCCTGGGCAACTGATCCACCGATGGCGGCGCCGATGAGAAGCTAGGAGAGTAACTACGGGATGTAGTTGCACCTGAAATACGTTGAGGCATAGGAGCCGTCGAAGAGACCACGGACTTACTGGGCTGTGCCGTAGATGAACCGGCTGGGCGGGATAGAGGTGAAGCGGCAGCTCTTGCGCGAGCGATCGAAGTCGTAGCGCTGGGCGCCTTACCGCTCGTTGGCCAATATAGCGCTGAGGGAGACTGCGCCCCACTGGCAGGGGAGATGAAGTCCGATGGAGCTCTCAAGCCTGGTGCAGGAATGTGAAGGCGCGAGCCCCTGAGACACCTTGAGCATCGGCCGTATCCGAACGGACACGATCACTCACCGGATGCTCATACTGACGAGTGACCTGTTGGAGATAAGATGAGTGGTGTGCTTAACGTATATGACCGCAACTTACATGAAACGATCTGCCAATAGTGTCGGATAGGAGCGCACGTTCTGGAACGCCGACAATACGGTCCCTTCCAGAGGCTACAAAATTCTCAATGACTCAAATGGATACGAACATGGGACATTCATGACTCACCCCTTTATGCGTGATGGTCCATACGCATTTTATGGCGGCGGAGCGCCAGGTGCTCTCGCAAGAGTGATACTGAGGCAAGCCGAGGGCTTCGATGTCCTCATTGACGAAGGATTCAATGTACTTCTGCGTATCGTCCTTCCACTGGTTGAATAGGCGTGCCTTCTCGCCTTTGTAACGGATGTATAAGGAGATCGTGCCAGTGCCTCCTATCTGGCCTGGATGGTCACGAGGCCTACAACGTCAGTTCGTTCTCTACTCTCACTGTGAAAGCTTTCATCACCCACCACGCCTCCATTTCTCAGGGGGAATGTACTGTACTACGGAGTTGGAAAAAAGATGTTAAAAGCGAGTTTCTTCGGATGAGCTCCTGTCGTAATCCCCTGTGGCGATCTGAAACGACCATCGCGTTAGAGTGATATGTGAGAAGTGCGTCAATGCTCGAGTTCTTATTACCTATATAATGCGCATATAGCGAGGCAGTACTGAGTTAGTTGGTTGAGGACAGGAAGAACGCTCCACTCGCTTGACTCAGAATCTGGGCTCGGAGCTCCAAAGGCGTGACAGCCGCGGCGCGTCCGATCACGTGGATGTGACAACCGCGTCCTGCGGGCCTGTGGCGGCGCGAACGATGAGCGATGAGGATGAACGACTCATGAGTACACGTTGATTGAAGTCGGTTGGCACACTATACGTACCTACGTTCCATAGTGGCATACACATCAACAATTGTCAAATCGTCACGCACCCATATCAGATGTACAAATCCAGAAGACAGTACCTAGTACTTAGTCCGTGTGTATCGCTAGTAGTCCATGTGGGGAATGTTGTCAATCGTATAGCTATGTACCAGCCCATCAGCCGCAATCCCTCAACACACCATCTCAGACTGCACAGCAGCCGCTACACGCACCGTCGCCATCGTGACTCGCTCCAGGTCTCCCACAACCGACCCGAACCCGGGCTGCCAGCGTCCTGCGCGCCCGCCCTGCGAGCCCGACCAAGTCCCCGTTAGGCTCGCGGGGGAGTGCGCAGCCCCGGCACGGTACTGCCGGAGGGTCATATCCACATGCGCCAGTAGCGTCGACATCGTCTCTTTGAGGCTCCGGAGCTCGTTCTGCGTCGCCAGTAGGTCGTGCGCGAGACTGTCGGGCTCAACGAGATCGCCGGCGACGTCGTGCGGAAAGAATGTAGCCGCTTTCGCAACGTTTCTATCGGCACCTTGCAGGACGTCTTCGGGCTTCGTGACGGGGTGATCGAGCTCTTGGAAAACGACGCTGTCCGCTTTCGTAGTATCGCTTTGCGTGTCGTCGGGGACGGCGGTGTCCGAAGCAGTAGAATCGACCCTCTGGAGAGGAGAGCGGTTCGCAGCCTGATCTTCGCAAGGCGCCGGTTGAGGGCCGGGAAAGAGGGTACGCAGCAGAGCATAGTGTTCCGAGCCTAGCTGAGGCCCGCTAGACAAGCAGCGCTCTTCTTGAGGCGTCGGAGCAGAGAGCGTCGCTTGAGCATCGTCGTCACGAGTATGCGCATCCAGTCCAGAGGGCGGCAAGGATGACTGAGGAGAACTTGCATTGGCGAGCGATCCAGTGACATCAGGCCCAGGCTCGAGCTTGTCGGCCGACAGCCGGGTCTTGTACTCCAGAATGCGGGATGCCCTGAGCGACTGAGACTGCTTGATTACCGCGGCGACCAGAGCCGCCTTCACAGAGATCCTGAGAGGGTGCCGAGGTTTCCGCTGGGGAGAGATCCGCATTTGCTGACCAGCTTGCTCCGCGTCGTGGAACTCGTCGCATTCTGGTATCGAAATGTTGCCATTAGCTTCCGGTGGTCCTCGGTCCAGGGATGATGAATGAGAGGTCTCTCCGGAGATAGACGACGATGGCGGGAGGGTCGTACCATGTTCCAATGACGAAGCTCGGTCCCGCCCAGACACAGGCGACTGCAGCTGAGAGACTATGCCAAGTACGTCGACAGAGGTCGTCGCCGTGACAACGACGTCTTCAGCTTCAACCTGCCCAGAGTCCCTCGCTGAGTCCACAGAGTCCGAGACGCGCGCACCAGCTCCTTCGACGGCGGCAGCTGCAGCGGCTTCGGCGGCTTCGCGGGCGATCTTGCGTGCTTTCGCGGCTTGGACCTTCTTGCCGCCGCGCGCGCGTGGATGTCTGCGCCTCTTGGGCTTCTCGGGATCCTCTGGTTGTTCTGCCTCCGCGTCCGGAGACTCGCCCGCTGGCGCGTCCGTGCCTTGTTCGTCTTGATCTTGGTTCAAGTTGTCGCCAGTGGCGCCCTCGACAGCAAGTACGGATGGGCAGTCTTCTTTAGGCTCAGATTCGTCAGCAGACGCAGTAGCGATGTAAAGGTTGTCGTAGCTGGGGGCGCAGGTTGCGGTTGGTTCAGATGAGCCAGGCGTCCCCAGGTCGATACCCTCGACTGGTGCATCGTTCGTATCCGGAGCAGATGTCGTCTGAGTGGTCTGCATACAAGTCGCAGGCTGTGTAGATTGAGACCGTGTGGACTATAGGGCTGGTGAGTAGGGTGGACTGCGAGTAGGGTGGATCTAAGTCTCAGAGCGAAAGAAACCTTGACCCTCGGACTCGGAGGCGCCGCGGGTATGGACCGTGGGAACTTGAAGCGAACCCGGAAGACAGGTACATGGCCACGGTTAGTACTTGTTACAGTGATGTAAGACATAATTTCCCCTTTGCTTCTTTGTGCTGAGACGCCGGTATGCTTTCCACAGAGGAGAAGAGGTTTCCATACCGAGCCAAGAGAAGCCCATTGACGACACCGCTGAGTAAGGCTCATATTGGCTACGTGGATGTCCGATACTGATGCATTGTCATCCCGACCCTTGCCGGTGTACATAGATGGCACGCAGGGTGGTCCTTCCCCGCCCGAACGTGTTGAGGAGCAGAAGTCTGCCAGAAAAGACTCCAACAGTCGCGTCTTTGCCCTGGTTATCGCAATCGACGAATACCAGAGATCTCAGCCTCCAAGGCTCTTTCCATGATACGACAGACTTCATCGATTTCCTCAAGTACGCTTTGTACGTCGCCGATGTACGGATCATTCGACCCACCAACGAGGAAGAAACTCGTGAATACAACGGGAGCATTGCACGAGTGCCGCACTCATCCAGACATCATGCGCGGTGACCCGATAGTGATCTTCTGCGCGGGTTACAGTCTGAGTCGCAGAACTGCGACGGCTAACTGGTCGGCAGAATCGATCCCATTTTCCCGCACGACGAAGGGATGTAGGTTGACGGAATGTCAGTAGTTGGTATCCCCAATCGGACGTTCGACGGCTTGATGCGGTGCCTGGCATATTCCAGGGGGGATGGGATTGTGAGCTCCTGTTCTTGCATGAACTTCGGACTGAGTGACGTATGTCTGTAGCTCCGAGTCGCTATTTTAGATTGTTGCCATCCCGGCGGAGCCGCGCGTGGGACCGGTATTCCGCGCGGGCTGGTCCGGAATTCTGTCACGATGCAGAGCCCATCCCAGACAATCTCGACGACGTCATGGCGCGGTGCGCAATGTGATGACAGCTGTCCCGACAGGCTTCTCTTATGCGGCGATGCGCTCGCACGTCCTGCTGGCGCCGGCTTGTCGCGCGGACAAGAAGGCGTTGGAGAAACCGAGTCATTGTCGACGGCAAGATTCGCGGGATGTTCACTCTTCGTCTGCTCAAGTACTTGCGTCGGGCTTACACCGAGAAGAGGCCCCTTTGTCATTGTACATTGTGACCTTGTTGTAAGCCTACTACGAGGCCAGCACCGCCCGGTGACTCTCCAGTATGTTGACGTATTCCTGTCTACTAGCTAGCTGCTGTACTATCCTGGCACGAGGCGTCACTTCATGAGGATTCGGAGTCATGGGGGCATCCGAGACTCGAGTTCAGCGCAAGATGCGACGGATGATGATACGGCACGTCCCTGTGTCTCCACTTGAGGCAGCAGCTGGACGCTTGCTACATAGGTTTGGTTGACATACAACACCTGTCGCAAAGTAAACATCGAGCGATTACGAGTCCTGAAGCGCCGCAGCCCTCGACACGAACGGGATTGCGTGTGCATTTCGTGCCGATCACGCTTTCCAAATAGTCGCCAGAAATTCCAGCCGCTGCTTGAGCAATCACTGGCATGTGTTCGTGGGTCATTCCATATTTTGGAAGCCGGAGCAGAAACACAGAATATTGCCCCGATAGCGATGTTTGGCATATTCGGAATGGGCCCCCGCCGATGCGATGCTAACTGGAGTGAACGCGGTATGTCAGCGACATGAATACATAGCGAGAGAATGACAGTTACTCACCGTACGCAAGTCAGAGCGTACATCAAGCTATTCCATTTGGGTGACATTGGGCGAGCCCGAGGGCCCACTACGCGAGCCGGACGTTGCTCGGTGAGAGGAGCCTGCCGAATGAACTCCATGTCGACCTGGGACATCGATAAAAATATCTTCAAAAATCCAGTGTCCCGGTCGCCGTGTTTAATGCTGAACTCAATGGGGTCTGTCCCACCGTCACCATAACCGATGGTCAACACGTTGCCTTCTCGAGCCTTCTTAGCTAAGGGCTGCCAATCTTTGGCACTGTACCCATCGGGTGGATACCATTTCTAGTGCACAGTAGAGTGAGTATGAGCGCTCTGTCAACTACATGTCATCGAGAGGCGAATATGAGCACGTACCTGAATTCCGCAGTGGTTTGGGTCGAAGTAGAAGACGTAAACGAAGAGAGCGTGATCAGATTCGTTCTTCACTTTCAGACCATAGTATGGCTTCAAGTCTTGGATTGTCGCCTCCATCACTGGGTCCTCCAGCGCGTACAGTGAAGTGGAGTCGCGCGCCAATGACATTTGTGTTGCGCCCTTGAGTAGATCAACGCCATGAGGAACCAAGAGAGATCGGATACTGTCCACGTGGCCGGCTTCCTCCAGACGATGCAACTCCACCTTGACCCGGAGTTGTTGTCTTAGACTATCGGTCTTGCTGGCATCACTCGTTCGGTACATGTGGAAGTTCCAGTGCGCAACGTGCTCGAGGATGTCCGTTGCGCGCGTCACGTTCGCATCCAGCGACAGACTCTTCGAGCTCGCATATTGTATTGTGAGGGGGTCGAAACGTGTCAAGACCCATCTGGTCTTAACTTTGTCAAGTTCGAGAGAGATGTCGCACTTCTGCTTGTCTGAAACCAGGGAGAAGGCGAACGGCACTGCCGTCCCAACCGGCAGCCGTAGTCCCGGGGCCCAGACTCTCATTGCCTCCGGGGACCAGCGCACTACGGTTGCTCGAATACCCTCCGTAAGATGAGCGGGCGGGTTGTCTGTGTCTTGCATCACCGTACACCGACAGAGGTCGCTCTGCACGTCGTCCGCCTGCAAGACGGTGACGCCGCCCTTGCGAGGTGCGCCGTCAGCTCCAGTTGCGGTGTTTACGGCGAAGCGTGTACCCTTCCTGATACCGACACTACTGCCAGCCTCCACCCAGATCTTGCCTCCGCTACGCACGACTGCGTAGCTAGGTTCGCCCTGTCCGCCGCTAGTGAGACTGAACAGCAAGCGATCCCTGTTCTGGCCCTCGCAAACGGGATGTTGCTTGTCCAGTAACGCCCTGCCATAGAGTTTAGCAGTATCCGGGCTCTCCTTCTCCAGACGCCCAGGCAAGTCCGCGTAAGTGAGCTGAGCAAGCAGTTTCTGATCGGTGTGCGCTTTTCGGAGAAACGTCAGGAGGTGAAGTGTGAACAGGCCGCGCGTCACGGTGATGGATCCTTTGGAAGACAGAGTGACGCGGTTCTCTATCGCAGTCTCGTCTACGCGACAAGCCGCCAGGAGGATGTGTGAGTGCATCGCGGGCCAGAGAAAGCCAGTAGGGGTCCGAAGCTCTGCACCGCGACCCGTCGGTTTAACATCGTCGCACCAGATCCGGATGTCTTCGTCAAGCGTCGCAGGGAGCGGGATGTGAGTGTGTTCGTCCGAGAGCGCGCGAGGCGTTCCGTCCAAACCCTGCCTGCCCATTCCGCCGGAATGACAACAGTCGAAGATCGCGATCTGTCGGTGAAGATGCATCATGCAAAACGTCAGTCCATGTCATGCGCTTCGCAGAAATTCGACATACTATATTGTCACCCTTCGCATGCGCTAATTTCCTCATGAGTGCGTCGAACGTCAGATCCGGGATGCCCTCGACCTTCCCGCCGCCATCCGACGGCATACGCTCGTCGCACGGGCAAATCATCTCGATCTTTCGCCCATCTGGGACCCAGCCCTTGGGCGCCGATCGACGAGACCCATGTCCAGCATAGTAGAAGAAGATCAAGTCGTCCTTCTTGATGCTAGGATTGGCGATGAGGTCTTTGATCGCGTTAAGGATCGCGATGCGCGTCGCTTGTCCATTCGTGAGCGTGTATATGTGCTGCTCGGGGACGCCGCGGGTGCTAATGAGGAATTTTGTGAAGTCTTGGGCGTCGAGGACACAGCCAGAAAGCTTCTTGAAAGATTGATGGTGGTACTCGTCGATCGCAATGACGAGCGCAAAGGTGCGGATTTGTGATGCCCCAGAAACGAGGTTCGGTCCACGCCTTGCTTCGGTGTTTCCTTCTGTTGTGGATGGAAGCGCGTAAATCTGAAAGCTATAGGAGTATAGGAGTGAGTAGGCACAAACGGGCCACATGAAGACGACGTACTCGGGCGAGCTAGCCGCACTTCCTGCAACAGAAGTGTCTGGAGAGAGGGACTCAACGGTGGCCCTATAGATCAACGTTACCATGACTGAGCTGAGCAATAGGTATTGGTGACTCTCACATTGATTCGCTGCCTGACTCATCCTCCATTGCGGAATCAGGAGCAAGCCGAGCGAAGGTCTGTTCTCTAATTCCGCACGAGGTCAGCTCAGATACTATACACTGCCATACAGCGGTCGTGACGAGAACTCACTTTTGCAATCGGATCGCGCTCGCTCTACCAGAACAATCTTCAGCAAGCGAGTTTAGTAACATGACACGCGAAGGAATCGACATACTCTGCTTTGACCACCAGCCATCGTTGGAGGTATAGAAGATAATCCAAAAGTGAGTCAATCCATTGGATGAGAAGGTGAAGGCAATGTGCAGCTATCAGAAGAAGCATCGCTCGACGAGAGTACGTGGAGAGGGAAGGCTTTGTGTGCTTACCGTCGGTCCGTCAAGAGTTACATATGTCCCAGTCGTATCGACGCATGACTCACGGTCGGGCACGGAAGCGGGAACACTGGTCTGTCCGAGTGGCCAAGGTTGGGACGCACATCCGCCGAGATGTGACACTGGTGCGGATGTGTGGTCCGTATGTTGACGGGCGCACATTCATGTTCAAATCAGTGAATCATCACGGTATTGTGCAGACAGATCGCTGAGAACAAAAGACCGCCAGTGCGGTCGTACGGGCCAATCGCATTCTCCCACTTGACTGAGATGCCGCGCCGGTTCGTCATTGCACTACCGCCGACGAACATACTGGACCCGATGGCATCATGACGGGCTGTGCACGACAGCAATCTAAGTATGCAAGTTCCTATGATCGAATTCAGCAGCAGTTCCAAAAATCCGTGTCGGGGGAAGCTCTCGAAGGGCGACAAAGCCGGGAAGTTCGAATACTAATCTTCGCTGACGGCGCTCTGGGATCTTCTTCCGAGGTTCATGCACATGTCGACCGCAGCGTTCCCCTTCTGATACTACATGGCTACTCACCCTATTTTCAGCAGCTGAAGGCCTTTTTCGCTCAATCAGTCGGTTGCACCGTCCACAGGCACTCACTTGAAGTCGGAGCTCTGGCACTGCCAGGTGCTGTCATTGTGGTCCGCGAGATTCCGCGCACAGCCTCCCGGCGACCCAAGCAGAACACCCGCCACGTCTTTCGTGTGGCTGGGCTGCAGCGCTGTAACCACAGGCTGAGAAGTATCCGGAACATAGTGGGAAACCCGAAGAACTATACTTACCGGCGGGGAACGACAGTTCAACGATTTGAGCCACGTGACCTGCTCGTTCTCTGTCGTGGCGGCGTGAATCTGCGTAAATTCGTCTCTAGTCTCATATGCGTCCTGCTTGCCGGCTCAACATCCTTATGTTGCGGACAATTCTGCCTGAGACTCCAATGGGAACGATGAAACGCATGAGGAATACTCGCGCGGTGATTGGCGGAGCGATCTTCCGAGCCAGCAGTGACATCACCGCCGTTACAGGGCAATGAAGTCACCTCTCCACCGTCCTGCTACTCTGGCCGCCGGCTACGTCTGTGGGGAAAGTGGGGCCAACTGGGCTCGGTCACCAGCTGCCACCAGCATGACAATCCGACGCGCCCTCATACGCTAGCCGAGCACGTACAAAAGCCCGCGCGCATCGCTGCTTGACATGATCTCTCTCCAACTGTCCCGCACACTCCCCGCCATCCGCACCACCGTAATATCTACCACACGAACCACTCCCCGCTTCAGCTTCACTCACAGAGCCATGTCGTCCAAGACGTTGTTCCAGGCCATCAAGGAGGACCACGAGGAGGTGCGTACTCCGCACCCGCGTCGCGGTCTGCCGGCGACGAACACTAACCTTGACCAACGCGACAGATGTACCTCTACCACGACGAATACAAACGCGCACGCACCGCCGGAGACGTCGACGCGCAGGCCCGCTGGGCACGGCAGCTCACCTGGGAGGTCGCGCGGCACGCGGTCGGCGAGGAGATCGTCGTCTACCCGCTCATGGAGAAGCACCTCGGCGACAAGGGCAAGCAGCTCGCGGACCACGACCGGGAGGAGCATCAGGTGAGCGCGCCCCCTCTCCAGCCCTTCTTAGCCCTGACTATTGCCTCGCCCAGCATGTGAAGGAATTCCTGTACCGGCTCGAGTCGCTCAAGCCCGAGGAGGAGAGCTACAGCCAGACGATCGAGCTCGTGATGGCGAGCCTGCACCCACACAATGACGACGAGGAGATTACGGACCTGCCCATGCTCGAGGCCGTCATCGGCGCCGACGCCAGCCGCGAGGCCGCCCAGAACTTCAAGAAAACCAAGAAGCTTGTCCCGACACGGTACGCCCCTCTCCGTCGCTGCGCCGTAGCGCGTGTTGACATCGTTTCGGACGCAGGTCTCATCCGAGCGCACCGAACCGTCCGCCATTCGAAACCCTTGCGGGTCTGCTCGCCGCCCCGGCTGACAAGCTCAAGGACTGGTTTGCGAGCTTCCCGACGGAGGAGGAGATGGGCCAGGCGAAGGAAGAACTCAAGCACCGAGACCACGATGCGAAGGCTGGACGCGCAGCTGCGGCGGCTGGACAGCAGTAGTATAGGTCACGGTGTTTTGTTGTACGTTGATTCAGGTTGACCCGCAGTCTCTCAAATATGTTTGTATATCTGGAGCGTAGTCAATTGAAGCTTGTTCATTGTTCAAGCGATCTGGGATTGAAGAACTGAACAAGTCACGTGGTCGCTCTCCGGCCCGGCTGAACCGCTCGGCGCTCGCGAGGAGCAGCGACTCGAGTCTTTCTTGAGTCTTTCCCTGGTCTTTCAATTTCCCTGGTCTTTCCTTCGATAGCGTCGCTCATCAATGCTCGCCAGGTTCGAGTTCTGCGACTGACCGGAACATCGGATAAATTGTATTCAATGGCACCTGCATACATGTCTGAGTCGGGCCTACCGTGAGTAGTGCACACCGAAGTACCATCCCAGTACTTAACGGTGAGCACCCCACATTACGAGCAGCCACTATCGAGAGACGATGACCGGTCTTGGCACTGGAGTACTGAAACATGCAGGTCGATACGATACTGGAATGAACTCTACGCTTGTAGGCCCGCAATACAGCAATCTTCACAATTAGAATGGACGCACGTCGTGCAGACAGGGCACGGTCGGCCGGGCGATATTCTGCCACATCAAAAGGCGTCGATCGTTGCAATTGCTTGGTGGATAGCCAGACAAGGTTTGTAGCCGAAGTCAATTGAGGTTCAGATTGCCCGACACTGACAGCACAGCCGGACAAGCGTTGCGCTCACTTGGTATCCCGTTTAGTAGGTACAGAGGCGATAGGCTGGATGGGCAAAGTTGGACCCAGATGCGGAGCGTCTACCTACGTAGGGTCCGTGGCACGCTTCGCACTCTCATGCTCACCTACTCATTGTGGTATCATAGATGCAGTAGGCCACAGCACGTATACAGTACCACCCGTCAAACCGCACTAGATTGTCCGGTATGGTTATGTCTCTGCACGTCGAAGCTTCGAGCCCGAACAGCTGACGAGCCCGAGGAGCACCTGCTCCCGTCGTCGCAAAAGCGGATGTTCTCAGCATCTGTAGCCATGGGGCCGCCGGATGTTTTGTCCAGAGCGCCAGACGCAAACGGAGTGTAACCCCCTTCCGGACACGCGCAACATTACAGCGATGTTTGCGCACTCCTGTCCGCGGGCGTGACCGGGGACCAGGGATCGCCCTGGCCAAGACTGTTCCAAACGCGTCGCGAAAGTTTGTTCTGTGGTCCTCGGCATGCGGCTAGAGACGCATTCACACAGCAGCAGGGATAGGTCCGTCCGCTCGCGAACCGCTTGACATCCGCTTCCTCAATCCGTCATTGTGTTGCGATATCAAAGCACCCTTTGACGGATGCGCCATCGTCGCCCGAGGCTGTGGGTATCTCGAACTTCGTCACTCAGATTGAGTGGTCCGACCGCCTCGGTGTATGCCATGTGTCGGGCGACCGCTTTGTTCAATACGAGACCAGCCGGAGCTGTCGAGGATGTAAAGCCTCCAACTGTTCAGGTTCTACCTCACAACACTGCCAAGTGTTGCCGCGTCTGAGCAATGCTGCTTCAAGCTATCACTCATTGCCTCGATCTGCTTATACGATGTCTCATTACATGCCTAAATTATCTCCAGCGGTCACTGCAGGCCGTAAATACTAGGTAAACAAGCCTGTCTCTTGCCTCTTTTGGCGTACTAGACTGCACGCTGAACTCTGTCGGCCCAGACCGAAGGACGCTCTGACGCTGGTGCATGAGGATCAACCGCGACGGTGAGTCTTTGGGTCTGACAGGATCTGAGAGACTAACCTTGTCACGGTCAGGGAGCAACCTGTGCCTACCTC
Organism: Rhodofomes roseus; assembly: GCF_022264815.1. NCBI lineage: Eukaryota > Fungi > Basidiomycota > Agaricomycetes > Polyporales > Fomitopsidaceae > Rhodofomes > Rhodofomes roseus. The sequence continues at coordinate 106,650 of NW_025952979.1, read as the reverse complement.
TGATTCCGCGCCCCATGACGATCCCGAGTCAAGGTGAGATGCTCTGTACAAATTATTTCCACTCGTTCTGTTGATCAGAACTGATGTTCACCTGTAGTGCGATCGAGTCCCGCTCTTCCGATGCACCCGTCATAGACACTAGCACGGGATCACCTGAGTACGATTTCCCTTCAATACGAAAATCGGTGCACGTTGACGCTGCGTTGACAGCGCACAAGCGGCCGGGTTCCCGTCTGCCGTAGATGCTGCTGCAGAAAGCAGCCCGGAAACCGTAGATGCCGCCGCGGTTTGGAAGCCTCGTGCCTTCGCGCTCATCGTTGCGATCGACGAGTACCAGCACAGCAGTATCAACAATCTATCCGGCTGTGTTCGTGATGCAGAAGACTTCCGCGACTTCACCGTCAAGACCCGCGGTGTTCCAGAGACGCAGATCTACACCCTTACGAATGGAGAAGCAACGCGCGACGCAATTCTCAACGCGATATACGCAAAGCTCATCGATAACCCCGACATCAGGAAGGACGACTTGATCATGTTCTATTACGCTGGTCACGGTGCCCGAAGACCAGCACCCGCAAGCTGGGTCGCGGACGGCAGAGAGATCGAAACAATCTGTCCGTGCGATGAGCGCATGACGGATTCGAAATCCGGAGAACGGATCGAGGCAGAAGATCGGTAAATTGGAAACTACGCCCCTACGGAAATAGCCGCCGACCGTAGTCCGCGCCTGCCTAATATGGCAAGTGCACTTTTGCCCGCTGTTTCGTGGCAAAGCTCGACACTTGTGCACTGTATTCTGATGTATAGAGACCATGAACTTCCTCAAGAGTGGCTGAAAATCATCCAATCAGCATAGGAGACTGTATGGGTCCAGTACAACACTGTGTGCATGCCGTCACAGGCTGTTACGCGCAGAGCGCCCGCGTCACACACGTGACAGCTGCCATGACATGTCCCAAAGCGGACAGTCACAGTTCAATTTTGACTTACCTGTCCGTTGTGCCCTCAAGCGGCCTCGTCCATCGCAGTAGTAGTTGCAATAACAGGGAAATACAACCAGGAGTGAACACTGAGAATCGAGTACGGTGGTATACTTAGGGTAGCGCGAGTGTATGCGGTACAGTTACGTAAGCATGTGGCGGGCCTGCCCTTTATGCATACTTACCATCTCACTGAGTCACCGTTCCACCTACCGCCGCCCAAATACTAGTGGTAGTATCTGCTCGCAAATCCTCTTCAATTGCGATGCGTGCAGCAGTGAGAAATGCTGCAAGAAGGGCGGGATATACGCGTGTTGTGTGTGTGACAGTATGGTCACGTGCGCGTACGGTCCGTAGTGCGGTCCGGACCCGTAGGGGCGTACTTTCCATTTTCGATATGTCCTCGATCGAGGGCATCCCAGATCTGACGTTCGACGCGCTCATGAGGCAACTAGCATCGCAGAAGGGTGACAACATAGTACGTCCACCCTATGTGTTCCATTTGTCACGAGCTACTTTGCTGACGTATTGTCGACACCAGATCGCGATCTTGGATTGCTGTCACTCTGGCGGTATGGGCAGGGATGGCCCGGGACCGAATGGCACTCCCCGCGCACTGTTTGATGATGAAACTCATGTCCCTCTCCCGGAAACGCTTGACCAGCATATACGCAGTTGGCATGATGGCGAAGCCGTCGGGCGCGACGTGACGCCGCAGGCACCGACCGGCTTCGCATGGCCCGCGATGCGCTCGCACGTCCTTCTGGCGGCTTGTCTCCCGGAGGAAAAGGCGATCGAGAACCGTGTCGCCCTACGTTCCGAGGGTGACGTCACTGTGCCGTCGGAGGAGTCAGTCACTCGCGGGTTATTCACCCTCTACCTTCTCGCATTTCTCCGGAGAGCGCATGAAGGGACACAGCTCAGCGAGCTCACATACGCGGATCTAACAGAGCGTCTGGCGAAGGAGAGCGGAGGGGCTGTTCAGCTCTATGGAGCTTCGCTCGACAAGCAGCATCCCATCTGCGAGGGATATAACAAGGATCGCCTGCTATTCAGTCTCGCTAGGGGCAGGAAACGAGAGCCGAAATACGCGGTTACGCAGAGAAAAGGAGAGTTCTGGGTATACGCTGGCAGTGCTGTCGGTGTTATGGAGGGCTCACGCTTCGCTGTCGTTGACATATCCGCAGATGGCGTCTCTGCACTTCGGCAGGGCGTCGTCATCCTCGAGGCCAAAGAAGTATGGAGCGATCGTTGCAAGTGTACTGCGATCTGGGACGCAGATGTTCCGCCTCCTGATGTTGTCGAACTCACAGACGATATGCGAGCCATCGTGTTGCGCTGGTCACCGGAGACGATGCACGTCTGGACCTCACCAGGCGTTGAGCTGCCAGCCAACTTGAATGCGGGAGGCTCCTTCGCCTTTTCTGTGGTCTACGACAGGCGGAAGTGCGACGTCTCCCTCGAGCTGGACGAGTCCGGGACCAACTGGATCCTGACACGGTTCGACCCTCTCACTGCACGATATGCCAAAGCGTCAAGTCTGACGCTGAACGTCACCACCGTGGACCCGTGGGACATCCTCGGGCATGTAGCGCACTGGAACTTCCATATGTATCGATATAACACTGTCGAGGCCATTAGACAACAGCTCAAGGTCAGGGTAGAGTTGTATCGTCTCAAGGAGACGGATGTGGGCCTGATACAGCCTCTGCTGGAGCCCGAGGGCGCGGACTTATTCGAGGACGTCAAGCCGATGGGGTTACCACCTTGGGCACAGAAGGTGCATCCGCGCGACTCCGAATCGAAGTATGCTTTCGAAAAACTGGAGAAGGAAGCAATCATTGAAGACATCACTGCATACTATGGTCTGGCCGTGCGCAATGAATCCGACTATCCTTTGTTTGTTTATGTCTTCTACTTCGATCCCAACGATTGCGGCATCCAGGTATGTGCTTCTTATTGTCTCGCCACGATAGAGAATTGATCGGCGACGCCGGTGTTGCCCAGAAATGGTATCCGCCTGACAGCTACGACGCAGAGTGGCGGCCCCTACCGAAACGACAACGGAAGGATAACATTTTGACCATCGGCTATGGTGAGGGTGGAATAGACCCCTTGAAGTTCGAGCTGAAAGACGGCGATCGCCGGGACACGGGCTTTCTGAAGATCTTCGTATCCATGTCTCGGGTTGACATGGACTTCATTCAACAAGATCCCCTCCATGAACAATCTGCAGCTCGCCACGGACAACTGGCGCCCCTCCCAGTCCAGCCTCAATGGTGCTCTTCAGTGTATGCATTAACTGTACACGGTGAGGTGAGTCATGGTTGCTCTCGTCCCATGTGTCATCGTCACTGATGTAATGCGATATTCCTTCACTTAAGTAGGAGTGATTCAACACGGCTTGGGGACCAGGTGGCATTGTCATCATTTTTTCGAGAGCAATTGAAAGAGCCCGGATCTTGTTTTCTTCTCTGCTGTGAATACTTCGTGAGTATGTTGGATATCCGGGCTTTCTCCAGATATCTGGCGTGAAAATTCGCCCTGACCGCGGTGGTAAGTTAGATTCCCGCATTCTGAGCAACTCGTTACTCCATCGAATATCTACCGTGTTGGAAGTCGAACCCGCTTGCAATGTCCATCAGTTGTCCCGCCAGCGACGAAGCTTTACAAAACAGTATGAATCAGACGACGTGTGAAGGGGGCTGGATGTACTCCGACCCTATTGCTACCAAAGAGCCAGCACCCAAGGCTGTGACCTTGTTTGCGCGACGTAGTGGCATAGTTTCCATTGATGTTAAGGAGTGGTACCGATGTTCAGAAGAGAAACATCGCAAGGCAGGCCGCAACGGCAGGTAGACACAACTATTAGGCAAAGGCACCTAGGTTATCGATGTGCCAAGCACAGATCAAGTCCAAGAACAAGGCATAGAAGTTCACAGCGAGTTTGCGACAAAGCGATACAACTACAGAGATATTTGCAGGTAAGCGCAAGTCGTTAACGGCGAACATCGGGAATGGACGTACTCAGGAGTGGGAATAGATATGTCAAATCAGTACTCTTGCGGCGAGCCCTCCGAGCTCTCAGTCCCCGTCTCCTCCGCGTCGTCCTCCACGTGCCTCTCCTTCTCCTTGCGATACTCATGTCCAACGAAGTTCATGACGCTACATATCGACACAATCAACAGTGGCCGATAACGCCATTACCATGAAGACTTACTAAATTGTCCCATCCGCGCAGCCGACGACGACCTCTTCGTGGCTCAGCTGCATACTCATTGGGTTCTTTTCCGGGGTCGCCAAGCCCTGAAATTTGGCGGGCAGCTGGCCCAGCAGACCCTTCACACCCGCGGAGCTAACATTATCTCCTTCCGCGAGTGCCGCCCACGCGCCCGTCAGCGGAAGGATCTCTTTGTCGAAGTCCACGCCAGACGACGGCGACGGCGTGCGCTCCTGCTGAGGCTCCTCATCGTCCTCATCCGACGTCTTCGCTGTCTGTGTCTTATCGCGATGCGTCGACATGTAGATCTATGCGTACGACCAGCACGCTTAGCATCACATCGAATGACGCGGGATCAACGCACCGTCTTGTTCGCGCCTGCACGCGTGCTGAACCGCGTCGCCGTCACGACACGTCTCTTCTTCGGATCCACCGCACCCACCGCAATATCTGTAGTCTCCACAACCGCCACCAGCTTAGGCGGTGCGGTGAGGACAGCCGCGCGCCCGAATCGTATCGCAAAGCCTGGGCCAGACGAGACGGGCGTGCCTGTCCTCGGTGACGGGCTCATAGGCGTCATAGGTGTCTGCGGCGAGCCCGGACCCGTGTTGAGCGAGAGCCGGCCCTTGAGGCTGAGCGACCCTGCCGTAGAGTTGGCCAGTGGCGACTTGACCCCACCTGAGATAGAGAGCGTCTGCCGACGCGGGGTGGCAAGCGAAGACGTCGAACGCGCGAGGATAGGTGAGATGCCGGGGCGGGAGCCAGGACTGAGTGCGCTCGGAGTGAGAGGAGAGATGGGGCGAGAGGGGTCTGCAGAGCCGGTAGCGGTGGCAGGTTGCGCAGGCTCATCCTCTTCAGTCCATTGGAGGTGCAAGATGACGGATTTCGTGGCACACTAGGAGAATGATGAGATGAACTATGTATACAGCGAAACAAGAGAGGAGCACCAACAGTCATCTGAGTACCTTTTGCTGCGAACCATCTATGTAGAGGGTCAACAATCATACATGAGGAAGAGACCAGCGAGACATACTGGAGCATGTTGTCAGGTGCTTTCCCGACGTTGAACAGCTTCGCGTTGAGCACCGGATCGCTAATACCCAACTCCGCCAGCTTGAACTGAGACATCATCTCCCGACGCTCTGGGTGGTAGGTGCTTCAGATTATGGTCCCTCTGAATGGTTTTGTGACTTACTGATGGAGAAGACGCGAACGATTCCGTCAATCGTCACGCTCACCACCCTCTCGCCTTCCTGCCCTGAACTACTGCCAATAATCTGTACACCTATATTGACGGTCGTCTGTTGCCCGAACCGAACGATCTTAGTACCCGCGCGCCAGTCCCAGCATACAAGCGCCTTGTCGGCACCGGCGGACACGAGGTTTTTCGAAGACAGCGCGACAGCACGGATACCGTTCAGATGCCCGGCGAGTTGTTGCAGGGGAGTAAAGGTGAGCGAAGAGAAGAGGTGAACGCGCCTGGCAGCCGCATAGATTAGAGACGAAAGATGGCATCGCGACTGAACAGGAATACGCACCCAACATCATGGAAGCCAACAACGAAAACCTCTGTCGAGGTTAAGGTCGATCAGACAGGAAAGCCCGTCCACAGATCCGACACTCACCCTCGTCCGCCAGAAAGTCGACGCAGCTGACAGGCTTCTTGACCTGCAGACACTTCTTCATCTCGCCCGTGTCGACGTCCCAGAAGCGGATCGTCTCGTCATACGAGCCGGAGATCAGACGCTTCCCGCGCAGCAGCAGCGTAGTGCAGTAGTTCGTGTGTCCGTTGAGGAAGCGCACGCGCTGCGGGAGCGCATTCCGGAAGTTCGACTCGCGGTGGTGCAACGAGCGGTACAGCGGCTCCCAGCCTTCCGGTTTCGATGGCGGCCGCACAGGCATCGGGTCTGTCGCGGTGATCCGCAGGCAGTGGTACTTCCACAGGGCTGGGAGGTGCACCATCTCTTGCCATTTCTTGGAGACCTGGACGACGACAAGTCAACGGCTGATTGTCATCAGCATGAGCGAGCCTCTCACAATCTCCACACCGAGCAGCTCTTGCACAGTAAGCCACTTGAACACCTTGAACACCAAGTCCGGCGCGAGGTTCCCGATGATATCGAAAGTCGACTTGGCGTACTTCTCCAGTAGGAGGATCTGCAGCCGAATGTCACCGGGCATGCACGAGTCCAGTATGAGCGCGATCCTGGGTTTATGTCAGTACCGTCCACAGTGCGCACATCGGTGGACACTCACAGCCGCATCCTGTCGTCCCTGTTCAGGCCCCGCACCGCCCTGCGCACCTCCATCTCATTGAAGCTGCCACTGCCGTCGCCTCTCAGTGCCGTCGCCAGATCCACCTCGCCCGCGACGCCGTCATCCTCGCTCCCGCGGTACCCACTCCAATACTCCTTCCGCCGTTTCCCGCCGCACACGCAGAACCCGTCTGCGTCGGGATCGGTCACGACCACGCCACCCTGCTCCTTCTCGCGCTCCCTCTCACGCAGCATACGCACCTCGGCCTGGAGCGCGTGCAGCTGCGCGGCGGTCGACGCCTGTGCGCGCTCGAGAAGTCGCTTGTAGTGGAGCAGCTTGCGCGCGTAGAGCGTCTGCACTGCCTGCAGTGCGCTCTCCATCTGTGCGAGCATTGGTACGCGTACGCAGACGAGTTAGCATGCCACGTACCTCCTCGTCAACGTCCCGATCGTTCACGTCTGTGACCATATCGAGCGTCATGTCATCCCCATCCCACATCGAGAACGACTCGTCCTCCTCGCCCAACCCGGGCATGAGCGAAAGCGGGCGCAGCGGCGTCTCCCCACGTGCCGCGCTTGCAGGCCGCTTCGACGACGCGACGCTCTTCGCAGGCGTGCTCGGCGACGCCTTCACGCTGGGCGTAGTCTTCGACCTCGTCGGCGTTGGCGACTTCGGGGGTCCCGTCGGCCTCGTGGGTGTCGCCTTGGGCGTGGTCGTGCGTGACTTGGTGCCCTTCATGCTGGGCGATGTGAGCATAATGGACGGAGACTCCGCGGCAGGCGACTCAGTCTTCTTCTGGGAAGTCAGCAGGCGCGGCGTGGACATGACGCGTATGCGCTGCGTGGGAGGCGAAGGCTTGCCAGCAGTCTCAGACGCGGCCGTACCAAACACCGAGACAGACGTCGAGCGCGTGGTGCGGCGCGCCGGTGCAACAGATTGCGCTTTCTGGGCAGGCGCACTGAGCTGTCGGGTTGCGGCCGGCTTTCGGTTCGTCGACGCGGAGGGAGACACGCTGGGCGTCGACTGGTCGGTGCGCGGGAACGTAGACGGCGGCGAGAGCATGGTGTTCCTGCGGACTCCGCCTGCGGTGGGTATCATAGGCATACTCTTGCTCTTCTTGTTCGCGTCGGACGGCATGGGCGCCGTGTTGGGCGCCGTGTTGGGCGAACGTGAGGTGTTGCTTGGACTCCTGGCGGGCACGACGGTCGTCACACCGCTTGCGTTGGACGCATTGGAGTACGCGCGTGGCTTGGTGAGGCTTTTAGCTGTTGTCCGCGTGTATCGAGTCGGGGTCTCGGATGGTGCCGCGCTACGGGGAGGCATGAAGCTCGCCGTCTGAGACGGTGAGCGCAACAGTTGAGTTGGTAAGCGCGCTTAAATCTGGTTTCCTACGTTGGGGAGAAGCAAGCGCCCGAGTCGCCCGCCATTCGGTGAAGATAAGCGTCAGGAAGGGGACTCGAACGACGACTTTCGTGCGTTCGCGCGAGGAGGAGGAGGAGGAGGAGGAGGGTCCAGCGCGAAGTCGGTGCGTCAATTAGCTACCGAGGCTGAGGAGCCTGAGGGCGAGAGGGGATTCGACAGAGTGCCAGCGGCGCAGGCTTTATATACGTACAGAGACGCGGTCAAGAGTGGAGCTCGTTCATACGCTCGAACTTATTATTAGAACCGATGAGCCAACGATGAGCGAAGGTCAGGACGTATGACGAAAGAAACGAACTTGGGACGGAAAAGGCAAGCAAGCTGCCGTATAAGGAAGGTACCGTGAAATCGAGTCGAATGTTGCGACAGGTGACAGCGCCCAGCTTGTAAATGGTTCCTGCGGCCAGGCTTCTCTTGTTCTGCTAGCTTATATAAAGTAGGCATGGGTATATAATCGTATATAGAACTGCGCAGCGGTTCCGGTTGGCACCACACGATCACCGCTAGTATACAGCTTAAGCTTTCTTGGAGTTCACCATGTACTGGCAGAACTAAGCTTACAGGGCGAGAGCAAATAGCTGGGTACGCAAAAGCGCACCATAGAGCTCTAGAGTACTTTGTCAGCGCCCGTTTGACGTTCTACGCAACCGCCTGAAGGAAGATCAGGCACATCCTCGACCATAGAGTCCACATTCGAGTCGCTGGGCCCTGCCAATGTCGCTTTGGTGGCAGGACTATTTTACGCATCTACCGCTGGTGCACACACGGTGCGTCCTTAATATCAGTACAGCGGCGACCTTTGAGCATGCATGGGTAGATCACGTACCGTTGAGGCAGCAGTAAATGGTACCAACCTCCCCGGGCCACTGCTACCGACGGCAAGCATCAACTGGATGCATGCTAGTTCTGAGCTCACGAGCATAAAAATAACTATATCAGCAGTTATGAGCGGCAACAAGCAAACGACGTGCTAGTAAGACGTGGTGGACGCCATCTGTACAGTGTGGCCGTTTATACGCGCCACCCAGTCCCGTATCGGGGTGACGATTTATGGAGGTGTGCAGCAGTGGCTAACAATGTGTGATCTATGTCGGATGGGCAATGACGCGGTTCTGCAGTAGTTTGAAAGACTTAGTACATGGTCAACGAATGTAATTTGAGCTCACCAACTTTGTCCGAGCAGGTCGCGCGACGCGCGCCGCGCTTTAATCGCATCACGTGACCGTGTTGTGGCCTTCAACGGCTATAGAGTAATTCACTTATGTATGTACTGACTTCTTCGAATCTGAGGTAGCCGTCCAACGCAGGAGCGAAAAGAAAGGCCAAAAAATTGCAGCTCAACCTCTAGACCTGCTCCAAGGCACAGCGCCCCACAAAGCCAAGCAGCGCAGATACTTGGAGACTTTGCTTGAACTGGTTTCGCCCGCCACTTCAGCTCGCTCTGTATTCGCGATCACCAACCCTTCAGAACCTCCGCGTCGACTGAAGACAAGGACCCGAACCTCCTCGGCTTCGTCCGTCAATGAGCTCGGTGCCAGTCGCTTACCCCTTTCTAACCCTTTCCCGCCATGAGGAGAATCAGCATGGACTGACCTCCGTCTGCTATCCGTGTGATGTAAGTAGCTCGAGAACGATGCGCACTACCCCAGCCTCTCCGCCTACGTCTCCACTATCCAATCGCACGACGAGCACACCCAGCTGCTTGGCTCCCTGCGCGCCTCGAGCGCGTGGCCTCCGGGTAGAGGCTCGGAGAGGCTCAGAGCCCTGGTCCGGGCGCGTCGGCAAATGCTCTGAACGAGATGCGCATGGGCGTCACGTCGCGATGAGGGCAAACTCGCCGCTGAATCCTGCTACGTCCTGCCAGTGATCATATATGACGACGGCGCACTAGACTGGACTGACCTCCTGTGTCATGGACGATCACGGAAGAGGTCAAGATACCGCCGGGTCTATACAAGATGATGCCGGGTGAGCATGGTCACTGTGAGAGTACTGTAGAAAATGCGTGTACCCACCAGCTGTGGCTGACGTCCAGATGGTAGAAGCATAGGACTCTCGGTTACCGCTCGAGCTTTGAGGCTAAACGGCTTCATGATACCTTCATGCCTTATTGTTCCGTGCGAGGCAACTGTCAGTCGGCATACCCTGAAGCGCCATGAGCATCTGTGACCAACGTCAGCAGCAATGTGCGTAAATCGAAGGCAATTCCAACGGCATAACCGGTGTCCGAAGCAGCACGCCTCCTACTACTTCGCACGCCAGTACACATCCACCCGCAGATGGCGACCTCTCGGAACTTACGCTTTACAGCATACCGCCGCATCCACATTGAAAGCTCAACACCCGAGCCGCATGGAATGCGCACATCTGACCGTCCGGGAATTTCGTATCACGGACATCGCCTGATGTGCCCTCCCACATCGGCGGCCACACGCAAGTGGCGAGATTACCACACGGAACAGACAGCACGACGCCGCCGGCGACGCGGAGGCACCTCCCGTTCGCATCATTGGCGCCTGCACCGGCGTTATCGACACAAACGCGAGGGCTCTAGAGACGATGCATACCATTGACCACGATAGGCGTGCGATAGAACGAAGACGGTGATAATACAGGACACTCAGACAAGGACGATCGAGAGAGGTAGAGAGCTAAAACTCCAGAAGACACGGGACACGAGATGCGGGCTACACAGAGCGTGCGGTGCGGTATGGGATGCAGTGAGTCGATAGGTGCGCGGGCGGCAGCCAGGACGAGGGAGCCGGTGACCAACGGACGGCGGGTGACGAAGGGGCCGGCGCGACGAAGAGAAGTGGGCGTGCGCACGCGGACGCCGTATTATGTCAGGGGAGTGCAAATGAGTAGGAGTCCAGGGATGCGAGAGGCGAACGAGATGAGCAAGAAAGTCCGGAGGGTACAGACAAGCGTGGGAACCGACGATGGGGGAGGGAAGGAGAGCGAGTAGCCGGACGGGTATTATCATAGGTTCTGTATTTGTCCGATGAGGAACTGTTTCTCGTCGGAGAATTGCTCGTCTGCAACACGGAAGCATGGTCAGCGAGCTATAAAAGGGTGTTGCGAATGGACGGGAAAATAACGCACCTTCCTTGTCGTTGTGGAAATCCTTGAGGAATTTCAGTAGCTTGTCCTTATTTCTCCGGAGGATGTTCTCAATCTGTTCCGGCTTCTTCGGGTTTGCCACAAAGACCTGATACCAGATCAACAAAATTGGCCACAACCGGAGTAAAGCAGCTGACCTTGAATACGTGGAATGCCTCAAACTGGATATTCTTGCTCTTGTCCCGGAGCAGGTTCATCATCATCTTGAGATTCGTCTCGTCCGCAATATACCGCGTCATGACGGCGAAATTTGCCCTATCCAGCAGGATCTCGCCTAGCAGTTTCAGTGACTGCCGCTTTGTCACGTAGTTCTCCGATCGTATGAGGGTGGTGTACGTGTTGAAGAACTAGCACGGTTGTTAGGACTCGAGGAACACAGCATGGACGAAGGCTTACACGATCGTAGTTCTTGTCGAGATAGTCGGCCACCATGGCCTTGTGGCGTGTCAGCGTCTCCTTCAGGTTTGCGAACGCGTCGCATGAGACGCCAAATGTAGTCGTTTCGATGTAATGTGGGAACGTGTAGAACCTACATGTCAATGAGCAACAATGATGAAGCATGCTCCGGTATACTCACTGTTCAGAGTGAAGCAGTATCTTCGCTAATGGTTCGTGTCGGAGCATCTCTCGAAGTATCATACCGGTGTTAAGGGCGATATCCTCGTTCTTATACCCGTCGAATGCTGCAAACAGCACCTCCTTCTTCCCACTCAGATACTCGACGGTTGGGAAGCGCGCGCCGATCTGCCGCCGAAGGAGGTTGTTGAAGATCTGCACGACGTCCTTCCGTGCCTCGAACTCGAGCTTGTGAATGCTGACTAGAAGGTGGTATAGGAGATCTGTTGAGTATGTTTCTGTTGCGAGTTGCGCCACAAGCTCAGGGAGCGGGTCTTTTCAGGAGTGAGTGACGCCGCACAGTCCAGTCTGGGGACACACTGACCGCCATCTCCGTACAAGATCGCCTTGATCTGCTGGAGGTTCCTTGCGACCTCTTCGCCAGCCTGCCAGAAGACTACGGGTGAGGGACTTAGGACGAGTGGCCAGGAGAATACCACGCACCTTCCGTCTCACCTCCGACCCTGGCTGCCCAGCCTCCAGCTTCGGCAATGCGTCCCGAAGCCCGCGAACGAGGTCTGGCGGTGTGCGCGGCTTGGACTTGAAGAAGTTCATAGCGTACTACGCAGGATCGAACTGAGCAGGATGGTGGTCAAAGAGAAGGTAGCCCGGCAGGGAGGGCTGAATGTACGTCACGGCAACCGCCAGGAACGTATCGGTCGGGTCGGGTGTTCAGGCTGTATCAAGCGCTTCTCAGTCAGCAGCGACGAGGCTGTGAGCGACGCTGTCCGCACCAGCGCTGTGATGGCACTTCGCCTGAGCGAGCTTGCTCTGGAGGCCAGGTACGACGAGAGAGGAAGAAGGCAAGGGGGAAGGAGGAGGCCAAGGTCAAGTCTGGTCAAGCTCCCCGCGCGAATCATTTCAACTACATCATCACGTGATGCCATCATCCCCGGGCAAAACGGACTGCTTGAGCCTTATCCCCGTAATATTATTGGGGGTCGCAGCACACGTTGTTAGTACCAGACATGCGTAGTGGCTGAGGGCGAAAGCAGTAGTACAGTAAAAATTGATATGCGGATTTATGCGCCCCGCACTCGACAGTCGAGAAACTATCATCGCGTCTCAGAGGCTTGGCTCCCGATACATTGCAAAAGTTACACATGTTTAATTCACACTCGCTGTCATTCACGCGTAACGGCTCAACGGCTCAACACTACAGATAGAACGAAAATTTGCCTTTGCCTCCTGAATTAAGAGCTGCATATCGGATCAGACCGCTTCCCTAGTTTCGCCACAAGACTCTACTCTTAAGACCACACGTTCCTAAAACCTTGTTATGTCACGGTGAGTTCATTCTCTGAGAGCCGGTCGTACATATGGAGAAAACGTTCGTGGTAGACGTACCAGGCATAAGACGTCATTGCGCAGCTACCGGGCCCTCTTTTATTATTATTTTTATTTTAATCACCGTGTTTATAGTCCCTCGCCCGAGGCAAGATGCGGACACTAATACATCATAACGGCACGCTAAGACCGTTCTACTCGAGCCCCATTTAGCTACCGGGCCCTCTAGGCTCTTGTTGATTACATCGTTTGGATGCGAACGCCCTGGCAAGACATTTCTGGAGGACTCACAAACTCGGCGACATCGCCCAACCCGCATAGACAACCTACCGACTATAGCCAGGGCCTTTAGGGGAAAAGGCCCATTGATGTGTGCCATTGTGGATTTTGGATCTCTAAAGGCTGATACGTCCGGAGCAATGCGCTAGTCTCATCCCACGACCTTTCACGTGGAGGCGTTTGTGTCGAACCTAGTCGCGACGTCACAGTTCCGTAGGAGGATCAGAGAGACATTGTCGCAGCCGCTTGAGTACTGCGCGACTATTCTGAGCAACACCTAGCAGCACGTCGTGCGTCAGACAAGGCATTATGAGGCTAGAGGCACCTCTCGCAACAATGTAATAATTTCAGCGTACGAGCCAGATATAGTACATCATTTTTTCGTTGCGGACTGAGTCGGCCTATGACACTGGTGATGGTCGCGGCTTTGCCAGAGTTGCATGAGGTAGTCCCAGTGAGTCAGAGCCTATAAGACCCATGAGTGTCAGGCAGAAAATTCCAGTAGACGTTACCTGTAGCCCAGGCTGCTGCAGCGAGTTGACACTGCTGATAGATGCGTGAACAGCTCCCGTCGCAATTGACTCGGTCAGCGCACAGGCCTGCCAGCGTATCGATCGTCAACCGACGACCTACATAAAGCAGAGATAGCCGGTGCACTTCAAACCCGCGTTACTGGTGTGCTTGGCTCATTCGTCGACTCGTTCCTAGTGAGGCCGAGCGGCTTTCAAGGGGCAGACGTCAAAAGGGCTGTATAGAGACGTGTCTAACTCACAATTTTGCGTCAAGTGTGTTGATCTGAACATCGCCTCCCGTACGAGCGCCCATGTGCCGAGCCCGACATTCCGCAGTTATCGCAGAATGATCGTTGATGTTACCGCCCCGACGCGGCACGCTCACAGGGCGCGCTGTTCCCCTCTGTCGCTGCAACGAAGGAAGGGAGTCCTGTGGGGTGCTGTAACGTCCTTCGTCAGTACCCTCGATGTCGACCAACCGCTCGAGCATAGGACAGACATGATGAGCAGAGGGGAAAGCAGTTTGCCGGCGCACAGCATCTGCTCCGCGGACAGCATCAGCATCAAATACGGCACCTGAAACGCGCTACAGGGGATAGGCGCCGACCTATATAACATCTCCCCCGGCGAGATGGCACCCTAGGCTGCGCCTCCCTTTCGACCATCACTTCTTCGTCCCCCGCTTTCTTTGGTCTCTTCGTTTTTTCTTTCCCTTTTGCAATTGTAACGACCCTTACCTGCGTGCTCCGGCTGACGACCCCTTCATTTAATCTCACCCACACGCATACGACATCCTCACGATGAGCTACACTCTTCGCTCCCGCAAGTTCTGCTGCTGTCTGCCGGTCAGATTCGGTGTCTTCTGCTCTGCTATCTTGGGTATCGCGTACAGTACTGCATTCTGCGTACTTGGATGGCTTGAAGTCCACAAGTATGGTGAGTGTCCGGCGTTGTGCGCATATGTTAGCGCCTCGCTGATATTGTGCTTCAGCGATCAAACAACTCGTCATTGGCAAGGATGAGCTTGTTGGGCTTGTGCTGTTCGCACTCGCGTACACATTCATGCTCCTTTTCTCGGTCATGGGGTAAGTCGAGTTCATCGTGAAAAATACGGAGACAGCTCACCATGCACATGTGTAGTTTGATCGGAGCCATTGGAGCAGTCCGGCCCTTCGTCAAGGGTTACGGTGTCTCGCTTACCATGAACACCGTCTTCACCATCGGCATCGGCATCTTCTGGTGCTGGAGGCTGTTCCACACGGACCAGGCCAAGTGCAGCCAGCCCGCTACCACTGAGGAAGAGCAGGTCGCCCACTGGATCTGCGAGAAGGGCTCTGAGGCTGTCCGTATCATCATCGTCATTGTCATGGTCGTCGTCTGGCTGTTCCAGATTGGTCAGTATCCCCATTTCGTTGGCATGTGTTCGAGCTAACGCCCCGCTTGCAGCCGGCTGCGCCATCGTGTTTGACTACTGCGGACAGCTCGATGATGAGGCGGAGGCTGCTGCCAACGACTACGCCGGCAAGGACGCGCCGGGCATCAACCCGTACCCGCCCCCGACCTCCAACATGCGCACCACGTACGAGGCGCAGGCCACACCGATCATGAAGAGTGCGTACGACCAGGGTTCGTGGAGCCAGGACGCGTCAAAGCCCCCATACCCATTCGCACAACCCGAGAACTCGTACGGTCAGAGGAGCGACGCGAACGTCTAAGAGCATAGAGACACTGCCTGTTCGGTTGGCATGCAGCTGCGCGGACGTAGTTTGTCTGGAGATTATTACCCTTTCGCTTGCAATTGTACATGTCATGAGTATTCGGAGTAGACCGATGACGCGTAATGAATTGGTGGTCGAACCTATATGCTTGCGCGCGTGCTTTCCGATGTAACCTGCTCATGATAGGTCTGACCTTTGGATGAGTGCGACTTGGGTCAGAATGGTGCCTGGCCTGCATGGGACCTCCAATTAGTCGGATGACCTCGTACTGTTGAAGTGCCCTCCACAAACATCCCTACTTACAGCATCTTGCGAGCTTCGTCTTACTTGCCAAGGAATTTCGGGAGCCCTGTACAATATCCGCGTACCATTTGTACATCGGGATGGGCGGAAGGAGATGGCGGGTGAAAGGCTGGAAGGACGGCCGAGGCGGGCCAGCGTTAGAGCGTGGTAAAAGGCTGCATGTGATTGGCCCGGGGCTGACCGGCGACGGCCGAACAAGTCCGGGGAGAGTAACCGTCCGCAATGACGACCTGACACAACTCTTCGCACTCAACCACACCTCTCTCTCCTCGCCATGCAGTCCCTCGTCGCCCGCTCGTCCGTCGTCCGCCCCAGCGTCCTCAGGTCGTCGGCGAGGACGTTCGCGACCTCGTCGGCACGCGCGCAGGCGGTTCCAACAGAGAAGCCGGTCTTGAACAAGGAGTTCAAGATCTACCGCTGGGTGCGTCGGTTGCATACAGCCTCCTGAGCGATTAGAAACTCACAGAGGCCGGCCCGTTTGTTTGTCTGCATTTTCAGAATCCGGACGAGCCTGCAGCAAAGCCGAAGCTGCAGACGTACACCGTTGACCTTAACCAGTGCGGTCCCATGGTGAGTTTACTGTGTCCTTTGCTCTTCATGCTATCACTCGTTCGAGTCTGCAATTGTCAATGCTACACGGCCGAAAGCGGTATGACTGTATGGGACTAGCGACAGTGAGATATCGTCGGTCTTGTCAGGGGAAGACGAGAACTCGAGCCAGGGCGGACCCGTGTATCGCCGACTCGACTCTGGTGATACTGTCGTAATGCAGAAACGCTGCCATTCCTCCTTATGGGTGATCGAGGGAAGTCACGGTTATAGTCGCCATGACAGGGTCTTCACACCGCGTTCTCCGCGGGCGCGAAGAACACCGCTGTGGTTATGTCCGTCGAAGTATGAATGCCAAAGCGGATGAAGGCTAAGCATGAACCATACTTTCTATTTGATTTCCGTGCTTCTTTGCAGTGCACACAGTTCACTAATCGGCATCTCCCTTTTGCAGATTCTCGACGCACTTATTAAGATCAAGAACGAAACGGACCCCACACTCACTTTCCGCCGTTCATGCCGTGAGGGCATTTGCGGCTCCTGTGCCATGAACATCAACGGTCAGAATACCCTCGCTTGCCTCTGCCGTATCGACAGGAACGAAAGCAAGGATACCAAGATCTACCCTCTTCCTCACAGTGCGTACCAGCTCTCCTGGACATCACATGCGCACCAGCGCTTAACGCAACGCAGTGTACATTGTGAAGGACCTCGTCCCTGACTTGACGCTATTCTACAAGCAATACAAGTCGATCGAGCCCTACCTCAAGAACGACAACCCACCCGCTGACCGCGAGTTCTTGCAGTCGCAGGAAGACCGTCGTAAACTTGACGGGTCAGTATGAATGAATTCGGCGCGTTGAGCATGACCGCTAACGTTCTGATGTTAGCATGTATGAGTGCATCCTGTGTGCGTGCTGCTCGACGTCCTGCCCGAGTTACTGGTGGAACCAGGACGAGTACCTCGGTCCCGCGACCCTCATGGCCGCCTACCGGTGGATGGCAGACTCCCGGGTATGTAACAGGAGTGAAACCTCGCTGATGGAGCATGTTCGTTGACATCAAATTGTGGTGCAGGACACGTATTCGGCACAACGCAAGGAGAAATTGCAGAACGAGATGAGTCTGTACCGGTGCCACACTATATTCAACTGCGCCCGGACATGCCCCAAGGGCCTGAACCCTGCTGCGGCCATCGCGAAGATCAAGCTAGAGCTTGCTGCCGATTAGTTGGGCATGCGCTTCGTTGGGTGAGGGTACGCACGGCTCTTCATATCCGATATCGAAACATTGTCAGCGGAACTCACGCGCTTATTGATTGGCAGGTACACCGCAGTTCGATGCTCGGTGCTGCATATCGTTATTCAAGAGAGATATCACTGGTGTGGGGAGCGACGGGAGGTACCGATGTACAGCTACGTGATCAACGACGTTGTTTCTTATAGCGAGCTTATCGATGAGTCGATGGACTACAATTCGAGGGATCGAACTGTACGTGGATTCGAAGGACGAGTATATATGCCTCGAGGGGTAGGCGTGGGCTTCGGCTGTCCTAGCTTCTGAACGCACGGTGTACTGATTTCAGCGATCACCGCACCCTTATAACTTGCGCAGGCGTTAACAACAGTCGAGGCGAGTCAAGTACATAAATGAACCTGCGCCGAACGGACCGACAAAGAAGGAACATCCAACTAGCAAAACCTTGCCTACAAGTGAGTGCTCGGTCTCCGGTATCACTCATTTGTGCGCACATACAAACTCGAAACAGGTGTAGGTGCGCACCGTATAGTGTTGTTTGAGCACTGCCAAGCGTCAGACACGAGCGGGGCGCACAGTTTGAGTTACTTCACGGCAGGTGGATTATTCTGGTTTGCGAGATGGTTTATGAGGAAACAACGGGCTGTTGGAGAGGCCGAGTTAAGAAACCCACGCGTCGTACGCGGGCTCTAAGTGATCGCTAAGACACCCTCTGCTTGCACAAGTACTTAAAGAGACAGCTGTCAGTTGTACGTGTCCGACACCGGGCCATGAGAAAACTTAGCCGCTTATTCTCGTCAATCTTCAGGCGTTCTACAGCTGAATGCGATACAGCCACACCGCTTCATGCCGAAGTCAAACGGTCAAATGCTGACGCTTCGACTGCGAGTAGTCCCGCAAAGTGAGCTAACCAACTTGGCCCCACGATGAATCGTAGGCTGACGTGTTACAGTGTGGAGAAGGACCAAGGTATGCACTAGCTCCTGAGCGTTAGAGTCTATCCGGGGTGCCTAATGACCATCTGCTGGTAGGCGCGACGGACCTAACTCTTCAGTAGGTCTACCGTTTCGTGGGTGTTCCGATCGCATTCACTCATTCACTTGCAGCGCTCCTATGCTCCCTACCAAAGATGGGGACTCTTCGCAGGCACCCGCTACGTTCGCGCTGCAGGAAGATCTCCACCCCGAGAACGACTTCCGCCTCTTCGCACTAATCGTGGCTATTGATAACTATAAGAATGACGCCATCTTCAATCTGTCTGGATGCGTCAACGATGGCAACGACTTCAGAGCTTTCCTCACCGATACGCTCCATGTCCTGCCACATCGAATCCTCTCCTTGTCGAACGAAAACGCAACACGCGATGCGATCATCGGGGCGTTCGTTGGTCACTTCATCCAGAACCCCGCCATTCGCAACGGAGATGCGATGGTCTTTTTCTATGCTGGCCACGGTGCTCGCGTCGAGGCTCCCGCCGACTGGCTTGCGGATGGTGACAAGATCGAAACGATCGTCGCTCACGACGAGGGACCAAGTGATGCCGAAGGCGAGGTCATTTATGGGATTCCGGACCGCACATTCGACGGGCTGATGCGCCAGCTCGCCCATGAGAAGGGAGACAACATTGTGAGTGGCGCAGCATGCAATCTAGGCTCATCGGTGATCATTAGACTTCCATAGACCGCGATCTTCGACTCGTGCCATTCTGGTGGCATGGCGCGGGCTGCCCTAGACATGGTGGCTCGTGCAGTTCCTCCCCACGTCTCGCCATCTCCGGTTCCTTCGACACTAGACCAGGACATCTGGAGATGGGGGCTATCAACACGTTCTGCGGCCACGGTGGTGCCGACAGGCTTCCTCTACAAAGCTATGCAATCCCACGTGCTCATGGCCGCGTGTCGTCCGGACGAGCAGGCTCTCGAGGCCGCGAGGGTTCCTGAGCCGCGCGGTGCTTTCACCGTTCAACTCCTCAAGTTACTGCGCTCCCACAATCTCGCTGAGTTGACATATGCACGCCTCATAGAGCTGGTGCAGCTACGGCACCAGCATCCACAATGCGAAGGGATCAACAAAAACAGGATCATCTTCGATGCAACCAAGCTTGTCGACCGGGCGCACTCGTTCCGCGTGACGACAAGCGCCACATCGTTGCTCGTAGAGGCGGGGAGTATTCACGGCATCGTTGAGGGTACCGAGTTCACCGCGGAGCCCAGCTCTGGCGTGCCGCTTGACTTCGCCCAGAATGCCGTTTTCCTTGCGACACGCGTCGACGCTCTGCAGTCCGCTCTCACATGTGAATCCTCAGTTCCGTTCCCTGAAACACTACGCGATTTCCGAGTTGTCGTGTCCAAGTGGAACTCGTCGACGATGAAGACCCGATTGCATTACTCTGCGGGCAGCCACTGCTCCGTTGTCGGACCCAACGACTACAGTGATGTGACCGTGCATCTGGGTACTGCGAATGGCTGGCAACTCGAACGCCGTGACCCGCTCGTGGCCAGACACGCCAGCCGTGTGCTCACCATCCCTCGTGGGGATGTCTCGGAGGTTAGTTGGCTCATTTTTGCTTGTGATTGTCACTGAGGGGCAGAGCTTCTCAAAGATATTGGATGCCGTCGCCCGCTTCAACTTCAACCTGTACAGACATAACTTGAAAGCGCCTCTCAGAAACGACCTCGCCGTAGAGCTTCACCAATTGGAGGTGATCCCAGGAACCAGTCTTAGGCCCACATTGCGCCCCATGGGCGACGACTACTTCGACTCGGCACCGGAGCCAGTGTTGTGTGCGGAAGGTTCGTCTTTTGACGTGGGACCCGTGCAGGAGGCCATTATCACGGACATGGAGCCCTATTACGGGCTCACTCTGGTCAATAAGTCAAATCACGATCTCTTTCCGTATGTGTTCTACTTCGATCCAAATGAGTACAGTGTCCAGGTACGCGGGCCTCTGCTGCATCTACCACTGTAAACTCACTGCTGCTCCAGTCTTGGTACCTGCCACCTTCGCCGAACATGGCGCCGCCTCTCCCCAAGGAGGGTAGGCTCCCCATTGGCTACGGTAGCAGTGGAACCGATAGCTTACGGTTTTCCCTACCGTCGGGGGCCAAGGTTGATTCTGGCTTTCTGAAAGTCTTCGTGTCGTCAGCGTGGGTGGACATGCGGAGCGTCCAACAAGCATCGATATTCGACAAGGGTCCACGAAGTTCGCAGAATCGGAAGGATACATCATTCACGGATCTGTGGGACGAATCGATCAGTGTTCTCACCTGCAAAGCATCATATGGATAATCTACTTATGTCAACTGTGTCTTCTACTCTATTTAATTCGTGTTATCCAGGCATTCAGCAAGCTAGCTTATGTATATGGCTTAAAACCGAGCTCTGACTTCGCGATTGTACATGGATAAGGCCGGTGCATTACTGCGTCGCAACTGCTAACGCCATGGTAGAGGAAGGCTGCAGCACTGTGATGAGTCAACGTGCTAAGTCGTACAATGTGAGTGCATCTTCCCTATAACGCTCGATGCGGCAACTATGTCAGCGGTGTTTTCCATTCGTTTCAGGGGGAAATGGAGGGTTCAAGATCATGGTCGGTATCTCGAACAACAAGCCCCGAGCACGGCTGCGCACAAAGCTTCCGGTCTGTCATGGTGTGAACCTTGATATCGAAGATGTCGTTACTGCTAATCGTATTTTGCAGCGGTTCCTACTGCGCGAATGACCAGTGCGTCCCCATATACGGTACAAGTAGGTGTCTGAACTGAACATAGCCCATAATGACCTTCCGCGCCTCTTCCGTAAGGAAGTTGTCTCCAGATGTATGACCCAGACTCGTAGTCATCTCCATTCTAACGTGTACAGTGAACAGCAGTGAACGCTCTCCTAATGGACGGACCCTTACCAAGTGTAGCGAGCCTTCCTGGACAAGGATGACTACTAACGGTAAGTGCGCGTTACTTGAGGTTTTAGAGATAGAAGAACCGTCTGCTGACCAGCAGTGCTGTCACGAAGCAATCGAGCGGCGCAGCCCGGGCCCACGCGGTTTGGGACACATTCACGCGCCATACACCCATATATACAGCTGGGAGGCTTTGTACATGGACACAAGACGACAGACACGACATGGGCGGCGTACGTGACTATCTTGTCAAGTTTGCTATTTGCTTACGCCAACGCTTCATCAGACCCAAGAATCTCCCGCGCCTCAGACATCGCAGGCTTCTGCGAACAAACCCGAGGGATCAGTCTTTCCGAAGGCGGAGCCTTCCATCTTCGCCCTCATCGTCGCCATCGACAAATACCTAAACCCTGTCATACCCGATCTGTCCGGTTGTGTCAACGATGGGGTAGACTTTCGGACCTTCCTCGAGGAGACACTTCGCGTTCCTTCCACAAATATACTCTCTCTGTTGAACGAGTCCGCGACACGAAAGAACATCCTCACTGCATTCGAAGGCCATCTCATCAACAACGAGGCCATACACGAGAAAGACGTCATCTTCTTCTTCTACGCCGGTCACGGAGACCGCGTGGATGCTCCCGCAGGATGGAGATGCGAAGGGCAGATGGTAGAGACTATCTGCCCGTTCGACCAGAAGGCATTCAACACTACGACAACACAGCCCGATGGTGGCACCACGCATCATGCTCGGGGCACGCCCGGCGATGACTCGGATGGAGGTGGTACTCGTCACGTCAGGTTGGAGAACGTGCGCCTCGACGGCTCGGACGAGATGGCATTCGGTATTCCCGATCGAACCTTCAACGGCCTCATGCGTAGGCTCGCATACAAGAAGGGGGATAACATAGTATGTTGCGGTTCCTCGTGTGCTCAAGATGTGCGTAACTGAGTATCCTTTGTAGGTGGCGATATTCGATTGTTGTCATTCTGGAGGGGTGACGCGAGACGTCAATCTTGCCCCGCGATCTTTACCCGACGAACTGGGCCAGCCTCAGCTGCCCGCAACCCTGGACGTCAACTTGTGGTCGTGGCAGAAACCCGACGGCGCTCGGAAAGCCGACTTCATTGTCCCCTCCGGCTTTCTGTACTCCGGGATGGAGTCACACGTTCTTCTTGCCGCTTGCCAGCCGGAGCAGAAGGCTCACGAATACCGCCCGAAGGTTGACGGCCGTCATGGCGACGACGTCCGTAGCCACGGACTGTTCAGTTTCCATATGCTGCAGTTCCTCCGAGAGGCCTACAACCCGGAGATCGGGTTTACCCTGATCAGCTACTCGCGCATGATCGAGGTATTGCCAACGCGGGGTTCGGACGAACGTCCAAAGTTCGGACAGCAGAAGCCGCACTGTGAGGGGCTGCACAAGCATCGGTCGCTCTTCAGAACAACATCGATACCAAAGGACGCGACCAACTTCGACGTGGTCTTTGAAGGATCCACGCTGTACGTGAAGGCGGGCGTCATCCACGGGGTCGTCTCGGGTACGGGGTTTACGTGCCCTGTTCCTCCCGGTACTATGCAATCGGCTCGCAACGTCGTCACTCTTGTCGCCACCAAGACCGTCGAATCCCTTCGCTGCAGTGTGGTCCTCGAAGGGGAGGGCGTTGATATCTCGGCTCTACACGGCGCCCAGGCGTATGTCTCTCGCTGGAACTCTGCCAAGTTGAAGGTAGAAGTGAAGGGTTCGAAGTTGGAGCTGCCGGAGCTGCCGGAACACCAATTCCTGACCACCTCCGAGTCGGACACCGGAGTTGCCGACGTCTCTATCGAAGAGGTCGTCGATGGAGGGTATGTCTTGGAGAGGCATGACCCTCTGACAGCACGCTTTCTCAAGCAACCGTTGTCTTGCAAGACTCCCGGCGTCTCTGCCCCTGCTTTACTCAATGCCCTTGAACGATACAACTCGAATCTTTACCGATTCAACGAAGCCCCCGACGTGAGGGAGGCGTTGTGTGTGAGCGTTCAGCTCCGATCGCTCGAGCTCGAGGAGGCGACACGCAACAGCCTCCGGCCAATATATGTCCCGAGCGGCGAGGATCTGCTGGAGAAAGCTAGGGCCGTTTCCCTTCAACCGATCACTGGCTCAGCCTACCGTCTGTGTGGAGACACAGTTCAAGAGGCAAGGATACCGGATACCGTATTGCCCGATGGTAGTAGGCCGATGTACGGCTTAACTCTGGTGAACCAATCTGGTAGGGATCTATATCCTTACGTATTCTACTATGATCCGAAAAATGGATCGGTACAGGCAAGTATTCTATGTATCTTGTTCTTCAGCATCTGACCGATTCTGTATGATTTAGTCGTGGTACATGCCTCCGAACCGCTACAAAGCGCCTCTACTCAAGAACAACGAACTCCCGATCGGCTATGATCTCAATGGCGATACTGCTATTGAGTTCACGCTCTCTGGCGACACAGTAGAGGAATCTGGTTTTCTGAAGATCATTGTGTCGACCGCATACGTCAACATGGAAGGCTTTGTGCAAGACTCGCTGGTCGATGATGCTCAACCTAGTGGAGGATCCCGCATTGTGCGGATGAAACCAGTAACAAATCTGGAGTTTTGGAGTTCGATGACCTATGTGTTGACTTGCTACCGCCCCTAGACCACTAGTTGAATTGCATGCTGACTCGTGATTAATGGTACTACCTCAGGAGGTCGAAACTGAGGCCACTATGTACAGCGTTGATGTACGTACAAAGTGTTCGCTCCACTGGATGCGCCGCGCCGTTGAGAGATGATATTGAGGTATTGAGGAATAACGAAGCCGGAATAGCGTCACGTTTGCGTCTGCCAATACGTGGGGTACGACTTATGTTATATGATGTGTTGATAGGGACTTCAACGACTCGGTCTGAGGAGGCGGTTCGGACGGTTCGGACTCGACGAATCGGAGTCCTGGCGCAGGGCAATTGCACGTGATGATCTATCGCTGATGGCTGGTCATGGTTGAGTTCCTCCGACTCGGACCGCTGTCCTTGACATGAATCTTGCGCCCATATGCTAGCTACTTCCATGCACTGCGCTGTCTGTAGAATGCATTGCGATGATGTACGTTCACTGGTGAGTACGATTGTCTGGGAAGACAACATCTTCAGAATGAGTATTCCGAGTGTACTGGGTGACCCGCCAGACTCGGAGGCCTATCTGTTTCGGTATTTAGCGGGCGTATGTCCTGGCTGGCGTGCCATGGATATCAGCTATGATGGTTCGGTAGTGCTCGAGGCTGGAGCCGTGGAGGTAAACGCGAGGTTTCTACACCGCTGCAGTCTGGACTGTGCAACTGACCGTGACTGCC
Organism: Rhodofomes roseus; assembly: GCF_022264815.1. NCBI lineage: Eukaryota > Fungi > Basidiomycota > Agaricomycetes > Polyporales > Fomitopsidaceae > Rhodofomes > Rhodofomes roseus. Next base: position 81,874 of record NW_025952979.1, on the reverse strand, counting down.
GTTAGGTTCTCCGATCGGTACATCTCAGGATCCGATCCTGCGCCCTACCTCTTCCCCCATCGGAGGTACTGCGTGTACAATTCCACCATCAGGAAAAGCCCCTTTTCAGAATATGTCAAATTGCAGAGTATTGTATGTAATAATGAACAATTTCAACTATTCACCTGTTCGGAATATTATAGGGAATTATCTACCCCCCCGAACTTTTGTACGAATTTCAGACAATATACAGAGTATGCGAGTGCATTATGTGTACCTACCTCATTGTTATCTGTCACAGATTGAAGAATACAGCACATATGATCCATCATTGTTCATGTTGTCAGAAGCCTCACACAGACAGAACATATTAGGAACATTATATGAATTGTGAGGTAGTACTGTGAACTATCTAGACGGAGCGAGTACATGTGGTGAACAAACAAAGTACTACTATTACTAATTAGCAAGCCTGAATTCTATATTCATCATCTCTCAGAGGTACTACTCGTCCATTATCTGCTCCCTCAAACCCATTCTCATTGCCAGACTGCAACAGCACATGAAGGTTGTGGCCGAGGCTGAACAAACACAGACGTTAGGGAAGACACATAAGGAAGGCCTAGTACAGGTGAAGTTACTAAGCATCACCAATTGAACGAGATGTACCATGACATACCGCAGTCAAAGCTAACACAAGCATTGTTGGCGCGACTTCACGTTCGGACGGAGCAATCGTCACCGGGCGTGGTTCGGAAGATACGGTATACAGCGCGGGAGCGATCGGGGAGGAAGCGCTACTCTCGTCGGCGCGGTAGCCCCCGCCGCGTCTGTCGGCGCGTTGAGCGTGAACACGAAGGGTTGACGGGAGTGGCTGATGGTCGGGGTTGAAGTTAGCAGGCACAAGGTGAACACGGGGAAGAGACGCACGGGGGGCAGACGCAGTGGCGGCAGCGCTGTGTTCCTCTGATGGTGATGGGAACAGCAACTGCAGTGGGAACCTGGCACGCAGTGGCAATGCGGCGGGATGAGCGGAGAGGGCTGCGACACGCGGTGAGAGCCACACGGATGAGGGTGGTGAGTTGGGCTGTGAGGAGGGTCAGCAGAGCGGATAAGACATACAACGTACCTTTTATGCAGCCTCTCGGCCGCGCTAGCCCTCTACCCTGCATCCGCGTCCTTCGTGAGCACACTAACGACACTTTTGCGGCGTCGTCAGTGCTGTTATGTACTGCTAACGTGTCGCGTTGGACGTGCGTTGATGTGTCAGATTGGTTACGACTCACCTATACCTCTGACAGGCCCATGACGGGCCTGTCTCTTCATGGAACAGCCGCATTTGATGTTCTTGTGGTTGCGCGGCGGGCGAGCGGCGCAGGGCAAGGCCGTGGAGGCTCGTAGAGGAGGTAAAGGGAGTTTGCGAACCGCGCTGGCAGTGGACGGACGCAAGCGCTGTCGGACTTGCCTTATGCGGCAGGATTTTCACGTGATGCGGGTACGCGGACACCGCGCGTTTCTGAAGTCCAAGTCACCCAATAGTCAATAACTGCGACGTCGCCTCGCCGCCGTCGTCCTCCCACTCAGAGTCACCTCACCGCCGCCGTCCTCCCACCCACCTCTCCGCCGCCACCAACACCAACACCCGCTGGTGCCACCGCCCACCAGTACATGCCCGCCACCACCTGCCAGCACGCACCCACCGCCGCCGCCGTCTCATGCCGCCGCCTCGCTTCGCCGCGGCCGACGACAAATGGGCGGTGGACGCGTGAGCACGATGCGAAGGTGAGTAACATCGCACGCGATCGAGCTGACTAACGGGGAGTATGGGGCAGGGCCGGTGCGCGCTCGCTGACCCAGCGCGCACATTGGGCGGGCGACCAGGCGACAGCGCATACGCCAACCGCGAGCGCGCTGGGCGAATGCCCAGCACTGCACGAGCAGATGAGCAGGTGAGTGAGCAAGCACACAGGCACAGGACGCGGATTAGCACCACGCACACGGCAACCGCGAGTGTGCTGTGCCAATGCCCAGCACACACACACGGCCGACGAGCGCGCCGCGACTACACGCATGGCCGACGAGTGCGCCGCGACTACGGGCACGGCAACGAGCAGGTGGGAGGGTGTGCGGGCAGCGCGGGTGGACAGCTGACGGTCAGCGTGGGCCAGGGCCGGGGCGTGCACGCCGACCCAGCGCGCACGCCGGGCGAGCACTCAGGCGACAGCGCACACGCTAACCGCGAGCGTGCTGGGTGAATATCCCGCACGCAGGCATGGCCGACGAGCGCGCCGTGACTACGGGCACGGCAACGAGCAGGCGGGAGGGTGTGCGGACAGCGCGGGTGGACGGGAATTGTGCGGACGCACACGAGCGGCTGCTCCCGCCTGCGGGCGAAGGGTCGGCGGGGAGCGGATGGCGGGAACGTGTGGGCGCAAGTGCGAGTGAACAGCCTGAGGGAGGACAGCGAGGACAACGGGGTGCAGGCAACAAACCCAACGCCGCGCAGATACCACCGAGGTAAGCAAACCCGCGGTCCACCGCCAACACCGGCGGTGTATCCGGGAAGGGTACGGGTTTGCGGGTTGCGGGTGCGGTATGCGCCCTGCGCACTCACGGTGCTACCCGTGTTTTGGGACACTAACGCCGAGCACCGCGGTCTACGTCCTCGACGACGACCTATGCCCTGCCGCCCTATCATGTTGATTATCAGGAACATAATATATATCTTGTGTTGTGGCGTAATGTCCCAATGTTGAAGTACAAAGGACTGAACTCGTGTAATGTACACCGAATTGTAGAATTGATACACTTTTCTTAATTTTCTTCGGTCTGTTTCACTTGTTGACACTAAGACAAATATTACTACGTCATGTACAGCCCCTCAATGGATTCTCAGCAAGGCTTTGTTCATTCCGCTAATACTGCGGAATGCATTGATCATTAGCTATGTTCTGTAGAACGCATCAATCGTTACCTATGTTCTGTAGAATATGTCTACATTAGCTTCGTTCTGCACAATACTCATAACTTCTAACAAATTCTCAAAAGGGGGTTTTCCTGATGACGGTGATCAACTACCTTACAGCCACCGTTCGCAATGCAGCGTACGCGTGCATATGGCCACCCATTCAGACCGATAACAGAGGTTCGGCACTAGCGGGATTAGGCCGCTCCACTCATGGGAAGGGTCATCATCAGGAAAACCTGAATTCCCTAAGTTTCACTAATTTAGGGCAAATTATGCCTGACTCCCTAATCATACTCTCATTTGGGACAATTAGTCCTAATGGCCATAATGTCCACTAATGATGATACAGTTTGATGACATTATCTCAAGTAGACATACTGGCAAATGAAATGTAAACATGGCGTGTATACTTTGATATACTATTGCCTACTGCTTGAACAGTTATGACATATGCACTTCAGTGCTGATCAGAGTTTGAGACCTCTGTATGCAGCATAAGCATGCAATGAGGACCTCAGGCATGATCCTTAGTCATGGCAAAACACAATGGTATATTTCTTGAATGACAGGCAAGCATACAGGACAAACAACAGTTACAAGCAAATCATATCCCAATTTAACTAGAGTCCAGACAAACCGACCAACTTACACTGGGAGGGTGAGGAGCGATTACCGGACGTGTGGTCATCTCGCACAGCCCGGTGTTCGTCCAGGAACTCGCCCATGCGGGACGCCGGGGGAGTGCTCGAGAGGCCGGAGAGAGACACAGGTGCAGAGCCGCGAGGTGGGGGCGAGTCGACAGGAGGGGCATGCAAACACAAACGCGCGTCGGTAGAAGGAGTGAGCCCACACATGTGCTTCACCTGCGCGGGCGAAGATGCGTCGAACGAGAGGGGTATCCCGAGCTCGACCCGTACCCTAACCCGCCCGGGTACAGACTCACCGCAGGGGGCGAGAAAGCATCAGCAATATACATCGTCAGTAAGCACACTGGCAACAGGAGAGATCACGCACCGAAGGCACTCTGGCAAGCCGTCTGCGGAGACCCTGACCATGCGTGAGTCACGCAAGAGCTTGCGCGCGAGCTCCCATTCGCCGACAAACCATCGATTGACTGGGGTATTATGAATCCACCTGCACAAATGCCACGGCAGCAGCAGCACGCCCAGAATACGACTTACCTCGGTAGTACCGACGTACCCGCCCCGGCCCCGCTCAATGCGCGTCCCGTGCGTGCCCACGCGTCCGACCAACCGTTCTCCGCCGCCCTCGCACCCAAGATCGACTGGAGCGAGGGCTAATCGACCTGCCCAGTCAGGCATTCGCGTGTGGGCTGGCGCGACTAACACGCATGTCGCGTGGGAGCTCGATCGGGCGCACTGGTCTTCGAGCGGTGTATCGGCTGGGCCGTCGCGGTCCTCGCTTGGGGCCACTACTAGTAGCGTGTCTTGTCCCTCCGGGGAGATGGTGTCATCGCGGCGGGCGCAAGCGCGGGTGCGGCAATCCACGTCAGCGGGAGCCGGTTGGCCGCAAGGTGCACGGACAGCGGCCGGCTTGAGGGCCGCTGGATGGCGCCACTTGACGCGTTGAGTAGCCGTCCGGGCACAAGAGGGTAGGTGTTGAGGACGGGGAGAGAGTCGACCGCCGAGGGCAGACAGGTAGGCGGGGCGGGAGGAGGAGCCAACGCCGTGACGGGACTTCAAACTTTCCAGGAGCCCGCCGGGAAAATCCGAGGCGGGCGCTCGTTACGTGACTCGTGCGCAACGTGGCGGGGGCTTTTCTCTTGCCTCTTTCCACCACGACCGACCGTTGCGCGTTCGTCAAGACGATCGCGCCGTCGCGCGTTTCGGATGCAAAGGCCAATGAGTCGAAGGTAAGTAGATACTGTGTGTGTCAAATGCTCATGAGTTCTTTCTAGCTCGCCGACGTAGCGCGCTCGACGACCGCCTCAACATCATTCGGGACATCCTTCGCGGATCATGACACACGCGGAGCTGGACTTGGGACAGCCCGCCTGCGGTGAAGACGGATGGCCATGGGAGGACAGCACGCACCGGGAGCACCGCAGTTGGCCGCTACACGTTCGGTACGCATTGCGCGCGAACGAGTGCTGAGCAGCAGTTGATACTGTCGAACGGAAGACAGCCAAGATAGCGCAGTCACAGCGGATGACATACCTCGCCGGCCGTCACCACAGTTAATGGTACGTATTGCGTACCAAACCAGCGCGACCGCACGACGTCTAGTACGTCCTTGACGTCCAAGTCAGCAAGTGCGGCGAGACGTACCTTCCCTGCACGTACCACCAACAACGGGCCCCCGACGTTGCGAACGTGTCGAGCTCGCTGCGACACGCACGACCAAGGACGGGCACGAGCCCGTCGCAAACGTCTGCCAACGAAGGTCAGTCAGTGTCCATCCGATGAACAGAAGGCGGGAAACCAACTCACTGATGCCTTCCCAGCCCTTTTCCCCCGTCTTTTATATCTCGCCGCGCGTGCCACTCCCGGGTGTCTGTCAGCCCGATGATGCACGGCTGCCGGTCGCCGTCGTGATTCAACCCTGACCGGAGACCGCGCGCGTCATCCCCGTCTCGGTTACATTGCCGCACCGCGCGAGATGCGACATCCGCGGACACTCACCAAGCCGTACGTTATCCCGCCTCTGCGTGCGGCTAGTGCACGGCGAGGTATTTCCATCTGTGGAATGCCGTGAGGGCGAATAATGTGAATCGCAGACCACTGGGTCAGTACGACGTACAGAACGGCTGGCCATTGGGCCAGCAGGCTCACGAACATTGCCAGAAACGAGGAACACACCGAATGGCGAGACTGGACCGTTTGCGTACAGACTCAAGCTTCTTGTGTACTTCGCACGAGAACCGGTAAGTACATCATACCGATTCATACAATTTATATACGCTGCGTCCTAGTACACCAGCCTTGCGCCATGTATACAGGGAGAACGCAACAGAAGAGTAAGGCTGGAAGACTCACCTAGCCGTTCAGTCGCCGATCAGGCCAAGCGAGTATGGTATTTTGGAAAGCGCAGATGGAGTGTCGTGTGTATTGATAGGTTGCTCGAGGACTGGGCGCTGATGTCGGCGCAACGACGGGCTCACGAACGTGGCTCGAAACAGGGAACACGCGCACGAACTTCAACACGGCGTGAGTGGGTCCCAGACTAGCAGGTGCGCGATCACACTACATGGATTGATTGCCTACATATCTCACTGACTTACTTACATACAGGTACTCCTGTCCGTGCAGCTGCTTCTCTGAGGCGTCGACATGCGCGCCGATCCGCCCATCGACTATCGTACACATCGCCCGCATGCACGCCGCGTCGTCTGTGTTGGCGACCTTCGCGTCCTTCACTACCGGCGCGCGCCGGCCACCACGGTGCTGTGTGCTCACGAGAAGGTCACCGTAGCAGCGGGGCTGCTCTGCCCGATGAAGGTGTGCCGGCGTGGATGACTGTTGCAGGTGTGTGTGGATCCGTTGCATTTGATTTGATTGAGTGCACTGATGCTCTCCCTTCTGTGTGCGTGACAGTTGGCTAGTCAATGTTTGTGTGAGTACCTAGCTCTTGTCTGTACTGCTCCTCCGTCTCCTTTGTTCTAGTACTGCCTATAGATCTGTGATTAGTATATCTGTGTTTGCTTCACATGGGCATACAGTCTTGCTGTCATTCTGTAGTGCAATATATCTCTTTTTATGTAATGTCATGCTGTGTGACAGTGAGCAGAGCATATATGTACCCTTCTTTGTGATCTGATGCATGTATTGTGGACTCATTGCAGAGTGAATGTGTCTCATTAGAGTCTTGTTATGAAGGACTGTGTCTTACATAGTGTACATTGTGCCTCATTCATACAGAATTAGCACAGGATTGAACAGGATTATGGACTAATTAGAGCAAATTATTTTTGGGAGCAAGGAAAGTTCACTACTGGCTAATGTCCCTCATTATATCTAATTCTATGAAAGTTTGTCTCATCTGTTGTTATGAGACCTCATTAGGGAATTCAGGTTTTCCTGATGATACTAATATCGACAGACCGCGGAGAATCGGAGAAGACCAGCGCCGTACTAGAACTGGACACGTTCGAGGTTGCGTGTCCTTACTAAATGGGTCGAACGTAGTACCAGAATAGGGGATGATAAGTTGAGTGCCCAGGTCATGAACAGTCACGTCTGCTCAGCACATTCGTTCCTGCGTCCCAGGTCGCCGAGGCATGCCCCAACGACCAGAGCGGACGAATGCTATGGAAATGCAATGCTTTACTCGGCGCAAATATCACAATGTATCAAGTCGAATGTAGAGGGACCCATGTACGAAGGCAAACTTGAACAGTGCAGTTTCTGTTGCCAACCTCAAGCTTTGTCTTTGGACGGATCACCTAGCTGCCCTGCCATATATTGTGAGTACAAGTGCGCGCGACTGGCCCACTGTAGCACGACATCCTCATGGTATAGTTCGCAGGACACCCGTGTTCCGCCTTCACACGCCGCACGAAGCCATGTCCAAATCAACGTCTGTGGCTATCGACGTGCGGTGCGGCACGTTTTGACAACTAAGGGTGCAATGAATGAGTGTCCACTGATGCTCAGAATTTAGGTTAGCTGCATCGGACACTGAGACAGCAACCATGCTTGCATCATATAATGATGCCGCGTTTGATCACAAGTCCAGTACGTCAGAACTCTTTGTTTCGAGCTCAACCGACGGCAGGCATAAAAGGGTCATCCACAATCTTGTATGCGCTATCCCATCCTGGAGCATGACGCGGCAAGTGCAGTACCGTCAAGCCCTATTGCAACGTCCAAAGTATGTGCCATCACCTACATGGCTGCATGTCCGATGTCAGGATCTCACTGTCTGGCGCCTCAGACGGGATGACTCGGGGATCCCTCCGCCGAAGAAGACCACTGCCATCTCACGGTGAGGTCCAGCTGAATTAAAATGGCCATGATGAGAGTATAAGAGTATACTAAGGTCTGTTCACAACGCCTCGTTTGTGCAGAAAGGACGACACTATGACAGTTACCGGTCAACCACTGTCGTTGGACGACATAAAATCAAGGTGGATACCTATCCGCACCGCAGACGGGAGCGCTGACGCAGAGCTATGCAGGGAAGACAGCTTTGCAGCCGAGATCGAATACTCGTCACGGTACGGCTACTACTACTACATACACTATGCGCAACTGACCTCTGGACCGAAGGCAGGAAGACAAGAAATTCGATGATTTGACAACTCACGAAGTCGATTCGAAGTCAAGGTGAGTTGTTTGCGTGCATTATTGGCAAATCCGAATATTAAGAAGCCTCGGCTACAGTGACTTGGAGGACTCGGAGAATCTTCATGTATCAAGAGTAACAACATATGGCAAATATGCACTTGAGTGAGTTCGCCCCTATATACCTCTAGTGACCGCGAATTGATTGGGTTTCAGAGCGAGCTTTGACGGTGATGTGTCCATAACAGCCCAAGAGAGTATTGTGACGACGCAGGAAAGCTTCCAATCACCCCCGGAAGGTCTCAGGCAACGGCATAGCCAAAAGGCTGGGACTGGCCGCATGATCGCAGACAAGCCCATCTTTGCGCTCGTCATCGCCATTGATACGTACAAGAACAAATCGATCCCATCCCTTGAGGGCTGTGGTCTCGACGGCGCCGACTTTGTCCACTTCCTCACGAATACACTGCGCGTCCCCGAGAGCCGCATCATCCAGCTCAACAACGAGCAGGCCACGCGTTCCGCGATACTCGCCGCCTTCCAATGCGCGTTTATCGAGAACGACAAAATTGAGCACGGCGACGCGATGGTTTTCTTCTACGCGGGGCATGGCGATCGCGTCAAGGCGCCTGTTGGATGGACAGCGAATGACGATATGATCGAGATGATCTGCCCGTTCGACCTAGAGACTCCAGACGATAACGGGGTCCCCATCCCTGGCATCCCAGACCGGACTTTCGATAGTCTCATGCGATACTTGGCCTCGGTGAAAGGAGACAACATTGTACGTGCATCTCCAGACCACTCCGTCGACAGACAGCCTGATCGACCCCGTGCATGATATAGCTTGCTATATTCGACTCCTGTCACTCAGGCGGCGTGGCCCGTAGCCGCAGGCACGGTACGCCTCGACAGTTGGGTACCAACGTACCCCGCTCCCCCATTCCTGCGACGCTGGATGAGGACATTCAATGGGCTGGTCGCCTGGATCCCCCAGGCACCGAGGGCACCAGTCGCGGAGCGAAGTCAGCTATATCATCAGGGTTTTCGTACTCTGCCATGCGTTCGCACGTCCTCCTCGCGGCCTGCCGAGCTAATGAAAAGGCTCTGGAAAATCGCGTCGCGATCAAAGAGAGAGGTGCCTCTAGTGGGCCTACGCACCGCGGGGCAAAAGCCGTGCCCGTCGCTTCGACCGGCGAGCCTACTGGTACGTCGAACAGAACGCCAACGCGTGGGATGTTCACCCTCCACCTGCTTGCGTATCTGCGTTGGGCACATGAGAAGGAGGAGCGTCTCGAACAACTCACCTACGCGCGTCTCATGGACTCCTTGTTGACCCCGGCATCAGCTTTTCGTGCAATTCCTCTGACGGCCCTGTCAGGGGCTTCATAAGCGCTCAGATCGCTTCAGATCACATCAGAACGGCTCATTCGGCCAGCCCTCAAGGTGTCGACTTTTTGCGAATTGTTGCTGTCAGATAGAATCATCAGACAGCGTCAGACACTCTCAGAGAGTCTCAGAGCAGTCCGAATCCGCGTCAGCATGTCAGATACGCCAGAGAATATATATAACACAAATATATTTGCTGTTCTTTGTATGACTCGTTGGGCCAATTAATCACTGTCTACTGTAGCTACTATTAACTGACGGTACGCTCGCGCGAGCTACTGTCCGGTCCATGCGCGTAGCGGCACACCATAAGCTCAAACTCACCCACTGTGCACTTGCTGGTCAGCGTGTACAGCTCGTCGCCCTTGCATCTCCTTGCGCTTGCGTCCGCCGGGCTCAACTTGCACCGTCCACCCGACTGCGAGGATGTGTGATCACTCCGCGCTCCTCGCAGTTGATGGGGCCCCGCTCACTCGACGAGTGAAATCTGGTGTGCGCGTTCAATGCGAAGACGGCTGAAAAGCTCGCCGCGCGACACGCGAAGAACAAGCCCACGCGCACGCTCAACGCGAGCCACTGCCTGCTCCCGCGGTCTCGCCGTGTTTGCGTGGACAAGCCTGGATACGCGCACACCAAGAATCCGAGCACGAGCTCTAGGGCTGTCACCCTTGCAGCCCAGACAGGCGCGCCGAGGCACCCGAAGGAGACGTGTCGCACAGCGAGGAGAAATGACCGCGGAGACTCGCGGGTGGAGCTACCAAGCGTCGGGGATGGGCTGAAAGCCCGTTTGACGTCTGGATACTCGGTGGCCTGGCTCTTTTTCGACGTGTGGTCCTGCTTAGCGGACTAGGTTACGCCGGGCTTGAGCGTGCGTGTCGGCGCGTGCCGCATTGTAACTGGGTGCGGTGAGTTCGTGCTGGCCATACCCGTGCGCAGCATGTTCAGATTTTCCGGTGCATGCTTACCGGGCTTTTGTTAGGGAGGCTGTGCCACTCATCTTCACCGCGCTCGTGCTTTCTCGTACATGGCCATCTCCCTCGCGTTAATCTCCGTCAGGTTGGGATATGTTTGTTTGGTTCGTCGGCGGGTCAAGTGGACAAGTGAGGTACACTCACTAAAGTTGCCGTCCCGCTGGCCACTCATTCTCCACAAGCCTCTGGCGGTACTCTCGGCGCGTCGCTGGAGCTCTGCTGAGCCACGCGATCGTGGGGCGCGCAGCGGGTTGATTCACGTGCCGACATCAATTGCGAACAGGCCCGAGCGTATGTTCTCGAGGTATGTATTAAGCGGAGGTAAGAGGGAGGGAGGACAGGGAGTAGGAGGCCGAAGGCAGACACAACGGAAGTTGGGTGGTGAGAGTTAGGTCGCGAAAACCGCCAAGTGGCAAGCGCCGGCACGTGTGGCGTGTCGTGGCAGAGGCGCCTCCTTAGCACTTCCGAGTCTCCTCCATGTCAACGTTCAGTGCACCTAAGTGCAACACTGGACGGCAAGATCTGCACCGCTGGTACGCCCCCCCCCCTTCCGCGGTTCACTTTATTCATGGGGTATGCGAACTAGCGCTCGCTCTTCACGTCGTTGAGGATGGCGGCTTCAGCAACGGCTTTGTGTACCAGAACATGCAGACCACACCGCACGGACACGTCGAACACGTTCGAGAGCACGTCCTGCTGGCGGGACGTAAAATCAGCAGACCGAACGAACGATCGACCAGACCACGGTCCAGGACTCTTCCTCCGGGCGGTGCGGCCTCAGCGCGCCGGCCTCAACACCCGCTCAAAGCAACGGAAAAGCCAGGGTACAACGGAAACGGGAGTGCGGTAAGCTAGTATAGGTGAGTCTGGATATTCACTTCGTACTGTTGTGTCTTTCACTCGCATTCGCACACTCGCCCGCTCGTTTCCCCTTTCCTACTCGCCTGTCAACCCACTCCGAGTCTCCTGTTCGCCCTTTCGCCCGCCCACGCTCTCAGCTCTTTATGCTGAAAATCATGCACGCATGCAATCACCTAGCATTCAGATAACCTCATCCGACTCTGCGCTTGTTGTGACTGTCGCCGCATGCTCGCTCGCAGTACACGCGCAGGCACCCCGACACGTAGCTCAAGGACCTCGTCCTGTACGTCACAAGCCAGACGCACTCACTTGGCTTCAAGGCGAGCCTCGTCCTCGGGCTCCAGCGCCACGTCTTGGACGTCAAGTTTGAGGACGAGTACGCGCTCCGGGGTGAGATGCTCCGCGCCACATTCGAGGAGGACGTTACGCGCGGGAAGCATACGTTCCCACTGAGTGAGCGGGTTTGCTGGTTTGGGTAGTGTTTGATCTGACTTTCGGGTTGGTAGTTGGCACGGTCGGGACGACCTCCTCGGGCATTATTGATCGTCTTGACGAGATCGGTGAATTCTGTGAGTGCATCAGCTCTATTGTATATGCGGCCACTTATCACCGTGCACAGTGAAGGGCTGTCCCAATATCTGGCTGCATGTCAATGCCGCCTGGGCAGGTGTGACCCTCGCATGCCTCGAGTATCGCGACGACTCATGCCTCAAGGACATCAACTTCACCTATGCAACATCGATAGGGACGAACCCCCACAAGGTACGCGCATATATGCGGCCCCAATGCATTACACGCCGCTCACCGAAGCAATAGCAGGGTCTCGTTAATCTCGACGCAGCGCTCCTATGGGTCAGAAGCGGTAAGGACCTAATGGATGGGCCCGACGTGATGCCTGACAGCGCCTTCCGCCCGGACGTGGACCAGCGCGTGCCAAATGTGTTCGTCGGACTGCCTGGTTGCACTCTGCGGCACGCCTCATAAGCTCGACATGGCCAAGATGTTGGAAGCCAGGCGCATGTGGCTCCAGACGTATGGTATGCATCGAGAGTAGGTGCAGGAGAGGATGCACAAGATGAGGTGTATGAACCTGATGAGACGACGCGCAAACGCACTCCATTTGTACACTGTATACACTGATTATAATGACTGTAGTGGTCTCTCAATATATTGCTTTTTTGGCCTTTTGTGAGGCATTCACTCTGGTTTGGGGGTAAATGTTGTCTGATGCTACTGTGCTATCTGACGCTGTCTGACATCATCTGAATGGATCTGACAAGTTGTGGTGCCTGAAGTGTCCTGACGCTTCTGAAGGCCGGCTCTCAGATGCACATACCGTCAGAAGTTGCACACTTTCCTGATGGGATGCCGCGAAGCTCTGTGGGGTGTCATTCGACGGGCAACACCCACTCTGCGAGGGAAAGAACCGGGACCGGCTGCTGTTCAGCACCACCGAGCTGGATGGGGAGGAGAGGTTGTTCAAAATGCGATGGAACAAAGGTGTGCTCTATGTCGTTGCTGGGGAAGTCAACGGTGTCTGCAAGGGGACGCGATTCGTGATACGGGCTTCCAGAGGCACACGCGGGAACCACGGCACCATACTCATTGCGGAACACGTCGACGTGACCAAGTGCTCTGTGAGACTCGTCAGCGAGTCCCTGCGCATCAAAGTCGATTCCTTGGAGGAGGAGAGGGCGTTGTTAGTGGCGTGGAACTCGGAGCCGATGAAAATTCACACCTCCCTACCTCTGCAGGTGCGGAGTCCATACAGACACACGAAGGTGATGGGAAGGGAGTACTACGACGTCTCACTTGAGGATGGCTCAAACGGTTGGGCCGTCGATCGTTTCGACCCGTTGACGTCCCGGTACGCGGAGCCGGAGATGTCAATTCCGAAGGGCGTGCAACCCGCCGAAATTTTGAACGCGCTGGCGCACTGGAACTTTCATCTCTATCGGCGTAGCGACTGTCTGGAAGACATTCGCCCGCAGGTACAACTTCATCGCCTGCAGGCCAGTTCAGGTCCACGAAGGATACGCCCGCTCCTGGAGCCGGCCGGTCTGAACTTACTTGAAGGCGCCAGGGCCGAGCGAATCCGGTCTCACCCTCTCTCGACATACAAGATCGCTGAAGAGGTCAAAGAAGTGGAGATCCACGACATGGAGCCGTACTATGGTCTGACCTTGGTCAACAATACCACCTATGACCTGTACCCCTACGTGTTCTACTTCGATCCGTGCACTCTAGCCATACAGGTAGGGAATCGTCACGACATGACATCCCGCAAGCAGTACTGACTCCGATGATTTGAAGGCTTGGTATCTGCCCCACGGAAGTCAAGGCAGCGGTCCTTTGACTCGAAAGGGGCCTGACGGTCAACCTGGTCGACTTCCTATCGGCTATGGTGACTCGGGGACTGACAGTATCAGATTTAGCCTCGATCCCAATGTCAAGAAAGAGGCTGGCTTCCTCAAGATCTTCGTATCCACGTCGTACGTTGATATGAGAAGTGTTCAGCAGGGCGACCTCACGAATGGAGCTGAACGCGGCGCTACGAAGGAGGAGGTATCGCTTGCCGGAGACGGTTGGCATTCCTCTGTGTATGTTCTGACTTGCTGCTAGTTCGAGTGGTCGCTCCTCGACTGTTGTGCATGATTTTGAGGTGTATCGACATATCTACTGTAGCTTCATTTGACACCTAATTGAGTTGTACTAGCTGTTTGCGATTGTCGGAAGGTTTCCCCTCGTCACTGTCCCCCACATTGCTCGAATTGGCGTCTTCGTCGTCCGCGTTGCTATCATCGGTGTCGTCATCATCGCCCGTGGTATATTCGTCGTGGAAGCCGGTGTCGCCGTAGTCCGAGGTCATGTCTCCGTCCGTGTAGTCCTCCGGCGTGCGAACGGGTGTGAACGACCAGATGACCTCGCGCAGCGCAGGCGGACGTGGCTCGGCCATGTCGTCCGCCTCCCGCCTCGAGACGAAGTCTGCGTCGGTGAGGTGCGGCGAGTCAGGGTGCGCGGTTTGTTTGGAATGCGACTGTCGACATAACAGGAGATGACTTCCCGAAGCATTTCAATTGGTAGGATTGTCGAGTGCATCGCGCTTGTATGGAGTCGTCAGCGGAAGGTCGGACGTTATGGTTCAGGGCATCACACCGCGGCGGGCAAACCACCGTTGCAATTGCCGTTGCGACTTGGTTGCCGCGGTTTCCAATTGGGTACGAGTCATGATCAGGCCGTGTTTGAGGCCAGACTAGTGGTTCTGTAGTCTCGCCGCAAGACCCTCTACGTGGAGGCGTGTGAGGGGTTTGTGTCGAACCTAGGTCACGGTGATACTGAAGCCTTGCAGTGAATGACAGAAGCGTCGAGTAGCTTAGTCAGCAGACCGTTATTCAGTAAGTATACACTTTTCGTTCCCACGCTTACACACCTGACAGTACATAAACGGATAGTGGTAACTTATGCACCCCTCAAAGTCTCCATTACTGGACGTGTCTCCGACACTGGGCATGCTGCCTGTAGAGCTCATACGTGAGATCATCTTCTGTTATGTCGACGACGCTACGCCCGAGAAGCCAACCGGCCTGGTCCACCCTCATCTCTCGCACGTCTGGTTCGAAGATAGATCAAAGGCGTATTCACAATCCTTCTCTTCGCTTAGCCTGGTGTCGAAGGTCTTTCGTGAGATTGCTTTGCAAGCGTGGTTTCAAACCTTCGCAGTGCGTAGACCTAAAGTACATCTGACGGGTTTGTCGACCATACCAGGAGTGGCGCAATGGACAAGGTACGGGCCAGATCATAATATGCAGGACATGCCGCTCATTTGCGTAGGGTAGTGCACTGGGTTAATCCAGCCAGTGTCAAGTTAGGGCTGTTGCTCGGGCACTTCTCTTCTAGGCGGGGTCTCATGGCGTTCATCCGTTTACGCAAGTTGCGAATCGACGCGTTTCCCTCTGATCACTCCCACATCCTCCTGGAGATGTTCGAGGAGCTACCGCTCACTGTGGTTGAGCTGGAGCTTCGGTACCTTGAGTGGCCGAGTCCGCAGCAGCTCGTTCCTGCAGCGACACTTCTGCCAAATCTACGCGTTCTGGACATGCATCAAGAACACGCGTGGTGCAGCCTCTGCAATACGTGCAATGTGTTGCGTCTCAAGGACGATCCAGTCTCTATCACGTATACCAATGGTGATGGTCTCCCTGTGCGTGCACCCGCCTCTGTTTGTTCCGTGTCTACATCGCCACTCACCCTGGTAATCCCTCAGAAACTGTACAATCGCTACCTGGCACCTTTATCACATCTGCGCACCGTGCGCTTAAGTGCTGCATATACTCTTGACCTGTCCGTCGGCGTCGGTTTGCAGGACCTGAAGACGCCATGGCGAGGCGAGTGTGGCGAGTGCACTTCGCTGCACCTCACCGACGAAAGTTTCGTGTCGGACTGGGAGGCCAAAAACAAGGAGGAGCCGCATCCGCCCTCCCTGTGTGAAGTCACCTGGACATTTGCGCTCGACCAGGAGGAAGAATCCTCAGACTCGGAGAGACCCAGAGATATTGAAAACGAATACGAGGACGACTTTTGGATGGAAGTGGACCACGATGACTCGGACAATGACAGTGGGGACAGTGGGGCCAGCGGCGATGAAAATTGAGGTCGATACCGTCTGGGTACAGTATCATAGGCAAGCACCGGCAGCCACACGTATGCATCAGACAGATGGTCTAACATCGCTCTAGTCGTCTAACACGTAACGCAGAATACGTGGACATTGATACACCAGCCGTACGCTTCGGCGAATAGTGTAGAGTTCTTCGCTCGCGCATATGCATCGCCCTCCTCGCCCTCTGTGGGACTGGCAGCCGGGATGTAGTTTCGCAACTCCAAAGGCACGCACCCCGGCATCTCTGGTAATAATATCCGTAACCTACTTCCTGCGCGTCGTGCAGTCTCGGCCCACGATCTCCTGCGCTATTCTAGGGGGATCTCGACGCCCTGCGATCGAGGTGCCTCTACTTCTGGTTTGGACACCGACGTTGACCGGGTCAGCGCAGCAACTCTCTGGAGATGGTGAGGGCATCGCGAGCCTTTATACCGACGACTCACGTATTGTCCTGACTCCAGAATAGTTTCGATGATCTTGCAGCCGGTACACCCAGTGGCACCGAGGATGAGCACCAGAGGCTTCTTCTCGATCATATGTGCTAGCGGTTGGATGTTCGGAATTGGGAGGTTAATTTTCCTAAGGATGGTGTTGATGGCATCATGACGGTGTTTGCGCTGCGAAGTTGATGATATACTGTATCATCTCGAAGAAGCCTTTACTCAGCAAGTGAACGCAACTATCGCTGTCAAGAGGTCGTTCGGCGCGTGCCCTCGTCGCGGGCCCCTCTCTTCCAATCCCTCTCACCATACTCAGCCCCAAGAGCTTGTTGATGTTGCTGTCCGAGCTGCCCAGACGACGCCAGCCCAATGACCGCAGCCTCTCCGCGATAACTTCATGGTCATTATGGTACTGTACATTCATACACCGCTGTCCAGCGCCCAGATTCCGCAAGCGTCATACAGCGTGTGAGCTCAAGACGAGCGAACGCCTCAATGCGTCGCCCCATAGAATTCCTTAGCAAAATCCGCAAACCGCGTCGGCACGATATCGGGATAGAGCTCCTGTGCGTCGAGGGCGCCCAGCTTCTTCGCGTTCGCCAGCGTGTTCTCCCCGAGGAAGTGGATGCTGACCATGTACTCAGAGAACGCCCACGTAGCGTGAGCGTAGGAGTCTCCGTCAGTCGTGAACTTCGCCTTGCTCTCGGCCGCACGCTGTATCAATGCGGCTCTGTCGAGCTATAACCGATGGCGTATCAGACATGAGGAAGAGGAAATAATGATCGTCTAGAGCGGCTTACCACGACACGCTTCGCACGGATGGCCTCTGCCTCTCCGCTTGCGGCCTCTGCTATCTCCCGCGACTCTCGAAGGGTCAACTCGTCTTCCCGGATGACGACATACTGGTTCGCCGTCCGTTTGTCGCCGATGATCCTCGCGACGTATGGTCCAATGTGATCGACATCCGTAAGTAACATCAGTTTGTCGTCTTCGGCGTAGTATTCGTCACCGAGCGGGCCGAGCGGTGCTGGCTTGGCGGATGAGCCAGGCACTGCAAGCTGCATCCACCACCCGATGTCTAGGAAGGTGTAGCTGGAGACGCCATTGGATGCGGCGCAGAGGTCCTTGAGGTAATCTCTGACATCGAGTTTCTGGAAGGCGTAACACTTTCGGTCAGCATACCATTCATGACGACGCAGCGGAGGGTGTCAAATGAACGCACCGCGTCGTGCAGACCTCTGACGCCCTTTGCACCGGGAGTGCCGACGTCGCATGGGATGATCCTCTTCACGCCTGCATCCACTGCCGCCTTCAGGATGGGCTTCTGTGCACTGATCGCCTCGGCGGATACAGTGCTCAGCAGCACCTCAACGCCCTCGAGGTACCCTGCCAACTTCGCTGGCGGGTCGGCTGCAAAATCGCCGGTGCGGATCTCCACGCCTTGCGATCGAAGTGCGTCTACCTCTGGTTTGGACGCCGAGGCTGCGCGCGTCAGCGCGGCAACATTCTGAATTGTCGCAACGAGTTAGAATCGCAAGACAAGGATGAGATACGAAGGACTGGAGACGCACGTATTGACCTGACTCCAGGAGACCTTTGATGACATTGCGCCCGGTACGCCCAGTGGCACCAAGGACGAGCACAAGGGGTTTGTTCGCACTCATGAAGGTCGATCTTGCTATGTGACAATAAAGGGGAGGTTGTGCTGCCTATGTGCAGGACGTTTGTGGCTTTATACTGGAGCCCATCGCTCTCAATCGCTGCCAATATGTGCACGATTGCCGGTAACTTCGGAGAAACAATTATTCAGCATATGCTGAATAATCGAAGTACAATGACGAAAGCGGTGGACGCGATTCACTTCCACTGCTGCAGGACCAATATGGACACAAATGTGGGGACCAGAGACATCGAGTCGAAGGGCCCATCATGAAACCGCGGTGAGAGGCCGCCCGTACTTAGCATAGTCATGATGAAGCATCCAAAGTCGCAATTGGCATCTAATAAGTAGATCATCTGGTTCTGACGAATCAGATCCGCAGCCGATCCAAGCATATTTTACTTACATCATGTTACATAAGTATTGGTAAGTTACTTATGTTCTGACTTGCTGTTAATTCGAGTGGTCGCTCCTCGACCGTTGCACATTATATTGAGGCGTATCAACATATATACTATAGCTTCATATGACACCTGAGTGAGTTGTACTGGCTGCTTGCAATTGTAGAAAGGTTTACCACGTCTGGGTTACTCAAGTTGAGCAGATCGCGTGAATTTGATTCATGTCGTAGCATGTCGTGGAGCTGAGTCGAGGTCAACTTTATCTGACGCGTGCGAAGTAATTGACAATGAAGGGATATGCGATACATTATACATAGTAGAGCTCGAGGAACACGTCCATCCTGGGCTTGGGACTCCCGCCGTGGTCTCTCAGGCGGTCTGCGTAACATAGTCACGAGACTGTGACAGTTGGTGTGCGTGATGAACTCAGGCGCGACGCGTCGCGTCGCATCCCACCATCCTTGCTTGCGACCACTTGCTCTGTTATTGGCGTCCCCAGCAGATCAGTGTGCAGACCACTCAGATTCATTGAACTACGCTAATCACACCACCACAATCACTCGGGCTGTTGTCATGGTCGCTATCCTACCTCCGGTCTACTCTCTCTCTGCGGAGTGTCCCGTCAAATGGACCGTTGCGCAAGAGCGTGCGCTGAACAGTGATGCGCAAGGATGCGGGAGTGGCCTTGGTACTACAGGTGCGGCTGCCTACGCAAGGAAAACATATCTGCGATTTCTTTGGCTCCCTGAGGTACGTGGTCCGTTCGATTGCACCTTTCATGTGTTCTGCGTGGAAAGACTGCTTGACCGGGGAGAGGTGTGCAACTCCGGGACCTTGAACGAGTGTCTAGATTATTCGTTGATGGGAGATATGGGCCCAGAGGATTGCGCGATAACATCCGAACGTACGAGCCGGAAGCCTCGTTGCTCGCTGGCGAGAAATTTGTCCTCATTGCAGGCGTGCCGATGAGTTCTGCCTTGTTTCCATCGCGTTGATCTTTGTCCGGGCTCATTGCATAGCGGGCGTGAGCAGAGGGGATGTCCGCGGTCAGGGTGCAGCCGTATGACAATCATGAACACACAGTATGCTGAATGCGTTTAGCCACTCCTCCACACATAGTTCGTATCATACTCCAGCGTTGTTCTAGGCATATATGCGCGTTCTTCCATTTCGCCATTGCTATGCGTGGACATCGCAGGCCAACATGACTCATCAGCGACCAGATCATCCGGCGAAGCAACCTCTACTTCACAAGGGCGTATGCATTCGTATTGGCACTTTCCTAGCCAAAACTCTTGTGTCGCCTATGGTTGCTGTTACTGTTGTCTCACTCGACCCTCCCTTATAGTCAATGATGCCTCTTCGGGCCCTCGTCCCGTCTCTCTGGCGGATCCAGTCGGACCCATCCTCATCCTCATCCTTCCGCAGCAACTCACATCCTCTGCATGAGCTCCTTCGCCCGCTCCTCCTCACGCCCCGGTCTGCGTCGCAGAAGTACCACACTCGTCTCAACCAAATGATCGAAGAGGAAACCAGCGCGGGAGACGACGAAGAGCAAATGGTGTGGCTCGCCTATCGAAACGCAAAGGGTGACGCGGAGCTAGTGGAGCAGACGCAAGACGCGAGCGGCACCGTGAGCATGTTCGATGCAGAGGAGGCGTGGAAGGACCGGTGGCTAGCGAAGATGGAACAGCGCGAGTACGTGTATTCATCGTCCTCCGTGTACCTATCTCGACGCTGATGGCGACGAAAGAGTTCAGATACAGATCATCCTCCATTTCTTTCTCCTCTCCCTCCCAGGTGCCCCGTCACAGCTCCCCGAAGAACCACAGCCCGAGCTCCCGGCGTATCTCTCGCCGTCCAAGAAGCGGAAGCGCAAACACAAGGTAGCCACGCCTCCGCCGCAGGGCCCTACCCTGGAGGAGTGCATCGAGCTCTTCATGGACAAGCTGTCGATGTGGCAGCTCATGTCCGCACTCGACGCGCAAGACGCACAACGGGACCGGGGAAACCCACACGCGAAGGGTAAGCAGAAAGCCGCAGACGAGCGGGACTGGATGCAGGCCTTCTGCGAGGACATTGTCGAGCCACGGTGAGTCTGCGTGTTATCCGCGTGGCGCGATGCGACGGAGCGCTGACGACACTGGCGCCCAGGTTCAAAACGAAGCTGCCCGATCTGTGCAAGCTTCTGCGCTCGAAGGTGTTCCAGGACTCGTCCTTCACGGACGACCCGGACGACCTACTGTCCTCTCCGCCCGTGTCCCCGCGCCCCGCCGCTAAGCGCCTCAAGACGTCCGCTGCCTCCTCCCAACACACTTCTTTCTCGCGCACGCAGCCACGCACGAAGGATGCACAGCCAGACCCGCGCGAGCTCCAGCGTGCACGCTCGCGCTCCCTGACAGTGACCCTCGAGCAGGAACGCGCGCGCTCGCGCTCGATAAGCACCGGCCCGGGGAACGCCCTCCGGAAGCGCGCCATCGTGCGCGAGGTGAGCATGACCACGGCGTTCAAGAGCAAGGCGCAGGCCAAAGCGCGGGAGAAAGAACAGGCGACTGCGAAGGCCAGGGTAGCAGCGCAGAAGGAGAAGGCGAAGACGCTTACTGACGCCGGTGCGGCGAAGGCGCTCGCACGCACGAAGAGTAGCGTTAAGGGCGTTACGCTTGTCGAGGCGACGCCGGTGAAGCCTAAGGAGCGTTCTGGCCGGGGGGCGTCAGAGACTGAGGAGCATGGTGAGATGGAGGCGGGCGAGGGCGCTGCGCCGTTACCGAGGTGCGAGCTCGGGAACATCGTGGAGGGCGACGAAGATGAGGATGAGTGGACGCTGCCAAGCTCGCCCGACATCTTGCTGCTTGGATCAGGCTCGGGCTCGGGCTCGCATCTCACGAATGCGAGTAGTCGTGTATCCGACGACGACGACGACGACGACGACGACGTACTCGGTTGGATGGCGAGGAATACCCACCTAGTAACGGACACACCCACTAAGCCGAAACGTACGAAACATTAGGGAGGTGTATTCTCACGATGCAATAGATTAAGGTGCCAGTCGCATCCCGGTCATCATCCATAGTGGTTATGAGTTACAACACAAATGAGTGCATGTTACGCGCATCCTGCGAGCGCCCGGTAAGGTGTTTTGCTAGAATCTGAAGTGCCCCGCGAAGACCTGGCCGCATCAACACAAAACAATGGCTGGCTCAGATATAATAAATACGGTCCTCAGCTGTCGCCATAGCTGTGGCGACTAGACACTATTGGCTGTAGCTCCCCAATGCGTTTTGTCCCGACCACAGATCGTCAGTGAGCTCTCTGACATCTGAGTAGATGTACCGTGCTTCGTCTGCGTTGGAAATTAGGAACTCTTCGAGCGGAAATAAGGATTACCATAGTACCTCAGTTCCTCCGTGAGATGCATTGGACCTCACATCTACCATATCGCCACAACTGATCTGCTGTGTTCCCTGTGCGCGACGACATGAGTGATGATGATGTCGTTGATCGTACAGACATACCATGCTACCACCTGCGGAGTCATTCGACAGACCGGCGAACGCCGGCATCGAGGGTTGCATGACATCTGGAGAGGCCGTTATGGCTCTGAGGCCACGGCGGGCATTGAGCGTCGCAAGGAGCGCATTCAGGGAAACTAAACACCACAGGTAAGTCACGTCCATTTGCAGATGCCTACATCACGTTTGGGCACTCACACTTAGTCAAGAGCAGATACAACGACACATAGGCAAAGGTATGAGGCCTCGTAGCATACTGTCCGCACTCAGCAGGCATATCAATTGGAGAAGCGGTGAGGTTCACCGTGATGAGGCATGCTAGTGTGCAGGCACTGAAGGCGCAAATCGTCAGCCGTCACTACTATCATGAGATCTGGACGTCCACTGACCTTGTTAATGCCCCTGTTTCGATGCTGTACGCAATAAGTAGCCGCATTGCATAGCTTGTCCGCGAACTATGGTATGTTCAGCCGAATTTGATGAGTGCTTGCCTTGGAGGCGCACCCTGCATTGTTCATTAAGTGCCGCGTCAGAATGACGCAAAGGGATCCCGCAATAAGCAGATCTCCGACTACAGCGCTCGAAAGCCCTGAATACAGGAGCGCCTGGGTGATCATGATCGGTTAAATGAAGATGAATCTCATCGAGATACTTACCGCAAATGTCTTGGACCGCCATGAATCGAAGCTGGATACGGAGCAGCTGAATGGAATGAGCGGAGATGATTGCCCCTGCATGGAACTGCTTCACCTCATGCCTGCAAAAGCTTGGGGTTTCGACGACTTATGAATCAACACTGTCGATGCTCCGTAGATGAGTGTCTCGCTTACTCCAGCTAAGTGCTAGAGAGTACGAGGGGCTGTGATAAGTAGGGATGGCAATGGCGTTAGATATAATCAAACGCACCAGTGATTGTTGCTCCACAGAGAAGCTATAGTCGGATGAGCTCGAGACTGCATCGACGCTGATGAGACTCACAAGGGAGACAGTAAGGGGCATGTTTCGGTTGCTCACTTAGATGGGCGAATACGTTACATGTGAACTTGTTATGATCATGCATCATACTCACACTTCCAGACCCGATGAGAGAATATACTGCAAGGGACATCCAGGTTGCTCGCTCTATAAGTATGCGACACATGATGGCAATGTACAAGCTCACCTTCGCACTATGAGGTCACTTGCTCCCTGTGTCATGATGATAATGCCTGAGTTCAGTTAGCAATGCAAGAGGCGGGACAGACCGTTAAGAATATGAGAACCTAGAGTTGATTTAGATCATGAAACTCCCGAAAATGCAGAACTTCGTAACGTACAGGGAAGGTCCTGTTAAGGTCCTGCAGCATTAGACGATTAAGCATAGCGCACACTTGCTACTGCATACCATATCAGTTTCTGCGCTGCTATCGGATTCGCAAAATCGGTAATTGCATAAGTGTAGGTGGTGACGGTGAACAGTATGAGCTGGAGTAAGTTGATGATCCTAGGACGCTTGAGTCTGATTCTGGGCAATACGTTTAATTGGTGAATCGTACCAGGAGAATGACAGCTGTTGGGAAACCTCGTCAGTGCAAAGATACCCGTATGTGTCTACGTAAGGGCTCACCAGAACGACCAAGATGACGCAGTCAGAACCGCGGTTATTCCAGTATGCATACGTCTGTACCGTCGTCACACCGACCAGCCTGACGGCGCCGAGGTCAGAAGTGACGTGATGTATGAGTCCTCGCGAACGTACACCGCATCCGCGATATTACCTAGAATTATACGTCGGACAGGCGACTATGCTTTATACAGAACAGGGACGCTCACCTAGAAGAAGCGCACCTAGGTTCGACGTCACTTCATCGCTCAGCGAGGACATGACGAGCTTGAGGTTGTAGAGTGGCTGGTCTGCGACTCGAGATGAAACAGTCTTGCGTACAATCTCAAGCACAGGCGTGCCTTAAATGCGCTGCTGCGACCGGCTCTGCATCTTGTGACGGGACCGACGACCAAGCTGCCAGTGATCGTGGTCTCATCAAGGTATGCTGGTCACTTAATTGACAGAACAGTCTGACAGGTCCTGGAGAAACCACTGTATCGTTCGTGAACTGCGGATGCACCGCCTTTTGTTGAAAAGATGCCTTAACTGCGATGATAGGTCAACGATGACTGAACAATGAGGAGAGCATCGACTTACCATTTGGCGACTCGTTGGCGGGCTACCTCATCGTGTTGGGGAGGTGGGGACGGTCAGCTACATAAGTCAGTGGCCGATACTTACTAGATGCTGTGACTATAAGCACTGTTTATGTTCGCTGAGCAAGCCCATCATGCGTCTAGACATCGTCGTGAGACCTCATCTTCACGGTCAGATGTTACTCACGACGGACGATGGTAGCCTCGCAGCTACGCACTTCTTGTGAGAGCCGACATGCAGAATTCAGAATTCATAACGCCGAACGAACTTCGCGCCATGACATTGCCAAATAAGCAATGTGACATATCTCTTGGTCGACATGATAAATATGACACTCACCTAGTACAGCCCACCGTCCCTGACTGCCGCCGATCGAAGTACGCAACGGGGCCACGGAGAGCGTCTTGCGGCGGTCAACCCACAGCGGCGGGAACAGCCACGCCGCTGGCTCGAATGAGGCAACAGACATCATAAACAGCAACTCGGCTCCGACGACCAAGTTGAGGACCACACCACACTGGTATCTAGGCAGAAGACAAGTCAGTGATCAATCGCAGAACAGACACAAGCTCTGCATGCATATGCTTCCTTCTCCTAGCACGCTGCGACAACGCACACACATCCAGCGCGTCCAGCGAGTCCAATAAAGGGGGTATATATTACGCATAATACACAACTCATCTGTCCGTCCGGCAACCGCGCTCACTGGCCCCTCCCGTGCCCGCCGCCCTGCACCGTCGTCGCTATCATCGGTTCGCTGCTGCTTGAGGTAGAATACCGCCAAACGAGAAAGATGAGCGCGAGGAAGAGGAGGAACGCGAACGCGATGAGGCCGTTGTAGCTGTACCAGTACAGCTCGAGCAGCTGCTCGATGTAGAGCCGCATCACCTTGCTTGTGAGCTTGCTCTCGCCCGCCGCGCGCAGCCCAAACGCGAAGGGCACCTCCGCGATCGCGTTCGAGTGGATCTGCGCCTTCACGAGGAGCTCCAGTGCGATCTTGAAGCCGCTCACGTTGAGGTTCTTCGCTTTCAGGAACTGCGGGAGGGTCAGTTGGTGTGTGCTGGGGAGGAAGTTCACGCACAGCTTCTTTTCGGATGCCGAAGAACCCGGACATGGGGTCGCTGGCGGTGGTGAGGGGGAGGGCGAGCATGCGCGCGCCGTTGGAGATGATGCGACGGTAGAGAGGCCAGCCCTCGTCTACGGCGCCGGCTCCGCCGCCATACCGTGTCCCGAGCACAAAGAGTTTCGTTTCAGACATGGAGGCGAGCATTTGCGGAACGTATTCTGGCGGGTGCTATGTGCGTGTCAGAAGAGTGACAAGATGGTTGAGTCCTGCATGCTGTGTGCTCAAACGAAGGTGAACTACTGCACTTGGCTGAGTCCTGTCTCGGACACCGGCGCATCCTCCGGGCAACCCCAGAGGCACAGGTCATATAGACTTCCCCGCGTTGGGTCTACACAGCGTACAGACCCTATATAGCACCAACTCACCTGCAGATCGGCATCCATACACAACATGTTATCCCCCTGCGCCTCCTGGAAGCCCCGCACGACCGCGCTACTGAGGCCACGCTCCGTTGTGCGGACGACGATGCGAACATTGTAGCCCTCCTGTTGGAGCGCCTGAACAACCTCCACGGAGCCGTCGCGCGAGTTGTCGTCGACGACAATGATCTCGACCTGGCCCACGGGCACGGGCGAGTCGATGCGGTTCAGCGCGGCGAAGATGCGCGTCACGAGCGGGCGCAGATTGCTCGCCTCTTTGTAGGCGGGGACGATGACCGAGTAGTCGATAGACCCAAGCATTTTCGGAGGTGGGGCGAGGAACGAGTGTGAAGACCTGGCGGCGGTCGAGAATGACACGGGTCTAGTGAGGTGGTGTCGGGAGACAAGGGAGCGTCGGGGCAAACAGACCGGGCTTGCGTGAATTATCAGGGCAAGTCTATTACAACAACGCAGCGCGACGACTGAACAGTATGTGTTGGTGAAGATCTTGACGAACTAGGTCGACGTGAAGGCAGCGTTCAGGCTTTCATGCGCGATGTAGCGTGGGCTTGACACGTTCGCACTATGATAAGTACCATACAGTGATACACTGTATGCTGGTAGCTTACTTAGTCAGATACCGTTATTCAGTAAATACACGTCTCGTTCCCACGCTTACACCCCTGACAGTAGACAGATACCATATAGTGGTAAGTCAGCTACTGTACTTCTCTCTCAACCCACCATCTCATCGCAACTTCGACATTCGTGCATGCCTCAGAGTCTCCATTACTGGACGTGTCTCCGACGCTGGCCATGCTGCCTGTAGAGCTCATACGTGAGATCGTCTTCTGTCATGTCGACGACGCTACGCCCGAGAAGCCAACCGACCTGGTACACCCCTATCTCTCGCGCAACCAGTGGTTCGACGATACATCAAAGGCATATTGGGATTCCGTCTCTTCGCTTAGCCTGGTGTCGAAGGTCTTTCGTGAGATCACTTTGGAGGTGTGGTTTCAAACTCTCGTAGTGCGTGAACCCAAAGTGCATCTGGCGGATTTGTCGACCATACCAGGGGTGGCGCAATGGACAAGGTACTGGGCAGATCACAATATGCAGGACATGCCGCTCATTTGCGTAGGGTAGTGCACTGGTTCAATCCATCCAGTGTCTCGGAAGGGTTGTCGCTCGGGCACTTCTCTTCTAGACGGAGTCTCATGGCGTTCGTCCGTTTACGCAAGTTGCGAATCGACGCGTTTCCCTCTGATCACTCCCACATCCTCCTGGAGATGTTCGAGGAGCTGCCGCTCACTGTGGTTGAGCTGGAGCTGCGGTACCTTGAGTCGCCGAGTCCGCAGCAGCTCGTTCCTGCAGCGACACTTCTGCCAAATCTACGCGTTCTGGACATGCATCAAGAACACGCGTGGTGCAGCCTCTGCAATACGTGCAATGTGTTGCGTCTCAAAGACGATCCAGTCTCTATCCCGTATACCAATGGTGATGGTCTCCCTGTGCGTGCACCCGCCTTTGTTCGTTCCGTGTCTACATCGCCACTCACCTTGTCAATTCCTCAGAAACTGTACAATCGCTACCTGGCACCTTTATCACATCTGCGCACCGTGCGCTTAAGTGCTGCATATACTCTTGACCTGTCCGTCGGCGTCGGTTTGCAAGACCTGAAGACGCCATGGCGAGGCGAGTGTGGCGAGTGCACTTCTCTGCACCTTACCGACGAAACTTTCGTGTCGGACTGGGAGGCCAAAAACAAGGAGGAACCGCATCCTCCCTCTTTGCGCGAAGTCACCTGGTCATTTGCGCTCGCCCAGGAGGAGGAATCCTCAGAGGAAGAATATGTGGACTATGTGGACAAAGTGACGCGCGTTCGACACCGGTTTTGGAAAGAAGTGGACCACAACTCGGACGATGACAGTGAATGGGACTACGATGGCAGAGAATGGGACTAGTGCGGCCAACGGCGATGAAAATTGAGGTCGACACCGCCTTGGAGTCCCCTTTGTGGGTACCGTAGGCAAGCATCGACAGTCGCATCGTATAAATCAGGCAGATGATCTAACACCGCTCTGTTTGTCTAGCACGTAACATAGAATACATGGACATTGATAGACCAGCCAGCACGCTTCGGCGAATAATGTAAAGTCCTTCGCTCGCGCATATGTATCGCCCTCCTCGCGCTCTGTGGGCCCGGTGGCCGAAACGTAGGTTCGCAACTCCAAAGGCACGCATACGGCACCTCTGGTAATCATACCTATAACCTACTTCCTGCGCGTCATGCAGTCTCGACCCACGATCTCCTGCGCTATTCCGGGGATACTAAGCGTATTCATAGTACGCGCAGCATCGCCCGCCAAAGTCGACCGCTATTCCTGTCTAGCTGCGGTGCTTCTCCCCGCCGCGAAGCCTTCTCCGCCCACATTGCATGCATCGCATAGCCGGATCCGGTTACGCTCATCTACAGCGACGCGTAGCGGAAGACGCGCTATTGAACCGTAATTTATCAGGGAAGTGCTCTGCGCACGCATGTGCGTGCGGGGTTGGTGCGGGGACATGGCTGGCGATGCCTGCGTGCTATCCTGGGATGCGAGGGCAGATGTGTATATAAGACGAAGGGAGCAGAGCAGCAACGCAACACAGCGCTACAGCCCTCGCACACACCCTCTCGCCCAAGTCAACCCCCTCATAACACTCTACGAGATGCCGTTCTACGACAGCAACAGCTCCCAGGACAGGTCCTACACCTCCGGTACGCCCCCTTCGGCGG
Organism: Rhodofomes roseus; assembly: GCF_022264815.1. Lineage (NCBI taxonomy): Eukaryota > Fungi > Basidiomycota > Agaricomycetes > Polyporales > Fomitopsidaceae > Rhodofomes > Rhodofomes roseus. The sequence continues at coordinate 53,347 of NW_025952979.1, read as the reverse complement.
TTCACTGTACTCTTGGGGTCTGCGAACTAACGCTCGCACTTCCCAGACAGCGTCGTTGAGGGTGGCGGCTTCGGCGGCGGCTTCGTCGATGACTCGTACCAGAACACGCAGACCACGGACACGTCGAACACGTTCGAGAGCACGCCCTGCGGGACGTTCGACCAGCAGACCGAACAGACGACCGACCAGACCACGGTCCAGGACTCGTCCTTCGGGCGCGGGTGGTAAATGCCACGTTGGCAGAGAAGCTTGGTGGAATATATGTATAAAAAGAAGGGAGCTCGTGAAGCGGTGTACGAGTAAACTCTGAAGGCGTTGGAATGCCACGGTAATGTTGTACGACTGGACACGGCTATGCCTCTTGACACGCGTAAATGAATGTATGACAGTTCTTGCACCGATTGGCCCAGTCTGGTATGCATCCTGACGTGAAGATGTCCATATCTTGAAGCAAACAAGAGTCGCGCATTTGTTGAGTGTAGCATACCACACCAGTCTTGCTTCACTTGCTGCATAAACCACGGAAGCCAGTGCGTCGTGCGGGCTGCTTCAATTTTTCCCCGGGTGGGCGCGGTACTCATCGAAGCGCAACTTGCGCAACCGCGTTCACGACGCAAGATTGTGTCGGGCAGGAGGGCCGTACGTGATGTGCACTTACGGCATGGTATATTGACTACTAGTCTAGTGAATTGTCCTACATGGATGCGCGATGTTAGTCAAAGCAGACAGGAATATCATCTGCATGCACAGTACCTCGTCCAAGAAGTCACGTCAGGGATGACCAACTGGTCCACGCCAATGAAGGGCTCACGAATGACCAGCTGAGGAAGGTCTTGGACGCGAGCGACACGGAGGCTTTACGCCATTGGGACGAGCACGCTGAACCCTGCGAGTTAGGGTGTACGGTTTTTTTTGTTAATGCGACTGTCGACATAGCAGAAGATGACTTCACGAAGGAGTTCAACTGATAGGATTGTCGAGTCCAGCGCGCTCAGATGGAGTCATCAGCAGAAGGGTCGGACGTTGTGGCTGAGGGCAACACAGCGGGCTACCGTTACAATTGTCGTTGCGACCTTGGTGGTTTCCAAGTACCAGTCATGATCAGGCCGTGTATGAGGCAGGTAGGTATGAGGCCGGACTGGTGCCGGTGAAGCTTGAGCTTGAGGAAGTTGAAGTTCATTGTAGCATGCTTACTGTTATCAATGAAGCTTTATGGACTCATCATTACTTTTTGCTTACCATTGTAATAGAGAGTCTGTAACACTAAATGCCTCGGATCAATGGGAGTGACACAAGTAGCGGCGTGACAATCACAAATCCCTGCGTCACCGTGACTGCGTTAACCAGCCGATCGCCCGGCGGCACTGGGCAGCAACCCGACCTCCAACGCGACCGCGTCCTCCACAAGCCTACAGCTAGCCTGACTTTACATAAGGATAGCAAAGGATGTCTCTGGTGAGCTACAGGCTGCGAGGGTCTTCTTGCGAGGCTTACGCTTGGCACTAGATCCATGCCCTAGTCGCTCGAGGCTCAACAATCCTCGCGGAGCACAAGAGCGGGGCGAGGGATTTCTCTCAAGGCATGTCGTTGGTTTCCACGCAAGAGATCTTCCCTTAACTGTCTAAATAGCAACACAAACCATCCTGTCGAAGATCCCCCCGAACAATAGCAAACTGACGTACGTCTGGGAGCAGTATCTCTTCCACTATGTATCGGAGGGCGGCTTTACGTATCTCGTCATGGCGGATGATTCGGCAGGGCGGTGAGTTGCACGTCTACCACTACGATACTGAAACCCTCATGTACGGCGACCCAGGCGGATGCCCTTTACGTTCCTCGCCGAGCTGCAACAACGATTCACCTCGCTTCCCTCCGCTTCCTCCTCCGACCTCTCCTCCGCACCCGCATATGCCCTACAAGGCAGTTTCGGCCCGACCATCGTCCAGCTCATGAACACGTACAACACCGCACCGCCCACAGACGAGCTCACACGTGCGCAGGCGGAGCTCGCGCAGGTGAAGGACATCATGGTGCAGAATGTCGAGCAGATCCTGTCGCGCGGCGAGCGCATCGAGCTGCTCGTCGACAAGACGGACAACATGGCGAGCCAGGCGACTGCCTTCCGGCGCGGCGCGCGGACCGTGCGCCGGCAGATGTGGTGGAAGAACAAGCGCGTCGTCGGCCTCAGTGTGCTCGTGGTCCTGGTACGTCGGACGATTCCGTCTCGGCCCTGGCGTGTTCGCTTATGTGCTGCTGTAGGTCCTTGTGTGGATCCTTGCTGCCCAGTTCTGCGGCGCCGGCCTGAACCAGTGTGGGTCCTCGTCCGACTGAGGACGCACGTTCGGTCGGGGTATTACTGTATGATCCGATATGTTTATTCCGGACTTCTACTTAGCTTATGACTCATGCAATCGACCAGGTGAAATACACCTTGGCTCGTATCCGGATCGATGTATCATAACCTGTACATATTTGCTCAGCTTAACTAGAATTGATACCGGTATTCCATCCGGTCAGCGATGGTGGCATCCCGGCGGTTGTCTGTGTCAGCCGTGCTAATGGCCAGAACGCGTTGTGGCGAATGATTCGGGTCGCATTAGTGAGTTCTTAACTGAGAACATTATCCAGGCAGCAGTTGCGATGTGCAACTCTCAGCGACAACTCAGCGATATACTATCCTGGGTTCATGAGTAACATCAAGCTAACATCTATGACTAGTGCCACGTCCGAGGTGAGGGTCGCCAGTCACAGTCACGCGGATGCGGGGTAGCATCACGGGTGACAGGAGTCACAGTCTATCCACGCCCACGTGGAGGTGCAGTACGTGCACCGACCGTAGAGACTCCCGCCAGCACACTCACTTCTTCCCTCCACGTCCTCCCCATGGTCTGTGTCGTTCTTGCTCCAAATATTTCAGTACTGAATGTGTTATCTCTTCTGCGCAGTCTGACTCCGATTCCGCTCGCCCGAATGGTGCTGGCAGGCCCACGAGCCCCAACGGTGCTGTAGCGAAGCCCCCTGGCGCACAAATGAGGTCCGTGCGCCCACAGCAGCGACTCTGACTCGGGAAAGACTAACGGATCTCCGCTTCCCTTCCATGCGTCCGCGTGCATGCGAACCAGGCGAAGAGCAGCAGGGAACACACAGGCAGCACGGCCGAACTCCACGCGCGCGGCGGGCGCGGGCGGGTCTTCAAACACCATGCTCAAGTTGTACACGGACGACTCACCGGGGCTGCGAGTGTGCGTGTACTCTCTTGTCTGCTGTGGAGCCTCTCGTCAACCCCCTTCCTGTCGCCTTCTCGTTCGCTCCCGTGTTCCGTGGCGATGGTCAGGCTGACAGGAGACTTCTACACACAGCGACCCCTTCATCGTCCTCGTGCTCTCCCTTTCCTTCATTGCCTCCATCTTCTTCCTGCACATCTCCGCGAAGATCATCCGTGCGTTCACAAAATAGGCCACTCGCCGCCCCCCTTTCCTAGCGTGGTTACACCCGGACTGGGAGGCTAGTCGGGCGACATTGGCTATGGGCATCTATGGGTGGGTGCGCCGGGTACGGCTGGGCGTGGCAGGTGCTACTATGGACATTGGGTGTACCAAAACCTATTATATTACTCGCCAGTCTGGTGCGCTGAGCTTATGCATTGCTACTTATTCCAGACCTGTCGTTCCTCCCGTATCGTGGACCTGGGACTCCCGACAAATTTTGGGTGTTCAGATTCAATGTGCACTGCTTGAAATGATTGGCCAACTAAGTCAGCGATGTTTCCCAACACAATGATACTCCGGCACATGATTCGTAATGCTAGGAAATAGCGACCATCAATTGCAGCGCCGTCGACAACGACCACCAAGCTGCACATAAAGTTACTACAAACAAGACGCATATGTCTTAAATGACAAGCCATCCATCGGGCGAATCGTCGAGAACGGCCAGGCGGATAAATAATAGTCAACCTGCGGGACGCATCCTCTCCTCGCGCTCAGCGCAACGACCACGTACGCTCTGCCCTCAGAACCAGCACTATAGTGTGTATCGGATACGATCCGGAGAGTCGGCCCAGCGTGGTTATGACACCCGCTGTGCGTGCGCCTCCTGCACGAGGAACGTCCTCGTCAGGTTCGACGCACTCGCGGGTATCTTCATCGTCTTCAAGCTGTCCGTCGACGTCGTGCGCACCTGGTGCGGGCGCATCCGCGTGGCTGAGACGGGGCTGCGCGTCGGGGACGGCGGCCGGGTCGATGAGGCATGCGACGTCGGGGACGGCGTGCGCGTCGAACCCGCGTACGGCACCGAGGGAGACGTCGGCGGCGCGTACGCGTACGCCGAGGCCTGTGCATAGGACGACGAAGACGCCGTGTGGATGCTCGCCGTGCGCGCGCGCTCGGCGGCCTTGGCGGCCTCGCTCGCCCAGCGGACCGTATTCGACCGCGTCGGCGGGGGCGGCGGAGGGATGACGGGCGCGGGGGAGCGCGAGTGGATGCTCTTGACCGTTGGGTCGTGCAGGACTTCGTGCAGCTGCGCGCGCCGGCGCACTTGCCGCTCCTCCTCGGACATCTCCTGACAGTCGACGTACCGCGCGGACGTCAGGTTCAGGCCGAATCCGCTGTCCCTGCTGTCCTGGGCCTCGCGCCGCTCGTGGATGGCCGTGTGGAGGTTGTGCATGCCTGGGGACGTTGAGCAGCCCGCCATGTGCACGTCGATGAGGCTCCGCGGGAGCGAGCGCGCCATCGGGTCCTCGTACCTGAGGCGCGACGAGCCGGCGCGGTGCAAGCCGTTCTTAATGGGGATCGCCTTCGCACTGCGGTTGCGCACGCCCTCGTCCTCGCTGTCGGGGATGTCGTCGCTGAGCGCACGGAAGGTCTCCGACGTGAGCGGCGGGATCGGCTGCGTCTGCGCGACGGGCGAGACGTGGAAGATGTTCTCCCTCCCGCCCATGTCGATCTTAAGCGAGTTGGTAGGCTCCGGCCGCTCGTCTGCCCTCTCCTGCACGATGACCATGTCCTCTTGCGGAGGAGAGGTCTGAGGGCTCGGGCGGCTGCTGATGTCGTAGCGGGGAGGCATCGGGAGAGGATTTTGGTGATTACGCTCGCACTCCCGGACCGCCTCAGCGAGTCGCTTGCACTCGTTCTGCAGCACCTCATGCTGTGGGAATCAACCAGATCCGTCAGTCCTGTGAGTTTGATGAAGAAGCATGTTAGACGTACTCTCCTACACGAATGAATTAGTGGGAATGTCGTCTCCAGGACAAACAAATCACGTACCCAGTCCAGTTGCGGTCGAGCTTCGTGAGTTGCTCCCGAAGTTCTACCTCGGCGTTCTTGAATTCCTGGCGGTCGTTATCACGTAACCGCTGGAGCTCCTGGCACTTTGCTTCCGCCATCTCTTCTTGTGCACAGAGCTGCCCTTTGAGGTCCTGGTTTGCATCTTGCTCGAGGTGCAGTTGCTCCCTGAGGTCTTCACACTCCTCCTGCAAGTTGATCAAACTCGCTTTACGCTCTGTGCATTTATGCTGCAGCTCAGCGTAACGACGGAGCAAAAAGTAAGCAGCTTCTAGATCAGCGTGCTGGAGACCAGTTCTCAGTGTCTCATGGTTGTACCCCGGAAAGCCTATCGCGTACCTCTTTGGGTGGCTGACCTTGGAGCCACTCATTGACGTCCTCAAGTGTATTCAGGACATCTACAGACGCGGCGCCATCAAGGACGATATGCGAGATCCTGCCTTGCAAGTGTCGAGCGTGCGCGGACGGTTCGTCCAGCTCGTAAGCAGCAGGCGGCGATGGGGAGGTAGGACGACTGCTGCCCTTATCGGTATGCAGTCTCCGTACATGTACGGGCTCGAAGTCCCTCCTACAAAGAGGGCAGATCTGTCGGGTCAAGAGCTGCAGGCACCTACGGGACGGAAGCACAGATGCGAACGGATCAGCCATGGACTGAAAGGCGTATCAGGTTATCGGTATCGTACCTCAAGCAGAATGTGTGCCCGCAATTGATGACATGGGGGACCTTGTTCTCAGAGTAGGACTCGAGGCAGACGTCGCAGGTCGAGGAGGAATCAAGGACCAGCATGATGGCCTACGGTGGAGGCCAGCGCGGTGGTAGCAAGCGGCATGCAGGAGAAGTGGCTGTCTCCGGGTAATAAGGTGGGAACAGGACACTCGCCTAGCCTATATCGCGTGCCGGCTAGGCCTTCGAAAGCCATTGCACGAAGGAAATGGCTTTCAGTAGACATCGTGCACACGAGGCATCGGAGATCGGGACTCTATCTCTTCGGAGTGCTGCAGGCAGGGCGTCTTGTTCCCGAGTTGATAGTCGACGAGACGCCGCGCGGGGAATGATGAGACCGGCCGAACGGTACTGTACGGACCTCTAGAAGCATGACCAGAGTGCAAGAAGCGCAAGAACGGACCATACCAATCTTCGTAGGCGCCCAGTTCAGCTGCCTCCCCGACAAACGCTCAACTGCAATAATGGGGGCAGGTTAGCTCCCAAAGCGTCCCAGATTGTTGCACACTGTCGAGGACTGCCGGAGAATGAAGACGGATCGAGTATAGGACGGGGAAACGGTTGATCGGCACCCGGAACGGCAGTCCTGCGCCTCGTGTTTGCAGCATGTCTGCGGGACGTCGACAGGTCCTGAGATGACGAAGCTTCCACTCACGAGTATAGGTACGCTCAGGAATCACGAGTGATAATGCGGCAATTACGTAGTCCTCCACGACTCCAGACGTCGTCACCAACGTATTCAGCTGGCCGCCATCAACTTGCATGGCTCACGTAGGGTGAAACATCGACAGACTAAAGCTCCAAGGAGCCATAGGGCAGAGGGGACAGTAGCGCGAACAAGCTCGCGCCTCCATCGTGGGTGTCGGTACTATTACTCTGTACCGCTTCGGGTGAAAAGAAAAGGGGGCGAACGCGGTTTGAGCCATTGGTTCGACCGGCCGAGGAAGGCGAGCTGTTTCCGGCTCAGCCGCAGGAACCTATAATACAAGGGGAACGGATGCATTGTCGGTTGGTTCACGGATAGATCGAAGGAAGCTCACCAGATCGACGGAGACTCTGACAGAAGTCTACGTCCCGACATATTCCACACATTTCGATGGGGCAGATGAGAGCCGAGGCAAGGTACATCCGCCGTTCGTTGTCATGTACAGATCTTCTGTGTGTACTAGTGGACGCGCCACAAAATGACATTATGCATGATGTACTGTTGACAAGGCTTGCCAGTTTCTTCCCCTGCCGGAGGATACCAATGTCATCCGGCAATACTTTGAAGACATCGCGCGCCGGGCCAATGAAAGAGTGCACGAGCGTAGGGGCCGCTTCAGTCGAAAGGCGTCCACGTTCATTCATATCGTGCGCACACCTTGTGGCAGGTGTCTTCTGCCGCGTACAATCGAGGCCATGCCTAGCGTACGGTGCGGCCGTGACTGCGGCACCAGCATAGACGCGGTCGTTCCCACAGGACAAGCAATCAGTACGCCGATGTCCGGATAACGAGCTTTAGTGTCGAGAATAATGAACTGCAGCACGGAGGTCGGATTGGCCTTCCAGAGCGCTTCCCCCCAATAGCCATGTCTGTATAAGTAACAACGTCAGTAAAAAATATCTCTAACGAATGTAATCGAAAGCACGACGAACCTCTGGCCCAACACCACGCGTTTGTGCCTCGGCCTGCCTTCCACGCGTCAGTCAACGTTGTGTCCGTAAGCCGACATGCAGTCGTATGAGTGGTGGTGGGGTGGTTAGTAGCTTGGATAGTCCAAATCCGGCATCGACGATCAGGATGAGTCCAGAAACGACTGTATTAACATGCTTCGCCCTCTGATAGGAAAATTGACTTGCGCTTCTCATCAAGCAAAATGAGCTATAGCGCGGGGAAAAGACATGGAACAGACATGGAATGCACTCATTACCGCGTTTGCAAAAGGTACATTCCTCGGGATTGAATTGACGGGCAAGAGCAATAACGCCCGCAGTATCTCTCCCCACAGTTCTACCCGCGTCTCAAAGGCGATGCAGACATGCCTGTTGGCGGAGGTAATAAGATTCGTTGTTCGACGGGCAATGCTCACCCTGGCATGCGGCTACTTCGAGTTCCCTTGCAGAAATACAGAACAAAGCCAGCGCTTCGCGTGTCTAAGATACGTGTGCTGTTGTTAGAGTGAGGAACACAGATTTCCAGAATCATCATTAGGCACTTTTCACTGGAGGATCGTCGAGACCGAGCATACCGAGTGACTTCGCTGCCGCGTGCAAGATGGCCGTTCTGTGAGAGTCTGAGACAGGCCGTGGACGGTGGCCGCGGCGTTGCCACAAGTTTGTCCTGAGACATATGCTGATGTAAGCGTCTGTCAGTGTCCACGATTGCTCATTTCGTCCCGACCCTTCCCGACCTCATCTTGCACGGCGGGCTGAGTACAAGTCGGCAGTTGTGTTCAATGGCCACGTACTTTGAGCAAAGACTACGAGGTATAATCACAAGCAGCTCAAATGCTGGCGACTCATCGAGCGGCTTGTAGCACGTGATCTGTGAGGGAGTGTCAAAGTCTATGGCACGTTTACGTACCCTTTCAAGTATACAGCATTATTCCCAGTCGCTTTGGATACAACGCTAGTCTACCAATTGTCCACTGGGTCTCTCTGAGTACCAGCACCATTTGAGACGGCAATTCTCATCTATTTCACAAGAGTTGCCATATTGGGGGTCTGAAGGGCATACGCCGCCTGCTCGCGTGGGTGGCAGGCGACCCTCGTCCTCGACCCTCATCTTTGCTCGAATCTACTGTTGATATAACCGCGTCGGTCCCGTCAGAAGGGGGAAGTTTGTGTCTAGGATCGTCGACGAGTCCTGGATGTTGATTGTCCACCCAAGTTCGACGTGCGACATCTGTCTGGATGGCTACAACTGGACGACTCCGGCAAATGCGCCTCACGCGATAGCCTGTGGCCATGTCTTCTGTCTGCGGTACGTGAAGCAGCTCAGAGACATTCGACTGTTGTTAAGAAAGTGTATCAGGTGTCTCCGGCTGTTGAGCCCAAGCACATGTCCTCTCTGCCGCAAAGCCTTCCAGCCTGATCGTATCAAAAAGCTCCATGTTGACCGTCTGGCGACAGGCAACGACGACGACGATCGGACACAGGCAGAAGAATTTGAGCTGATCCAGCATGTGGCCCTGTTCTTCGGTGAGAATACCCCGGATGAGGATGTCAATACCGTATTGGGCGAAGTCCACGATTGGCTTGCTCTTCAAGGAGACAACCCAAGCTCCGTGAGTCTTCTTCTCTTTAGGCCGGTGGCGTGGCGCTCCATGCGTTTCTCGATTGGTATGGGTTTCTGTATGTCTCTGAGTAACGATCGCGTCTTGTCATCGGGCGATCGTACGACCTATTCCATGCCACACCCGCGTACCTTGGAGGATGAGGACGCTGAGCTGGGTCACTACACGATACCCTGGTATGTTTATGGACTAATGCAGCGATAATGTTAGACCGTTCTTTCTCTGCTATGAACAGCTGCAGGGCGCCCGTCTTCTCCCTTTCATAGTTGTTCATGTGTGTTGATACAAGCATCCAACGTGACATCACCTTTATGGTCATATAGCATCGGGCATTGCGCTCTGCTGTTGCTGCGCTACATAAATACAAATCTCTTCAACAAGAGAGTCGCGTGGACAAGCAAGCAATCCGGGATCTCATGGAGCAGTACGACAGGAAGATGCGTATTAAGGACCAAGATATCAAGACCTCCCGTGCCATCGAAGAGAACTTGCTGGAGGAGATACATACGATAGACGACAAGTGGCGCAGGTGAGCAGTCTAGTGGTCTATGAGAAGGCGGTGACTTGACAAGTTTGCTCAGTCAGGTATGTCCGTCTATTGAGTCAGTCTGCGAGCAGCGCTGAATTGCTCGCAGGTAGAGCGCCTCGAAGCTGAGGCCGCCACTTTGCGGTCTACGCAGCCCAGAGCGCTATTTGGGTCTTCGGAGTCGTTGAATCTGTCGCGCGCAGACCGTTCACAGACTCCGAACGCGTCCTCTCCTACACAAGAAGCCTTCACGTCACAGGGGATCTCAACTCAACTGCAAGGACCGTCAGACATATCTAGATCTCAAAGCCAATCGTACCCTTACTTCCCGCCATCGGACATGTCACGAGCGCATAACGTATCAAACCCTTTTCCTGCTCCTCCCGACATGTCGAGAATGCGGAATCTATCCAATCCACTCCCCGAACCCCCAAGGCCCGTTTCCCCGGAGCGTCTTGCCTCACTGAGCCGCTCACCCGTCGTGGCTGGCAGCTCGGACAATCGCAGGACGGCGTCGAAGTCCAGCAGTAGGATCAGCATCGCTCAAACTATCTCCGATTCGCAGTCTTCATTCACTGGCCGGTCCCGCTTCGAAGACCCACACACACGGCGAGACCGAACCTTGCGTTCCCCCGTGCTGGTCCCTGGAGCGCCATCGATGCGGAAAGTAGTACCACCGCGTCCTGCACCACCGGAGACCCCCATGATTACTCCGGGACGGACGTGGAATCCCCTCCAGAGCCCTGCTCCTCGCGTACCTCCTCCGGAAGCTAGCCCTTCGAATGGCAGCGTTCATATGCGACAGGAGCACGATGAACAGGGCCGAACGGTATACTACCAGTACGGCTGGATACCTGACAGGGGGTATGCCTGGTTTCAGGTGCCGCATTCCTCACCCTCGCAGGCGTCTGTGCGTTCGAACGGTACTGCGGGTCCCTCGCATGCGGCCGCCGCTACGTCTACTACGTCGGGAACGAACGCTAGGGGACGCTCCATCTACGAACAGCCAATTATAGAGGACAACTCGAGACCAGAAGCCGGATCACCTAGTCCTCGCCCGCACCGTGATCGCGTACCATCCAGTCGATCCTCCCGCAGGCAAGCTTCGTCGACGGCTATCGAATCGGAACAGCCTGAGCCGGCCCCCGCGCAGCATTCTCAAACTAGTACCCGCTCCAGTGCAAGTCTCAGCGGTATGGCGCTGTTGAATGTGCCTCCGCTCTCTTCAGGCACCGTTTCGAGTGCTGCAGATCGTCAAGATATCATGAACATTCTCGGCGTGAACACGCCGCAAATGAACCACGCGCAGGTCTCGCCTGCTACGACATGGGGGACCGTCCACTCGTCGCAGGTCCCATCGCGCGCGTCCAACAACCCGTCGCACAACCCAAGCGTCAGCGACCTCGGGCTGGTGGGCCTGCCAGAGCCAGCCACGCTGGTCGGGTCGTCCGATGAGGGCTCGCAGTCAGATAGCTCCGTGGGAGACGACTCCGACTCCATCGATCGTGACGAGTTCATGACCCCGAGGAGCAGACCCTTATCATACGGTCGCTCGGTAGCTTCGCCGGAACATATCCAGCCAGCCCAAACCACACAAGGCATGGGCATCTTGCTCGATGCAGGCAGACAGCCCGCGAGTCAGATCATTGGAGGGCCGCAGGAACTACAGGTGGTGACGGAGTCGCTGATGCGGCTCGTTGACGAGGGTCAGGGCCAAGGCTCGCGTGGGCACTACCACCGCTCTGAGAGGTTCGCATCCACGCCCAATCCCCGAGACCCGCCCGAGGCGATCCTGGGTGCACGCACGGGTGTCCCACTCTACAGCTCGCGCCCCCAGTCAATCCGACCTGACGTCGCCAACGGTTTGTCTTCCCGGTCTCATAGCGGGTCAGCGCATCGCCTCGACCGGGAGTACATGAGTGACTCTGAGCACGCGCACAACCGTGCCGCTCATGCTCATCACCATTCACAGTCTCGCCACAGATCGAGCCGCCGACAGTCATCATTGTCTGGTGAAGCGGTCATCCCCCCTCCACCCGTCACGGCTCCTAGCACTTATCAGCGCCAACCATCTGCTCCCTCCCGCGTCTCTGAACGCGAGCCAAGGTCTGCTCATTTCGAATCGCCCGCGTATGCCAGTGCGCCCCGCGAACACCGGACCCACTCCTCGGCCCCAGCATCCGCAACAGACGCGAATGCCTCCCAGTATTCCCTGACCTCCCTCAGCGGATCCAACGGAGGGTTGCTGCTGTCCTTCACGCCCGTTGCTGGGGGCAGCTCGTCCGCGGTCAGCATCACAGGCCAGGAATCCGGCATTCGCGCGCCTGCACCCCGACCGATCAGCAGCCGACAGAGTAGCCTGCTGGGCGGGCCCTGGAACGCCAGGAGCGGGAGGTAACGAACACCCTCAACGACTCTCCACTTTCTCATGACTGCATCTGTCGTTGTATCTCGCTCTGCTTCGCATCTAATGATCTGCTCTCCTGAACGCGCTTCCCGTGTATGGATCTGTAAAGAAAGGAACGACCCTGGATATCGTCATGACTATACCTGTGTCCATGGTTTCTATGTGTAGCCCTAAGTATCGCCTGCCCCATCTAGTTACGACTCTCCGAGGATCTCATACTTATCTTACTCTGCGTTCATTCTGTAACCCATGACCACTGTCCTAGATTGTGCACCCGCGCGAGAACCCGAAGAATCTATATAATCTCGTACAGCATCAGACTCAGCATCTCAACACAGATGCGGACAGATGGGGAACCACGGAAGGATCATAAACCATGACAATCTGAGAACTCAGAAGCACGCCCCGAGCTGCCTCAGCTGGCGTAGAACCGCTGGAGGGCCCCGCGACTCGGACGACACGGCACTGTCCCGTCCTGGTGACGCAGCGTGCATCTCCAAATCAGCGAGGGAATCCGAAAGCGCATATGACGCCTCACTGCGGGCTTCGAGCAGCGGGCGAACGAACTTCCATGACGGAGGCACGCGATTTTGGCAGCCCTTCTGTGGGACGGCAGGTGTTACGCTTGGGGAAGGCCCTGCGGGCGATTGAGGACTTGGGCGACGCTTGATGAAGCGGTTGGCTGGTGGTTCCGGGGGTGATCCGTACAGCTCCAGCTGCTCGGGGGTTAGATCCGAGGAAGGGGACGAGTAGATGCCGCGGGCGAGTTTGAGCGCGGTGGTGAGGCGTTGAGCTCTGCGGGTTGGCCTGAGTGAACTGAGAGACATGAGAAAAACAATCGAGCTCACTGCCTGAGGCTCGCTCCAACCAGAGCATTATGCCACCTCGACAAAACCTTGGCCGTCACGTAAATCGACCCAGCCAGCACCAACCCATCCGTCACCGTACCGTGCTGGGCCAGCCAGACACCAACACGCTGCACTACCTCCAGCGCCATCCTAAGACTGTCATCCGAGTGATTGACAGCCCTGTCCACGGCCGCCAGTATCGGCGAATGCCCTATCATCCGGGCAAGCAGACTGCCAAGGAGGCCATACATAGCACCAGCCCCAACCATTCCGAAAATGGCTTTGTACTGCGTGTGCGTCTCTTCCTGACGCGGACTCGCGAGCGCACGCTTCGCCGTGGCGGCGAGTGCGTACGCCGGCAGGTGCGCCACGAACGCAGGGAAGAAGAGCAGGGAGCGCGGGTGGAGGACGGTCACGAGCAGCTGGCGGACCGCGAGCGAGATTGCGCGAGCACGCGAGGGCGGAGAGGCGAGGCGGATGTTTGGGAGAAGCGCGGTGAGGTCCCCGTGGGAGATGTTGCTGTAGTGCAGGAGGGCGTAGTAGGTGAGGAGTGCCTTGCGTGCTTGAGAGAGTGAGGGTGGAGGGTTTGGTGTGGAGAAGAGGTCAATCAGGCTGTAGGGACGGTGAGCATAGCGTTGGACACCTCTCAGGAGTCTTGGAAGTATGGAAGAAGACGTACGCCTGAGAGACATCCGGAAATTGTTGCATGGGAATATTCCGTTCGTCGTCCCATAGTATATCCCTAGCTATCCTCGCGACATACAGGGTGTCCCTGTAAATCAATTCAGCAAATCGCGGTGATTCGAGAGGAGGCACCGACCAGTCCGGAGCGTTGACGGTAAGCTCGACCATGCACCGCTCAATTTCCTCCGTAAGCTTTCGCACAGCGGCCCGTATATCTTCGTCCGTCTGTACATTCAGGTCGTGTGCAAACGATGCAACGTCTATGGGGGCACCCCACCTTGCACAACATCAGCAGACATAACGCACAACAGAGCGGCCCTACCTGACAGCCATCTATCCGAGTACAGCCCACACGTTCAGCACACCTATGCTGTCACACGACCCACGGCGCACTCACCCGACTCTGGTACCTTGCCTTCGCCGTGTGCACGATGCCCACTGGGACGACCAACACCCTCCCACCAACCCCACCGCGCCCCTCCCGCCAACGCAAGTACTCCAGCGCCGCCCACGCTGCCCCCTCCTTCACCTGCACGATCCGCGGCTCCGTATAGCTCGTGCCCTCCGGGAAAACGCCGACCGCGCCGCCCCTGCCTTCGTCCAGCGCGCGGAACGTCTCCCGAAAGAGCGCCTGGCGCGCCTCGTTCCCGCTTCCACTCGCCCTCGCAACTCCACCTCCACTCCCGCCTACACTTCCTATTTCACCGCCATTGTTTTCTGTGACGTGCGTAGATCCGTCGGCAGCGGCGCTGTTGGGGTTGCGCCGCACAGGTATGGTCCCGGAGCTCACCAGGATCGCGCGGGCGAGCGGGTTCTTGAAGAGCGAGGACTTGGCCCAGAAGCAGAGCCGTCGGCGGTGCGGGATCGTCACCGCTTTTCATCCGCATAAACCGGAAATCCACATGACTTAGTCGTCACTACAGTATTTTGCGAAGGCGGTGTGGACGTACCGAGGGTGGCGATATCGAGAATCTCATTATGGTGGCACGATACACTGGCGTGCGCATATACCGCGTCAGACGTCGCTATTCCAGACTAAAGTGATGCTTTCAAGGGACTTACACGATGAGCGGGCCATCCGCGGGTACATTGTGAGCTCCCTCGACATGGATGTCCGAGTAGAAGTCGAGGACGACGTCAGAAAGCGCCCGGAGTCCGCGATACACGAGTTTTAGTTCCATAGAGCAGGATTGTCCGAGCTGATATCATGAATTGTAGCAAGGTAGAAAGCACAGGTCAGGCAGAAAGCTGTATGGCTGACAGCCACGGCGGCGAACAGCAGCATCAAGGCGTGACACGCTCAATCAGGAAGGAATCCCGCCGGCCGTCGCGCACACTCACACGACCGACGTTCCACTCGCATAGCAAGAGCACAGTCAAATTCAGATTGCAATGGCGGTCATATCACATAGGAGCACACATGGACAGAGAACGATGATGCATCGACCACGGGGCAGGCGAACCTGATGCGTGTCGAGCGGCGACCATTGATCATTGACAGTATGCGAGATACATGACGAACGACCAGAGAGCTTTTGCGATCTTTCCAGATCAGAGACGGCGACCACGGCGACCACCCTGCACAGCAAGGAGAATTCCATGTCAGCATTCGCACCCGGAGGACGGCAAAGGGGAAACGCACCTTGCGCCTGGTCGAGTCGGTGGGGATGGGGGTGACGTCCTCGATACGGCCGATACCCATGCCAGCGCGGGCGAGCGCACGAAGGGCGCTCTGCGCACCAGGGCCGGGGGTCTTGGTACCCGTACCACCGGTCGCACGGAGCTTGACGTGGAGGGCGGTGATGCCGACCTCCTTGCAGCGCGTAGCCACGTCCTGCGCAGCCAACATGGCAGCGTAGGGCGACGACTCGTCACGGTCGGCCTTGACCTTCATGCCGCCTGAAAACTTCACTGTCAGATGCCGCCAGAGTCGCTGCATGTGGAGAGACGCACCGGTGACACGGGAGATGGTCTCCTTGCCGGAGAGATCGGTGACATGGACGAAGGTGTCGTTGAACGACGCGTAGATGTGTGCGACGCCGAAAACCAGCTCGCCCTCATTGACCTGGGGGCCGAGCGACACCTGGTTCTCTTCCTTGGGCGCCTTCGTCTTCTTGGGGGGCTGCAGACCGCATCCGCTCGTCAGCCATGCCATCCATCGGAAACGACGAGAGTTGCATATACGTCGCTCGAAGGGACGCCAACTCGGATGTCGTGGAGAGCGTACTCACCATCTTGAGGGGGTACGGAGGTGTCTTGAGGAGTGTGGGGGACGAGACGAACGGCGATCAACAGAACGAGATGGCGCGCAGACCGCTTTTGGTGTGACCGTGACCTCTCTGTCACAAACGTAGCGGGCTGTGTGACGAGTCGCGACGCGTGACTTGTACGCGACGCGTTACTGACTAAGGTCGGCCGGAAGGCCACAGTTCAAACGCGCCCGACTCGGCCATGGCTCGGTTCGGCCATATCCGTGTGTCACCGTTCACGCCTATGCCCGCGGCCACCGTGACTGTGCCCTCGCGCCAGCCACGGCCAGCCTCTCTCAGCGCCGCCGCCGCCTCCATCCAGCGCGCAAGCTCATAGGTGGCTTCACTCTGACCCCACGTCTTCACTGGTTTGATACTCCCGGTACTGGCTCGCTGCTCCCGGCTGGTTTGGGCCTTCGGCGCCGCGAGGCCACCTTCAAGCCACCCTCAAAGCTGCCCACCCGTCAGAGCAGCAGGCTGCCAAAACGGAGGCAGCATTTTTGCCCAAGCTCTACGCGTAAGTTGCTCCCCGTACACCTGCCTTCAACGTGTCCTCACCAGTGCGCCCTCAGTCTTCTATAATGCTCCGAAAATCACCACATGACTCGCTGGGACCCCGCCGGCGAGCACATCGTTGTCAAGCAGCCGTCGAGCACATCGTTGTCAAGCAGCCGTCAAGGTCGAGCTGGCGAGGATCGAGTCTCCACCATTGCGATCCCCTTGGACCTCACGGACGTGCAGCAGCCCGAGGGGAATGTCGTTGTGTGGTGGTCTGCCATGGCTTCTTTCTCAACCTCTACGACAAGGTTCGAAAAATCTTCTGTGCGTTTAGGGAGGTCGGCGGGGGTTGGCGGATAGAAGGGCAGGCTGAGAAGCCTGGGGTGGGACGTAGTTGATGGGTGTTATATATCGTCGCATTGTATCATGAAGGCAAACTCGGCGTTTGCATCGGACTCAGGATCCTTCTTGTCGCCATCCTTGCCCTTCTCGCACTCCATCTTCTCAAGCTCAAGGCTGGCAATATGTGCCGCGAGCTGCCGCTGTCGCTCTGTGCGTTGCGCGGGGTCAACATCGTCCACCCTCGGAAGCTCAACCAGGCGACCTGCGCCTGTAGGGGAAGCTGACCTGCGCTGACTCGGAGGAGGTTGCTCCGAGTTTTCTGGGGAGCGAAACCTAAACACATTTCCTCGCTACTGCATGACATCGGGCGTAAAGTCAATGACTCGGATGCGGTGCCATTAGATTCATTATGTGTGCGCGCCGGCATGATTGACTCTACTCTTGAACACCTGTTGACCCCTAATCGCCGTCACTGCCACCACCTTCCGTCACCAAGCCCATCTCCTTGCAGAGATAGTTGCATTCATGTTGCTCAATGAAAGCATCTATCCCTTCCTGACCGTGGTCACCTACACCAGAGTTTCTTCGGGTAGCATTGACATCAGTATCGTGCAACATCGTAAGAAAATTATGATAGATGAGAACGCACCCATCTGGAGTATGGGTCATGATATCAAAGATCACATCGGCCACTGTTCCCGTGTCTGTACCAGCAATTGTACCTGCGGTTGTGACAAGTCAGTGAATCTCATCAGCATTATGAGTTGATCCGACTGACGCACTTTGTAGATCAGCAGCAACGAGCTCGGAGTTTGAGTAACCGTAGATAAAATGGGCAAGCACGGACATGGTTGCCCCCTTTTGACCGGCAACAACTGGGTGTGACATGGTGCCGCTCCAGCGGCGAACGGAGGCTGCTCGACGAGGTTTAATAAGCCAGTAAGCACCGGCTTTGTCAGGTTCGCTGTCACTGTCGATGTCTGCTTGCGAGACGCCTGACGCGAGCGAAAAGCTGCCAAGATCATCAATGACCTCTTTGGCGAGGAGCGGACGAACAAAGCGGAAAGCTAATTCGTCAACAACAATAGAATCAGCAGACAATCAGAATAATGGCATGAGGAAGATACAGACACATGTCGACCTCGATGTCTCTCTGGCGAACCAGTTTGTAGAACTCGTCAAGGAACCACTGGCCTTGAATGGCGCGACACACCTCCTGATAGAGGTTCTGGTAGTTCTGTGATGGGGATACACGCCGGCCTGGGGCTCCGTCACCACCGATGTTAAAGAAACGCTTCGCAACGTATGTTGTGCCGTCCATAAACAGCTGCACGCGAGTAGAAGTAACTGTGAGCCAGTGCTGTGGGCTACAATCTAGAATCAATGCTTACCCGGTACACATGTTTAGTCTGTCCAGACATCATCTTGTCCACCTCAAGCTTCGCTACGACCGTCTTTTTCACTGCAGGCCATGTGATCTCGACGGAACCAGTAGCTGCATCTGTATGTACGTCAGCGAGAACAAGACTGATCGTCTCGGTGGTGTTGACATTTGCTGATGCGGAACTAGGTGCGCGAACGAAAGAAGATTTCGGGAATGGGTTCGAAGTGTCTGTAATGACAGCCCTCCAGCGAGTGAGATACCATAGCGACAGGTATAGAAGTACGACTCACTCCGAGGCTGTTTCCCAACAGGGGCGGACATGGCGTCAGTGTCGGCTTTGCGTTTAGTACTCTTCCTGAGGGATGTGGTGGTGTCGGTATCTTCAATACGATCAGTGTACTGAGAAATCATGATGATTAGCAGGGAGAATGTGTACGAAGAGATCTCAACGTTTACCGCATCCAGCTCGATCAACAACTCGAGTGTAAGAGTGTGTGAGTTTTTCGAGCCGCCAGGTACTTTACGCATCAGGAAATAACCCACCTGAGAATTACCGTAAACACTGCAGAATCATCAAGCTTTCGCGGTAATATTGAGATTTACCTCGTATCTCATAATACGCAGAAATAGCCATGTCCGGCCTCGTCGAGTCAGAATTACGAGGTAGTCTCTGCGTTTCTCAGGCAGTAGCTGGACATTACTTGGTGTTTCCGAGCATGATATCAGTACTATTCAGCCCTCCATTTTCTGTATTCACAGAATAGATCCATATGCACAGAGATCACGGGTAAGATAATGACATTGACGATTATGTACAGTATCTACAGTAATAGGTATATACATGCTGCATATCTTCCAACCATGACCCTCACAAATACCACGTCCACACGCCGCAAAGCCCTCACTATATGAGCTCTTCGTTGGCGTCGTGACCATGCAGCCCTCGTTCTGGTTCGTGGCCGTCGAGCAGTCAGTCGAGTCAATGAGCGTGCTCATCTGGAGCACGTTCGCCAAGTGCATACGCCCGTCGCCCGTGCGCAGTGCCATCCGGTCCATCGTCACCTGGTTCACACCCTCGAACGTGTCGATCTGCCCGCCCCGCATCAGTACTCATGCACACGTGTCGCAGATACGAGATGGTCAGCGCACCTCTCCGCCGCTCGGCCAGTTCACCGGCGTGGATGACCAGCAATTGCCGCCAAAGCCAAGGGCCTTGACGGGACATACCTGTGTTCGACCACAATGAGCTCGCCGCCATCCGTTGTTACCTGAACACTCCGCGCTGGCGACCAGTCCCTGTAGTCCCTAGATAGAACCACCTGTCAGCCACCTGCGAACACTGCTGTGGTCCCGCGCGAAGCACTCACCTGGGCCCTTCGGCAAGTGTCCAGGATAGTCAATAAGTATGTCTGATCTTACGTCTGATCTTACGACACCTTCGTATGGGTTGCAAAACCACGTCGGCACCGACGAAGTTGAGCTCGTGTTGTCGTCCCTCGGTGCCGACCCCGCGGTCATCCCTGGTGTGGCCAGGCCAGTCTGATACGACCGTCGCCTGACGCTCCCCGACGCACCCGGCCTGCTGAACGCCGCGGCCATCGCGCTCCCCGGCAGGGCGTACATGGACACACTGGCGGCGGAGGGCACGACCTCGAACGGGACGACGATGATAGAGGGCGTGCTGATCTGGCGGGTGAGCCTTGACGTGAACGCGATGGACTCAGAGTCGGAGTCCGTGCGGAACTGCCGGTTGCGCGCGCAGTAGAGGAGGAAGATCGCGAGCACGAGCAGGAGGAGGACCGCCGCAGCGGAGGAGACAGCGGTGATGACGATGGTGCAGGTGGAGAGACCCGAGCGGGAGAGCGAGCCTGCGGAGGCGGTGCCGGTGGACAAGGATGAAGACGAGGCAGAGGAGCTTGTGCTGGTAGTGGAGGTCGAGACAATGGAAGATGTCGATTGCGAGAGGATGGTGCTCTGAGCGAGGAGGAGGTTGCGCAGTAAGTGCGAAATGTGAGTGGGAAGGTTCAAAGCATGACGTGGCGCCCAGTCGCCGGATCCCTGGCAAAGAGTCATGTGACACAGCAACCCGCTGGCACGCAACTCAAGTCCCCGGCTCAGTAGCCTCTTTGCACCTCGACGTCGCCCCTCCGCCCACAACTTTCATCCGACGAATAACACACCCAGCCAAAATGGACACGGATGAATATAGGGGACGCCTCCGCGTGGCTGTACAACGACACCGTCGACAGGGAAGGTGCGTCTGCTCCGCCCGTGATAAGGACGGCGTGGCTGATCACTGGCACGATACACGCTTGCGCCCTAGCCCTACAGGTGAACACGCTGCAAGCGAACCACCTCCTCTCGCCCTCGCTCCCCCTTGCAGAGCGCATCGGGTGCGGGCTCATCCCGCTGGAAACGAAAACTGGTATGTACGCCCCCTCCCGCGCTCCCCTCAGTCACGCACCGGACGGACAGTGGTCGAGTTGGGCGCAGGGTGTGCATTGCTATTGCTCCTCACGTCCACCCTCGCCCGCCCGCCTTCCCTCGTCGTGCTCACGGGCTATCCCGACGCGCCGATCCTCGCCAACCTGCAGAACCTCGCGCGGAACGCGTCCCGCTTCTCACGGGGGTGCACCGTGCACAGCCGCGGGCATGAATGGGGCAAGGATCCCCGTCCACTCCTGTACGTCGACCCCACATTGGTGCCCCGGCGCGACTGACAGTGACAGGAAACTTTGAGATTTGGATCGTGGACGCGCCCACGGACTGGCAGATCCAACGCTCACACTCGCCTCCCTTGTATGTTACCTACGCGCCACCGACTCAACACAATTCAACCATATGCAAGCCCCCTCATTTCGAACCTTGGGCTACATGCGGGCGCGGTCAGCCGGGCTTATTCGCCTTGTGAGCGGACGCATAATTCGCAAGGCAACTCGGACACGCACCTCACAGCAAACGTGGATGCGTACGTGCTCTCTCTGTGCTAGTGACGGGCTCGGTGGTGGAGGTGGGTGAGTTGACTCGGATCATGTAGGCTACTTTTAGATAGACAGCCAAGAGATGCGCGCAATGTACAGTAGCTTATCGACGCAATCAATATATCTACTATTCAAACTTCACATGGTGGTGCCCAATACATGCATGCTACCCATGTATTAGTACTGACTCACGGCAGTGAATGGCGCCATTCCACGCTTTCGGCGAAATATCACTTGTCCACACTTGCACTGGTATTGGAACAGATTTACTTAAAAATTACTGACTCGTTCTCACGAGGTGTACACTGTGCCGAGAATTCTTGATACTAGTCTCGGAATGACGGGTGATTACTGACCTTCTGAGTATTCCCGAGAATATCGACCATTGCCCGGGAATTCTCAGGGGGGTATTTTCCTGATGCGAGTCTTCGGCACATAAATTTCTTTGTTAGCCCCAGTGGTATGCAGGCGGTAAAAGTCGGCCAATAGGAGGATATCGCTCCCCGGAATGGGGAGTTTGTTCCCTTCAAAACGCAGAAGAACTTCGTCGCTGATGGTCCAAGTCAATCAGCCAAAAGAGGATACATTAGCAAATTGATATAGACGCACCGCCGCAAGGCCTTGGGATACTTTCCGACCCAAGTCGTATTCCAGATTTCAAGAACTCTGGCAATAATGTCTAGCTCTTTGTGTGAGTACTGATACACACGGTCATGATCGTGATCTCCGTGTGATGCAGACCTTCAATCAGGAGATTGTCTTCGTAGGCAGCCATATGCATGCCAAGGCGTGTATCAAGCTTCTTGGACACGCGTGCCTGAAATGTGAGCCAAATGAGTCGAACCCCCATAGCCTGATTTTGGCTGTCCGGTGAAGCTGGCATACGCCCAGGGCGAGCAGCGTTGAGAGACTCTGTCGTTAGAGGAAATGCAGATGCCGAGCTAGCGGCCTGAGCGAGATGATCATTAGTCGAATGACCAGCTTGCGTGCGCGATGATGTTTGCATGCGGGCTTGAAATGCCTGACTACGGTGTAGTTGAGCTGCTTCAACGCTTTCATGTATGAGTCCCTTGTTCTGTGCACCGTGTTTCAACCAAACAGATGCCGTCAGAATACATCAATGCCAATGATACAAACACTTACCCGTTTGCACTGGCCACACAATTCGTTCTGAAGCCTCGCGGCTGTGGCGCCGCAATCGCTACATTGCGGCCAGTCCTAAAACATAGCATCAGACTACGTTGGCCAGTGAGACAGAAACCTCAGCTGGGTGATGTCACTGACACCTTTCCGCTTGAACTCGTCGGTCTCTTGGTCGAGCTTGTTCAGAAGCGCGCACTTCTGGCACGGGCCAGGTTCATCCTTCTTGGGGAAGTAGTTGCGACAAGATAAGTCGCTTTCATTGAGACTGATGCAGACATTAGGGTCCGAGTCAGATGTAGACATGGGGAATGCAACAAAGTCCGGCAAAGAGCATTGATGACGCAGGGAGCTTCAGACGTATTTATATGCTATGCAGGTGTGTTTCTAAGACTAGAGACTGGCTGCTGAAAATGTACATGGCCGTGGATGATCTCACGTACCAAGACGCCGTTGCAGGGGCGGGCTGAATGCAAAGTCGGATAATAACGTTTGGGTCAACCTGACACAGTCTGGACTCTGGAGTCGAAATATCCGAAATCGCAGATTCGTCACTTGGCTGTCGGTGGCCAGTCATGAACAGACCGTACTTGCCTCGTGCTTCCCATACAAGTGAGAGTCGCTCGAATTGTGAGACATGTCTTCTTTCCTTGATTGCCACCTACTTCTCTGTGCGGAGACCTCAACGTCTATCACTGCCTCCAGCTCCGAAATGCTTCTATTTGTCGGTACCGTTGAACCACCATTTACGAGCGTTCAGTGTGAGATACTCACCTTGGCAAGCCGACCAGATGGCGGCCCATTTGTGGAAATAATTGGATTGCACAAAGAGTGTATTCACAAAGATCACGGAAGCACTCACGAAAAGTACGGTACGTTATGTAGCGATATGGACATGACAGAGATGCTACGAGCTGGAGGGGAAGCAGCACGCTTGGGCCTTGTGCATGGCGGGAAGATAGACAAGTGGCTGGACAACAAATGTGTGTCCGCGCACTGGGCCTTGACCACGGCACGTCAGCCCAAAGGATTTGGTGGGCTTCTTCTGCGAACAGGTTGAGCGGCAGCACTGTATGATGGCTAGGGCGAAACACGTTGAATAGCGAAGTCCAAGTCATGCCGTCCGCCACGGTTGTTCCAGCGCGCACCGGCATAAGGCTCGGGGAGCGCGCATGGTCACCCGTCCATTGTTGCCTGAGCCGTAAGGGTCCACTGAGGGCAGGTGGGCGAGAGAGACCGTGCAAGAGACCGTGGGCACACGACTCGGAGAGACGGTGTGATACGGCAGGCACACGACTCGGAGAGACAGTGTGCGCACAAGAGACGGTGTGCGCACAAGAGACGGTGCACGCACAAGAGACGGTGCACACACATCAGTGCTGGCACCTGCAGCCCTGCACCTCACCGGTCACCACCTTCCCTCCCGAGTCGCAGGATTTGCTTGCAACTCGGAGCCAACAAACAAACACGCGCTCAGCTCCTCGCTCAAAGGATGGTTCGCAACCGGGGACTCGGAAGCATCAGCGCACCTAGCTAGCATTGCATCGCCTAAAGCTTAATGTACCAATAGCGCAGCTGGTGCGCAGAACGTCCATTGAGGAAGAGTGAGTGCCAAATTAGACGAACGCACACAAGACCAGAGAAGTAGTGTAGATGCACGAGTGACGCAGGCGAAGCAGAGAGGAGGTACGGCAAGCGGGGATCATGCCTCATTCTCGATGACCTCTTTCGCGTATTTCTTCTTCATGAAGCTCACTAGACCCAGTAAGGCATGGGGGATCTACACCTCGAATCAGCCACGAATCACACGCGGAAGCGCAACCAGTGCTAACCTTCTGGTGCAGCGTCTTCCGTACACCCTGGTCACTCACCACCTGGTTGCTGTTCTCCAGAATACTAACGCAACACGTCAGCACAGACCCACAGGCGGACACTGACCGGCTATTTACTTCTTCCCGTTCTCCAACCGCACAACCTCATTGCTCAGACACACGAGCTGCCAGATGATCGCCTTCATCGTGTCCGCCAGACGATACTTCTTGCCGGGTGGATGCGCATCCCGCACCGCCGCACCGCTCTGCGCCGCCGTCTCGTCGTCGTGCTTCGTCTGCGCGAAGAACGTCCGCTCGTCTTGCGCGAGCTCGGAGTCGTCGATGAGGGGTCGGGCGTGTCGTAGTACTCAGACCCACGGTTCTTCTTCTGCCCTGACAATGAGGCCGCGCGCAGCAGTACGTGGGAGAGGCGCACCTTTTTCCGCTTCTTCTTGAGCTCGTTGCCATCGCCCTCGTTGGCGTCCTCGCTGCTGCTCTCGTCGCTCGCGTTGTGCTTCGCGCGATGCGACGGCGGGGCGTCCCCCATACGAGCCTCCAGGGGCCGGGGCGGCTACTGGATGCGTATGCGCGAGGTCTCGCTCGCCTTCGTGTGGTCCATCGGCGCGAACGACCGGACCTTTGCATGGAGCACCAGCCTGGACTGGGTCCTTGTGCGGCTGGTCGCCGGCAGCTCCTTCGTGTTGAACATGGGCGCGGGCGCAGGCGTGGTCTCCCCCCTTCGCATCAGCCGGGCAGCAGGGAGGAGCACAGCAAGATCGTGCATCCTCGCAGCTGGTGGGAGGGGGTGTGCACAAGCGGTTGAGCCGGCCAGATGTTGGCGAGAGCGCAGAGCCACGCAGCGCATTCGAGAGGGGAGGCGGGAGAGGGCCCGCTGGAGCACTGACGAGTAGAGGTGCTGCAAATGAAGGGATGAGCGGGGTGGGCGGAACGGCGAAGCGCAGGAGCGACGGCGAGCGCGAGCACGCGGGAGGTGGGGGTTCGCGCCCGCGTTCGGACCGGGGAGCAGGCCCGCTGATCGAGGGCGGCTGCGCGTCGGACGTGGGGTAAAGGAGGGGCGCGCGAGCAGGCCCCGCCAGGTCGCGAGATGAAGGCGACTCGGCGGGGAGGTTGCGCGCTGGCCGGAGGGAGGAGCACGCGATGTGCACGCGAGAGAGGGGGAGTTGGGGAGGGGGGCGGGAGCGTTCGGCGGGCACGCGCGTGTCGTGCGAGAGGGGGCGCGCAGGTACCGGAGGCAGGAAGAGGAGTGGGAAGAGAGGGGAGCCGCGAAGGGTGAGATGATGGAATACTCACTGGCGCGGCCACACCCTCTTGCACATACGCCGATCCTACTTCTCCCTTCGCTGCGGATGCGCGAACGAGCCCCCCAGATGAAGAAGTCGGGGGAGCGTGTGCGGCCGGTGTGCGTTTCGCTGAGTACGCGGGTAGATGCGGGTTCGCGGGTCTGCGAGTGGGCGAGTGGGTGTGGCACACGTCGGACGCGCCGAGGGCTGTATGGTGGGCGGGAGACATGCGCGCGCGGTGGCGGCGGCATGAAGTGAGGGGGGTGGGGCCGCAATCGCGGTCAGCCAGGCGCGGACGTGCCCGTCGGGGCCTGCGCCATGTAAGCGCCCGTCGCGGGAAGCGGCGGCACCTCTTTCCTACAACGGCGTCGGACCTGCCGACCTCTCGCTACCTCTCGATGGCGTCGGAAATCGCGGCGGTGTGCACACCGTACGGGAACCAGCTGCGCGACGCCGGCATGGCCACGATGTCCACGTCGCCGCCCGCCGCCTTGGCGCTCTCGTTCTGGCTCCTCACGGGCAGCGCGCCCCTCGCGACTAGATCGTGACCGATCTGGACCGGTGGGCACGCTGGACGGATGAATAGCAAGCTTCGTGGCGGCGCGGTGGATTAACTGGCGCGCGAGGTGTTCATGGGCTGGGCGATTGTCATCGGGATATGTCCTCCCCGTGAACAAATCAGTGACAACCGGTTAACCAGCACTCGTGGTACTGTGGCCTCGTAATATCACCTATTAGACTGCTGAGCCAGCATAAGCAAATGTAACAGCGCGTCGTGGTCGGCCGGAAAATGGGTGAGAAGTAGAGCGCACCCCCCGTTCAGAATGTCTGTACTGTTACGAGGGGACGCGGTGAGGGGGCCCAGTGTCTGCGCGCCCCATTTATATGGCTTCCCATGTGCGTGCATGCGTTAAACAAACACGACGCGCGTTTTGCACGTGACCGTGCTTGAGATCACGCATTACAGATATGCGCGCTGAGCGTTGACCTCCACATCGCTCACAACGACCCATTACTAGGCAGACGATGCCGCGCTCATGATGGAGACAGCCACGTTCACGATCTATGCTCCTCCGCTCGGCATGAAGCAGGCACCGCCAGACCTGGCACGGACCTCCCGACTACTCCCTTCACCTCCCTGACTCTCAATTCCAACTCCCCGACTCTCCTCCACACTTGTGCCCACAAGCTCCTCGTCCCCCTCCATCTCCCAATTATCTGCCTTCTCCACCTTGCAACAACGTACTGATCCAGCGTCCCGCGCTCCACGATCCTGACCCGCTACGCGCCCTGCGTCTTGATGACCACGCGCTCGTCCAGCAGCCTCTGCACATTCTGTATCTCTCGCATCGGCCCTTATGCGTTACCCGCGCTCCGCGGCGGCAGCGCGGCGTTTGGCGGGTGGTTCATCGAGGCGGTGTGGCACGCAGCTGCGGCAGACGTCAAGGGAGCTTGCATGGGAGGTGCTTGGGCCTGGGGTGCGGGAAGGAAGGACGAGGAAGGAGGCGGCACATGGGGGCGGGATCGTCCTGCAGCGCATATTGGTTGTCGCGAGGCAGCGTCGGAACATCAGTCGATACACAGCACACGCAAAACCCCTGCAGGTGTGTGTCGCATGTGAGCAGAGCAAGGACTCACTGCCGCTCCAAGATATGCGACGCGGTCGGCATGCCGGGGAGGCTCAAATAGCTTGCCACGCTCGCCACACTCCCGAACCGCTCCCTGCTGCGCATCCGCTCCCACTCCTAGTACCGGAAGTCACCCTCCCGCTCGCGCTTGTGCTCGTGCACCTCCTTCGGCTTGCTTGACACCGACCCGCGCGACTCCAGCCCCGGCGGTGGTGCCCCAAACGAGAAGCCCTGCTCCAGCAGCGGACCCGGCGGCGGCGCGGGCACCCCACATGTCGAGCCCGCATACGGACCCAGCCTTCCCATCGCTGCGGGCGCGCTGTACTCCAGCATCATAGGACCCGGCGTGGCCACGAGTGGGTACGTGTCAGCACCCGCCGCGTACGATGCGCGCCAGAGGGCGCTATGGCTGGGCGAGTGTGCGAGGCTATGGAGCCTAGACACGGGACTGTGCGTCCGAGTCGAGCTCAAGCGGTGCGCGGCCATCTGTGCGCGGCTGTTCGCCGCGACCACAAGGGGCGCGTATGGGTGCGAGCCGAGGCGCATCGCGTGCGTGTCTGTGGCGGCGATGCTTGTGCGATGAGCGAGGATGTTGTACGGGACCGCCAGCGCGCTGTTGTAGGTGTTCCCGGCACTGTATGTGTTCGTCCTGAACGACTGGCCGAGCGGGTCAACCACGGCGGCGGGCAACGCAGCCTGGTTGAAAGGTAAGTTGGGGAGGGAGCCCCGGCGCAGCACGAGGATGTCGTGCACCGGCGAGGGCGGGTGACTGTGAGGGCGCGTTCTGGTATGGCGAATACTGACTCGCCTTGTTTGTTGTAATAGGATCCCTCCGCGGCGGTGGTGGCCAAGGTATTCGGAGGACACCCCGAAGGGAGAGGTGAACGCAACGTTGACCGTCGGCAGCGAGGGCACAGGGTCAGCGATGTCCTTGTCGGTGTCGTGTTCCGGGGGTGGTGATCCCCGGGGTCTCGGTGCTTCCCGACGCGGATGAGCTCTCGGATGTCTCAGAGTACCCCAACGTGCCGGTGTGCGGACAGCCTCCCTGCGCATCGCCCACTGGCTCCGAGTGTGCCTTTGGTGGAGGAGAGGGAGAGGAGCGTGGTGGGCAGCCGTATTGGATGTGTCGTTTGATGTGGCCGCCCCGCGGAGTGCCGCAACCTTCTTCGCCTCATTCTTCACTTTTGCACGACTAAGGGATCAGTCAGTCAGTTAGCACATGCAGATAGCACGCAAGCGCAGACGAAGGAACGCAGTGCGTACCGATATTTTGGAACCAAACCTGCAACAGATAGACACCAGCAATCAGACCTTCACCACCCGCGAGCACGACAACGCAGTACATACCTCAGGCTGGACCTCCGTTGGCGCCATGCCAAGCTGCCTGCTGAGAACCTTGTGCTGCGTCGCGCTCGGCTTCATCTCCTCCTTGAACATGCTCTCGAGAACCTTCAGCTGGTCGCGTGTTGTGCGCTTGCGGTGCTTCAACTCGTTCGGCGCGTACAGGTAGAACGAGCGCATGTCGACCCGCATGGGGTTCATATCGTCGCGGATCAGGTGCGACACGGACGTCGCGACTTGGTGCAGCGCAGGGGGCTGGGACAGGTGCGAGGAATGGAGATGGGGATGAGAATGTGTTTGTGCAGATGTTGTGGGTGCGTGGCGGCGGTCGGGGGCCGCCCAGAGCCAACGGATACGAGGAACACCCGCACTCTGTGTGCGCTACGGAACGGAAGTCAGCAGTAGGTATGCTAAAGAGGTAGGCTTACCTTCGCTCTCAAGCCTTCATGCTCGCTTTGTCTTCCCTTGCAAGCTTCCGCTTCCACTGCCTTCTCCTCCTCGCCGTCTAACTCGGTATCCTCGCATTGCGTGTTATTTCTGTGCTCATCGTGTTTGGGCTGTGGTCGGGAAACGTCGTCAGTCGGCGGTGGCTAGCTGGCTGCTGGCAAGCCGCAACAGGCACGGGGACCGTGCCACCGCACCCGGCGCACCGCCGCTTGTGGTTGTGGCCTACAAATGGGCGCCAAAGTGACATCTTGCACTCGCTGCTGGCGTTACGAACTCGGGCAATAGCCACTCTCATGCAGTCATCATGGCTCGGAATCCCTTACTCAAAGACAAGCCTTCAACCAGTAACAACCACTCTGGGAAGAACGGTCGCGACAACGGTGATTGTAAGTCTTCTCAATGTCCTCTGTATGATCCCACTCGTACTAGGCATGATCTTCCTACTTCTCTTGAATACCATGTCGCTGTTTCTGACTCAAGAATGCAGGGCCAGATGAAGAGATTTTGAAGGCTGCGCTCTATCGTTATTCGCAAGAACGTCTTCCACTCCCGCGTCGTATCAAGCGGTTGGGCCATGAATTACAACTGGATATTGGGTGAGCTGTGCAGCCTATACTTACTGTATGTCCGTGTGACTTGTCATTACTTGCTGACATGACATACAGTCTAACGCTGTTGAAGAATCTGAACAAGCATTTTGGAATTCCTTCGTCGCGGAAGGCTCCAAAAGGTGTGGCCGCAACACAGCTCGTTCTGAACGAGATGTCCGAGGATTCATCGGGACGGCGTGGCATTGGTGCTATGCAAACACACCTTGCAATTTCTGGCACACCGTTACCACGGCGAGTGATAGCCAGCTGTGTAGATTCTGTCAAATTTGCTTACTCCCAATCAGGAGTGTCATCCGAGAGGTTGTGCGAACAAATGACCCAGACGGTGCTGCGGCCCGCTATCCAGGGCGGAAGCCTCAAGCAATTCCGCGAGGAAGGCTAGTCGCGCTTGGGCCAATGTACGAAGTGCATTGTGACGGGCATGACAAGCTCGGCGCATTAGCGCTGCAAATGGGTGGTGTCGCACTGCCTATCTACGGTTACAAGGACAAGTGTTCAAGTGTATGTATCCAGCTCGTCATTATTCCGAACAATCGGAAGGCAGACGTTGTTGGACATACGTACTGTGACTGGGTCAGTGAGCTCGGATGTACGTGCTGCCTTTATACAGTCCTGCCCATTCTTGAGCTCACACATTACATTCGTACCAGGTATTCCGTTGCAACTCACGTTTGACAAAGGCTCCGAGACTGGCGAGCTCTATGCTATGCAGACAGCGTTCCGGTACGATGTGTTCCTCTATCACATGATTGCGACGTCGAGCTAATTACACGGCCATGCACTTCACTATAGTGAAGTGTATGCTCCAGAAATTGACACGACAACATATCCTCCATGCCACGCAATGAAGAGTGTCCATAATACCCCAATCGAGAGCTTCTGGCATGCATTTCGCCAGCATACTGGCCGCAACCTGTATGCTGCAATCGTACGAGGTAAGGAGGATGGCATTTTCCACGTCAATAACGAATTACATGAGTGAGTGCTCAAGCCATTGCATTTGCGTGCTCATTCACGATCGAATTCCTCTTCAGATGTCTCTTCTACTGGATATGGCCGCAAATTGTCCAACGGGAGCTAACCGACTTCCGCGACTATTGGAACATGCATAAGCTCCGGGTTCAACGTGACAAACTCATGCCATCAGGAACGACACCTACTGACCTCTGGATTGCACCGGAGGACTACGGACATGTGCGGATCAGTATACCTGTGCCCCGGGATGCTGTGGAAGCCATGCGTCGCGAACGGCTGCCCATATCCCGTGACGAAGCATTCAGTTGGGTTGACCACGAGTTTGCAACGTCTGCTGAGCAGGCCTACAGCTCACTTGGGTGCCCACGGCTCAACAAAGATACTGCTTGGGAGGTCTTCAGTCGTATGGAGCCAATGTTGAAGTACTAGTAGTGCGTACTGTAGGCTCAACCGTGCACACCGATCATGCTGTCTTTGTGTTATGCCTCGCTCAATCATAATATCATGCTCCATTGGGAAATTGCGCACTCTGTCTGACGGCAATTTCAGGCGATTCAGAAGTCGGGTCCGTCATACAGTAGCCCGTCAGATTACCCAGCTCGTCGGACAACTCAGCAAAGATGCAAGAAATGAAGTCAATCAACTGTATATATTTCGATTCCTACTGATTGATACTGACATACAAAAAAGTATTAGACAATATGAGTGCAAGCTCGTGCGAGCAGTCGCCCCGCCGCGGCAGGCCGATGCACATCCTGGTTCTGTTCGTTGGGCACTGCTGCGTGAGTGCTTGCTCGGCATGCTCGTCGATCTACGATACCTGTTGAGCTCGTCATCCCGTCACACTCACGCATTGCGGGCCCAATTTGCTGGTGCATCGGCCGTTCGTCAGATTATTGCTCGGCGGCCTGGATCCTTCTCGAATTAGGGTGCGACGCGCTCGCCCTCGACGGGCCTATGCACGTTGGATTGGGGTCTGCCGGGCCATTACTCTGTGCAGTCTTCCTTGGAGGGTTAGGCCACAATGTTCGGCGGCCTGGTTCTTCCTTGTGTTGGGGTATGGCATGCTCATACTCGAGGGGCCTATGCGTGTTGAGCTAGGGCCTAGAGTCAGCCCGCCTCCAAGCAACGCTCCCGCCCAACCTCGTCGCCTCCGTGCAAGAGAAGCCCCCCGAGTTGCTCAAGCACGCCCGCGCGACGTCCCTCTCCGCGCCCGACTTCGCCGCCCTGCGGAGCACGATCGCGGGCGAGCTCGCGCGCGTGCAGGGTTCGTCCGAGGAGCTCCTCCAGCGCGTGCAGGGTTCGTCCCAGGAGCTCCTCCAGCGCGTGCAGGGGCAGAGCGGCGAGCTCCTCCAGTGTGTCCAGGCCGGCGAACTCCTCCAGCGCGGCGAGGGCCTCTTCAAGCAGGTCCAGGGCGGCGGCGAGGTGTTCCTGCGCGAGGCGGGCGAGTTCCTACGGGAGGCCGTGCACGTTGTCCCGCCCGAGCCGGGCGAAGGCTCCGCAGGAGTGGTCTGGGACAGTACGGACGTGTGGATGATCCCGACGTACTCGCCCGCAGCGACGCCGACGGAGGGCGCAGGCAGTGAATGGAGGAAGGGCGGGCTAGTATGCTCTCGCGCACTGCGCTGGACCAGGCGAGCTCTTGCTCATCGCGCGGTTCTCCTCGTCATACCACGTCGCGCCGTACTTGGACTTGACTCATCGGTATACGGCACGCTGTCCCTCGTCGCGCCTGTATGGCATGGTGGCGCATGATGAGACGTATCCGAGTGCAGGCAATTCATGCTAACCATGCTAGCGGGCGGCATCTTGAGTGATCTGCGCCACGCTCGAGCTCGTCGCGCACACGCGCACCGGAGCTGTCTCCCTTGCATTCAACCAGGTTTGTAGGGTCGTCCTTGGTGAGGCTTCACTTGTCGGTATTATCTATTGATCCATATGACAAGCAGAGGCGTACTCACCAGTAGTGCTCACGCACTGCTAGCCCCTCGTGCGGCCCATCTCCTGCGTATCTTCAGACTTCAGTGACACTCTTGACGTGTCGCTAGATCTCGTTGCGGCTGCGCGCCGTGCTATCTTGGAGAGCGCGGTGGCGAATGGCACGCTGTACGCACGTACTGGAGGTCAGCGATGGGGACTCGGGGCGAGAGAGGGGGAGGCTGGACGCCGCTGGAGGAGGAGAAGGGAGCCAGCGCTAAGTCACGCGCGGGTGGCGCCGAGCCGCGCCACATTTGAACTGTGGCCTTCCGGCGTACCATATACTGACTCGCGTCTTCTTGAAGTTCTTCGCGGGCGCGGACCACATCTTTCTCATTTGTCTGGTCGCTTTGCTTCCGTCACAAGTTCGTAGCATTGCAAATCCTGCAATCCTGCTTACTGGATCATCCGTGTTCTGCAACCCCAATACTGAGACGTGTCCCTGCAACGCACGCTAGGACTCGACCAGAGACTTGTGATGCTCAAAATTTGCTCATGCTGCAATGAACGCTCCTGTACTGTGCGTCGCGAGGCCGAAAGATATAGGCTACTATTCAGCACTATGCCCGTGTCTCTGCTGTGCAGCTCTTTCTGAGCTCTGCTTGATATACCCAACCCAGCTTTGGTCCATGGCATACCCATTCTCACTCCTCTCGAGTTTTGGTAATGCTCTCCGCACAAAGAACCCCATGCTTACATCGGACATCCTCTTCGTGCTCTCTGCAGATCTGCTTGATCCGCAGTATCTCCTCATGGATCGCCTACTGCTACTAACTGCGCGCTAACGGGCCAGCATTGTGCTCATGCACTCCCATAACAGGCTATGCACCGTCTGTATACGCCCTTTGCTGTCTTACATGCCGCACCCTTGATGCACGGCCTCTCGCCTCCATCCAGTACCCAGCCAGATATGGTCCCTACAGCGATACAGCCAAGTCCAACGCACCAGGCGATAAGCGATGTTATCCAGGATCGGTCATCTGATTGACGGAAAGGCCCTCCACGCTCCAGCGCGGCCCTTATCCACCCCAAATCCATATAAAGGTCCTCCCGGGAGGGAGGGACGCTAGCTGCGCTCTCCTCGCAACCACCAACAGCACATCCACCTCTCCTCACACTCGCAGAGATGGCCCCGAACCCGCAGTGCTCCGCCCTCGCCGCCGCGAAGGACAAGAAGGGTTAGTACGCGCCGATCCTACTACTGAGTGTACGTATGCAAAGAACAGTGGCACTGACCGCGCCCCTATGCTCTGCAGGCCTGTCCTACTCCCAGATCGGCCAGCAGATTGGCCTCTCCGAGCAGCGCGTTATCGACAGTGCGTCTCCATTACTTAGCTTTGTAGTCCTCCCAAGTTGACCATCTTGCGCAGTCTGCACGGGCGCCGCAGTCCCCACCACCGGCGAGTTCAACTCCCTTGCGGGCGCCCTCGACATCAAGTCCGCGGTGAGTACCTTCCCTCTGCTCGTCTACACATGTTCTCCGTCCATGCTCTTCGCTCTTCATTACGACGACGAATCGCTCGCTGACGAATCGTCCGTAGCCCCCCTCCGACTCCGCGCACACCAGGGTCTGAGCGGCGATCGATCCGATTGCGCGAGTCTTGTACCTGTACAGTATCGCTGTATCTGGGTTCCGGTTCTAAGTGTATTTGTATTATCGCATCTGCTGCATTGCATCGATGGCATAAACAACACAATGTATCGCGTCGACGGTGTGCTTCGCAGTGGGATGAACCTGGATGAGACCTGGTTGCCTCACGTCTGAGTTATTGAAGGGCCCTGATTGGCCTACGCTCTCCACCATCGCGATCACGGCGTGCAAATCATTCGGTCCAACCATCGTCAGGCCCACCCGTAGAAATTGTTGAAGCAACTCGCCCGACACACTAGCTTCCGTGTTTTGTGCAAGCGGAGCGAGACTGGTTTAGGTGGTATGCTACACTCAACAAGTGCGCGACTCTTGTTCTTTCGCTTTAAGATATGGACATCTTCACGTCGGGATGCATAGGCCAATCGGTGCAAGAACTGTCATACATTCGAAATTTGCGAATGTCAAGAAGCATAGCCGTGTCCA
Organism: Rhodofomes roseus; assembly: GCF_022264815.1. Taxonomy (NCBI): domain Eukaryota; kingdom Fungi; phylum Basidiomycota; class Agaricomycetes; order Polyporales; family Fomitopsidaceae; genus Rhodofomes; species Rhodofomes roseus. The sequence goes on along the minus strand of NW_025952979.1, from coordinate 18,839 downwards.
GTCGTACAGTCCTACATTCCACCGCCTTCAGAGTTTACTCGTACACCGCTTCACGAGCTACCTTTCCAACAAGCTTCTAGTACCAAGCTTCTCTGCCAGCGAGGGATTTACCACCTGCCGCCGAAGGACGAGTCCTGGACCGTGGTCTGGTCGGTCGTCTGTTCGGTCTGCTGGTCGAACGTCCCGCAGGGCGTGCTTTCGAACGTGTTCGACGTGTCCGTGGTCTGCGTGTTCTGGTACGAGTCATCGACGAAGCCGCCGCCGAAGCCGCCACCCTCAACGACGTTGTCTGCGAAGTGTGAGTGTTAGTTCGCAGACCCCAACAGTATAGTGAACCGCCGAAGGGGGCGTACCGGAGGTGTAGGACGTGTCCTGGAAGCTGTTGCTGTCGTAGAAAGGCATGTCGTAAAGTGTTATGAGGAGGTTGGTTTGGGTGAAAGGAGGTATGCGAGAGCTGTAGCGTTGGATTGCGTTGCTGGTCTGCTCCCCTCACCATGCACCGTCTTATATACACCTCTGCCCACCGATCCTCGCATCCCAGGATAGCACGCAGGCGTCACCAGCAATTTCCCCGCACGCACATGCGTGCGCAGAGCACTTCCCTGATCACTTACAGTTCAATAGCGCGTCTTCCGCTACGCGTCGCTGTCGATGAGCGTTACCAGATCCGGCCATGCGATGCATGCAATGTGGGCGGAGAAGGCTTCGCGACGGGGAGAACCACCGCAGCTGAACAGGAATAGCCGTCGAATTTGACGAGCGATGCTGCGCGCACTATGAATACGCTTAGTGTCCCTAGAATAGCGCAGGAGATCGTGGGCCGAGACTGCATGACGCGCAGGAAGTAGTTTACGGGTATTGTTACCAAAAGTGCCGTGGTGCATGCCTTTGGAGTTGCGAACCTACATTCCGGCTGCCGGTCCCACAGAGAGCGAGGAGGGCGATGCATTTGCGCGAGCGAAGAACTACATTATTCGCCGACGCGTACGGCTGGTGTATCAATGTCCATGTACTCTGCGTTACGTGATAGACAACTAGAGCGGTGTTAGACCATCTGTTTGATGCGTACGATGCGACTGTCGGTGCTTGCCTATAATACTGTACCGAGACGGTGTCGACCTCAATCTTCATCGCTGCCGGACACACTGTTCCATCTACTGTCATCGCTGTCAACTTTCGAGACTTGGGCGAGCGCAAATGTCCAGGTGACTTCGCGTAGGGAGGGCGGATGCGGTTCCTCCTTGTTTTCGGCCTCCCAGTCCGTCACGAAAGCTTCGTCAGTGAGGTGCAGCGAAGTGCACTGGCCACACTCTCCTCGTCATGGCGTCTTCAAGTCCTGCAAACCGACGACGACGGACCAGCCAAGGACGTATGCAGCAATTAAGCGCACCGTGTGCAGATGTAATAAAGGCCAGGTAGCGATTGTACAATTTGTGAGGTGTTGACAGGGTGAGTGGCGCTATAACCAAGAAAAGCAGGTGCACGCACAGGGAGACCATCGCCATTGGTATACGTGATAGAAACTGAATCGTCCTTAAGACGCAATATTCTGCACGTATTGCAGAGGCTGCACCACGCGCTTTCTTGATGCATCTCCAGAACGCGTAGATTTGGCAGAAGTGTCGCTGCAGGAACGAGCTGCTGCGGACTCGGCCACGCAAGGTACCGCAGCTCCAGCTCGACAACAGTGAGCGGCAGCTCCTCGAGCATCTCCAGGAGTATGTAGGAGTGATCAGAGGGAAACGCGTCGATTCGCAACTTGCGTAAACGGACGAACGCCATGAGACTCCGCCTGACAGAGAAGAGCCCGAGCCACAGCCCTGTCTTGACACTGGGTGGATTACATAACCCAGTGCACTACCCTACGCGAATGAGCGGCATGTCCTGCATATTATGATCTGGCCCGTACTTACCTTGTCCATTGCGCCACTCCTGGTATGGTCGACAAACCCGTCAGATGTACTGTAGGTACACGCATCACGAAGGTTTGAAACCACGCCTGCAAAGTGATCTCACGAAAGACCTTCGACACCAGGCTAAGCGAAGAGAAGGAATGTGAATCCGCCTTTGATCTATTGTTGAACCGGACGTGCGAGAGATGGGGGTGGACCAGGCTGGTTGGCTTCTCGGGCGTAGCGTCGTCGACATAACAGAAGATGATCTCACGTATGAGCTCTACAGGCAGCATGGCAAGCGTCGGAGACACGTCCAGTGATGAAGACTTTGAGAGGTGCACGGTTGTTGAAGTTACGATGATGTAACCGCCACAAGCAAACAAACGTGCTAAGACGCGGCGACTGCCGGTGCGTACAATAGTGGGCATTATGATGCGCCACTTGCAACCCAGTAGTCATGTCAGGTAAGTATAGCCGTGGTCACTACAGAATCACCAGTCTGGCCTCATTGATTGGCGGCCTGATCATGACTGGTACTACTACTCGGAAACCGCGGCGTAACGAAGTCGCAACGGCAATTGCAACGGTGGTTTGCCCGCCGCGCTGTGATGCCCTGAACCATAACGTCCGACCTTCCGCTGACGACTCCATACAATGCACTCGACAATCCTACCAATTGAACTGCTCCGTGAAGTCATCTTATGCTATGTCGACACTCGCATCTAAAACAAACCGCGCACCCTAACTCGCAGGGCTCAGCGCGATCGTCCCAATGGCATCAAGCCTCCGTGGTATGCTGTCAGGCCGCTGTCGCTCGCGTCCAAGACCTTCCGTCAGCTCACCCTGGAAGCTTGGTTTCGGGTCTTCGTCATTCGTGACTTCTTGGACAAGTTGGTCATCCCGGACGTGGCGTCTTCGACGAGGTACTGTGGTGCAGATGCTATTCCTGTCTGCTTCGACTCACATCACGCATCCATGTAGGACAATTCACTGGACTAGTAAATACACCCTACCGCAAGTGTCCATGACATGCTACCCTCCTCCACAAGAGAACCTTACGTTGTTCACGCGGTTGCACAAGTTGCGCTTCGATGGGTACCGTGTGGACGATAGGTATACCGTTCTCGCGGAGCATTTCGGCGAAGTGCCGCCTACAGTGACCGAGCTCGAATTGTGCTACCTCCCGTACCCTGTGCCGGAGCAACTGCGTCCAATACAGCGCATGTTCCCGAGACTGGAGGTTTTAGTGCTGCATCAGGAACGTATCTTGTGCGGACTCTGTAATGCGTGTGCCCCGCTACATCTGAAGAAGGCACCGCCACCGTCCATAACGTACACGGACGGTCATGGTCTCTCGGTGCGTCCCACGTCTCGTGATACAGTATGATCCATGCCGGAGGCCTGATGCTGCCTATCATTTCGCTCCTCCAGAAGCAATACAACAGCGTCTTAGCCTGTTTGCCGCGTCTGCGCACCGTGCGTCTCAGTGGTGCGTACGTTCTGGGTGGGCGCGTCAGCCTGCAGAGCGTGCGGACTGCATGGCGAGGCGAATGCGGGGATTGCTGCAAGCACCACCTCACCGACGCAGACTTTGTCTCGAGGCGGGAGGCCGACGACATGGCAGAGCCACGTCCACCTGCGCTGCGCGAGGTCATCTGGTCGTTCACACCCTTTCGCACGCCGGAGGACTACACGGACGGAGACGTGACCTCGGACTCCAGCGACTACGGCGACACCGACTTCCACAACGCATATACCACGGGCGATGAGGACGACACCGATGATAGCAATGCAGACGACGAAGACGCCGATTCGAGCGATGTAGAAGACAGCAGTGACGATGGCAATATGGGAGACATCGATAAAGGTGATGCAGGAGAGTAGCGTCAGTGCATCGACAGTTCAGTATGTGGGACTCAGCAGGGCGAGTACTACACATCCTTCGTCCACTCATCTGCTATGTATACCCAGGAGTGGAGTATGCCATTTCGCGCCATGTACGCGTCAGCTGCGATGTTGTTCTACTCTCAGCGACCTTAAGGCACCAGTATTCGTCCGCTGCTAACTTGCATCGACAGTAGTTTCGCTTCCCAATAAACTGCGGCGCTCGGGGACCCTGCGCCAACATACACCGTCTCCTGGCGTCATAGTGGTCACTGGAGACCAACTGCAGATCGTGTACCGTGCGCACGGTGACTACAACGGGGCGCTCTCCGGACCGTCCCGGATGAAGTTTCCAGGTCTCTACCAACTCTACCATGAGAAGTCCTCGATAACCGGCGTCGTTGCAGTAAGTGGCCGCATACTTAGGAGCATTGCAGTTGTGAGTACACATATGGACACAACAGATGCACAGCGTGCTGATATATGACCGCAATGAATCGCAAGGATACAAGGACAGCGCTAGCGCTGGCAGTGGAGAGCAGCTGAGCGTCCATCTACCAGAGTTCGCATGCACGGTGGCTCAGTTGAAGGCACTGCATCTTACATCCTAACTTCGGCATCTGGCAATGAGATGAGCTAATAGGGTGGACTCGTCCTGCCTCCAGGTAAGCAGTATACGCCGAATCCCTTCCTAGCCTACAAGCGCTCCGGTGGTCACATCCGTCTCGTATCCCGAATACACGGTAGTACGGTGGCGCAAGGAGTTGGCACAGTTGCGGTTGATAGTAATGCAATGCACGGACACTCGACAACACTCGCGCCCTACTGGTAGTAGTAGGGTGGCCTTATACATATCTGAACAGGTTCTGCAGGCTGGTCCGAGATCCTTCCTGCCGTCGCGCTCCCCGTACTCTATGGGCCCCGCTTTTCAGTATTCCTTCGCCGCTACGGTTGGTGCGTCGTACGTAGGTGAGTACGCACCCATGTAACTCTGGCTATACTTGACGCGTATGCTGGTCAGGCACTATCCTCGCCTCGATGTGAGTTGGCTATCGCAGTCGTCATTAGCGAGCATTGGAGCTCACAGCAGCCAGACTGTACGGTATGACATCGATACAGACGCTCACGTTCTTCCGCTTCCATCGAAGGAATCGTCTCTGGATCCAAATCACTGTACGTCTGCTCTACTTTGTGGCCCTAGGTTTGGCTAAGCGATCACCGATGTTGTCGCAGGTCGCCTTCCTATGGTGCGCATATGTCTCGAAGCCGATGAGGCAGAATTTACAGTGTTCCTCACAACGACTGTTCAGGGTCCTAGACACGATCCACCTCGCTTTCATCGGACACGCAGTCTACACCTACGTCATCACCGACTTTGGCGATATGGATGCTATCGCACAACCTCTCTGGTATGTTTGTGATGCGCCTCGCGTTGGCAGCGTACTAAAAATCTACCTTCGATGCAAGGAGCATCACAGTGAGTATGTGTATTACATAGAATGATAGGATTTGACTGACTCGAGGGTAGGCGCATGTTCTGATCTCGGCGAGTTCTCTTTCATCGAATGAGACGTTGTGGTAATTGTGCCCTTCGTCACAGAACATCAGCGATCTCATAGTGAGAGGGTATGGGTATGGCTTCAGCTTGGGTACCATCCGCACTGATACTCTTCACTGTTCAGTGTTTTCTCGTATCGTATTTGGATCTGTAAGCATTTCCATCGTGCCAAATCTGACACGCGATGTTCACCGTGTCAGTGAGCGCGAATCACTGTTGGAGAACAGTTACAGTGGTGAGTTCAATGTACAGTCGGAGTAGATCGTATACTCACGGCGTTCGGTACACAGAGCCTAGCTTCCCTTGTGGTCTTCGGTGAGTAATTTAGTAGCCTACGAGTCGGTACGGCTTTATGACATCGTTTATGCAGTCAGTGGTTTCGGTAAGTCTCGTGGCGGAGCATCATCTACGTCAAACTAACTTCAGATCGCCCGCGGAAGCATTCTCAGTGTGGGGGTGAAACCGTCTTGAGCTTATATTTTTTCATGAAATGTGCTCATGATAATTCTAGGTTCCTCGTCAAAGGCTACGCATTCGAGCAACGAGAAATCTCTGTAAGTGTCTCAATGGTCACGCCTGTGACAACAAGCGGCGACGGTGCCCCAGCAGATCTTTCTCTACACAAACCTCTCGTCAAGCGTGGTCGCAGACATCTTAATTGCCACGTATATGTGGTGGATTCTCCGACAGAGCCGTACGGGCATAGCGAAGTTGGTATTCATTCCACTGACACGTGCAACTTCCATTGACGACGCGAATCCCTACAGTACCGACTATATCTTAGGCCGCTTGACAATCTACAGTATCAGCATCGGACTCCTGACATGGTAAGTCTCAACTCGCCCTGTGATGAGTGCCGCGACGCTTACACCAGGCTAGCTTCTGCACATTGCTGTGTATTATCCTCGTGAGTTTCGAGCTTTACTCCGGATTGACTCCATTGAATATTTTTATCCCGCAGTACGCGCTACTGCCTCCCTCGAGGAAGTTTGCTTTCGTCGCAGTATACTTCATCCTCCCGAAACGTACGTCATCCCTCTGCCTCTTGGTCTATTGCCGTGACGCGCGTGTATGCTGATTTCTCAACGTGCTATAATTGCCACAGTACTACTCAATTCCATGCTTGCCACGCTCAACGTCCGTCAGTGCACCAAGACGGCCGCGCCGAACGAGTTTACTGTGACCACTGCAACCCACCGCGAGCTCGGTACTCCCAATGGTCCATTTTCCACAGTGGTCGAAGTTCTGCACCGTCGCAGAGAGAGCCTGAGTCGGACTCATGTCGTGAGTTCGCCAGCGCCTGGAATATACATCCATGTCGATCATCATGTGCACAAGGACGCGGATTACCCTCACGGGGCTGAGGTGCGTTCCGTTTCGGGGGACGTATGAGCAGCGATACTCATCTGGCGGTTGAAACAGGTTGACCAGCAGGAGATGTCGACGGAGGGGCATCAGGTCTTATGGGCGGTCTGACCACTTGGACCTGTGTTGAACCACTTGGACCTGTGTTGAATAACTTGAATTGCCGCTGCGTCAATTGATAAAGCCAACGAATACAATTGCGTTCCGAGCACAATAATATACCATGTTTGGCTGCAGGAATCAATTTTCGGTTGATGGTGAGGCGTAGGCATTGTCCATAAACCGACAAACGGAATACAGCAGTCACGACAGGCAATGGCCAATATAACGGCGAGGAATAAGTTCAGGAAATACTCCCGACGTGGTCTCCTGTCACGGGGACAATTACTAGCCTTTTATGGTCAGGAACACGTAAGCTGGTCGGTCCGTTTTCCGCCCATATTCCGGCCCGTAATCGGGTTCCTCATTCCGCCCCGGAATATGTCCTGAACAGGCTCGTCTTTGTCATCATATCCTTCCCCAATTCTTGTCCGGAATAGTGTCCCTGTCCCGATCCGGTAAATGTCCTGAATATATGCGCAATAGTCTTCCTGTGCTTACCCTTTTCCGGCGCTGATCATACGCACAATAGTCTTCCTGTGCTTACCCTTTTCCGGCGCTGATCATACGCACAATAGTCTTCCTGTGCCAACCCTATTCCGGCGCCGACTAACCCAGGGATAAGTAGCATATCACGACCCCTCGTTGCAGTAGGCACGAGCTAGAGGTAGGGCTGGGCGCAGTACGTGAGTGTTCCCCGGGAAGGTCGAGGTGCAGTCCCACGGCACCATGGTCCATGGATCACTTCATGATCGTGTTGACCGCGCCCCATCAGGAAAAAAAAATTCTGCAAATTGCACACACCTAAAGTTATGTAGCCCATGTGGCCTATGTAGCTGTTATAGTCGGAGCAATTAGCCACATAGCAAGCTGTAGCACACTGTAGACACACACTTGTACAATGTATGGCTACTCAGTATTACTTCATACCTACAGCGTACATCATGGTGATTGCCATTGCCATTGTATACAGAGCACCACATGAACACGAACCGTGAATATAGCCCGCAAACTCATGTTGATACATGTCCAAACAAATTTGTCTTTTTATTTGAGGAACAGTCATTAAAAGCACATCGGAACCGTACGTGTACGTGACTAAGGGGGTGAATCGCACAGGTAGTACCCCGGGTGCGCGGGAGCCTACCCGTAGTATCCGTACCCGCTCGGCATGTACGGGTTGTTCGTAGGTCTCGCGGGCATCCGCGGGTGCGGGTATAGGCGACGGGTCGGGCAGGCGAGGAGGCGAGGGGATGGGCGTGCGAGTGCGCGAGCACTACACAGGTGCGCGGGCGATCGTGCGCGGGGGGATCGTGCGTGCGTGCGTGCATGCAATTGTGCTCAGAGGGATTGTGTGTGCGGGGCGTGCGTGCATGCGTGCGGGTGGGTGGGTGGCGGCGCCGTCGAGGGGCGCATCTCGTAGTCGTCGCCCGGCGTCCAGTCCCAGCTGGTCACCGCGGGGAAGCGGTCCCAGAGACATTCATTGTCGGCGGCGAGGTGCCACCAGAACTCGCGGGAGCTTGCGCAGCCCTTGAGGCCCACGAACCCAAGCGCGTCCTCCTTCTGGTGCATCACGATGTCGTCCTCTGCGTGGCCGGGCACGCGCAGCGGGTCGGGCTTGAGTGTCCAGGAGCCGTTGGCGTACGCGCGGGGCCTGCGCTTGAACGAAGGTGGGCGGAGAGACGTGCGAACTACTCACCTGCAGCATCTGCTCCCCAGCGGCCTGCCCTCTCTCAACCTCGCCCCCACTCATGACCGCTGCCGTTTGCTCGCGCTCGACCTTGCGCGTGCGTTGCATTCGTCGGCCGTGCTTGCATGCCGGGCATTTGCCCTGCATGTTCGTGGTCGATGTGTGCCTCGGTGTTGTTTCGCTCGCGTTTGTGACGCAAGCGCGCCAGTCGTAGCCGGCTGGTGTTCGCTCGGGTTCGTGGCCCAGTCTTGCGTTGGTTCTTCGCGTGTCGCGTCACTTGTCGACGATCCTGCTCCGCGTTGAGCGCAGGAGCGGCGGTGACATGCCGCGGATGTCTTTGCGTCGAGTGGGCCGTCCAGACTCCAGACGAAGTGCGCGCGGGAAGCAGTGAGCTGGCGTGCATCGGGTGAGGGCGTGTCGAAGTGGACGTTCAGCGAGCAGCCCAGGCAGCGCGAGCGGGCGGCCCATCGCAGTGTAGCGTTGCAGCGATGAGTCGGTTCGTCAGAGCGGATGGGACTTGTGCGCGCGCACAGACCAACGCGCTGCGCGCCTCGGCAAACTCCGAGGCGGGCGCTCTTGACTTGCGCGTCGCGTTGCGCAGCGACTTGTGCCACCTCTCTTCCTCTATCTCTTAGTCCGAGTCTCCCACTGGCAGCTAGTACCCGTCGTACTCGTCGCTCCCCTCCCCCGCCGCTGAACACTTCCTCCCTGCTCGCCGCTATGCTCGGCGCGTCCGCAAACTGCTGCCAGCTCATCATTTCCCCGCCGCCCTTCCACTCGACTTACATCGTCACACGACGCCCGTCGACATCGACTTGGAGCCCACACACACGCTTTCCACTCATCCAGTCTGTACCCAAGTACCCGTTCGCTCGCCTGGCAGGGCGATGCCGCCCTGCCTTGCCCTTCCCCAACAACGCTCGCCACGTCCGCCCCCGCTGACGTGGACGCAATGGACGTGAACTGGTGCCCCACCTGCGACCGGCACATCAACGCGGTACGTGACACGCCCTCCGCACTCATTTCCGTCCGCTTGCTGTGTGTCTTCTTAGGAGGGCTACGCCCCGTACCGCTCACGGGAGTGCCTCGCCCTTGCATCTCCGGGACAATGTCAGTGGGCAGACCCTCGAAGTGGATGCTGTGCACAGGTTCGCGCGGTTCATCGTACGTCCCCGTGCTCCATTTCGTGCGGGTAGATTGGCTGACGGGCGGTGGTGCATGTAGGAATGCGGCACGATCAACGAGTACAATTCGGCGGGATATGCGCCCAAGAACCTGATGCTCATCGTCGGAAGGAGATCCGTCTGAGCGGGTTCATCGTTGGAAGCCTTTACCATAAGGTCTGTGCCTGTCCTTCTCACCTCGTATCCTTCGCTGACTGCGCCCGCCTGTGTAGTATTGTGCGCAATTCTACAAGGAGATCCTGCCCTGGGTGGCCGTGGGCAAGATCATGTACAAGGAGGACTGCTCCGTCGGGCTCGACATGAGCAGAGTATAGCAGCGGTGAACCCTGCTCACGCTGCTTCTGCTGGGAGCATGTGTGCGTCAGTCACCTCGCGTCCCGCTGTCAAGTATTAGGGTATGATTGTGTGCTCTACGTCACCGTTGTGTACATTATGTATTACCTGTAGTATGAACCAAATATATTTCATGTAGTCAAAGCTTGAAGGCAACCTGGTTATGCTGAAATATGCCTAGCTATAGCTATCTAGTCAATGATTATGGTGTACTATGGCACATGGATGCAAGGCTATCAACTGCCATAGAGTTCAGGGGTGGTACTATGAAGTGCTATAGAGTGCTACAGATATGCAAGGGGGAGCTATCACATACAATAGAGAGGGGGGTATGCAATGGCGCTATGAGGTCTATGTAGCCTATATGGCTGCACATTGCAAACTACTTTTTTCCTGATGCCGTTGCGAGCCGTTGCTGAGAAGTAGCTACGACTCAACTACAGTATGTTCCGCAGCTCCGGCGCAGCGACCGACTCGGATGGAGCAACGCGTTCACTCGGAGCTCGGAGCTGCGTTGACTGTAGCAGTAAGTAGCCTGGAGTCCAGACTGCTCTTCTCCGTCGGGAGCTCTAGGAGTTAGTAGTCCTCGGGAGCAACGTGTTCGCTCGGAGTTGTCAGCCCCAACGCCGCTCGATCGACGTACGATAGCTACTTAGTACTTACAGCCTAGGCCGTCGTTCTCCGCCGGGAGCTCTACTCCACGTGCCAGCTCCGGCGCACAACTCTGTAGAGCTCGCTTGGAGCTCGTAGAGCTCCAGTAGCTCTGGAACTCCGGAGAGCTCTCCAGAGACTAGTCCTATCCCTCCTACCTGCTCCTCCTTTGTGGTAGCTCCTGTTCAATAACGTCAGATCCAGCCTTTCATATGAAGACAGCTAGTCGTATAAGCTACAGAGATGATGATCCTGTCGATACATTGCTAGTGTATAACCTCGGTCCTTGACGTAGTACTTCCGTGAACTAAGAGTCAGTGCCTTTCAAATTAAAATCATAATCTTCGTCGATGACCCGCAACGAGTCTAGAACGTGGGCCTTTAGAGAATTCAACCAACCCTCATCATAGCAGTTACGCCACATGCCCACAGGAGCGATCCCTTCTTCCGTCCGAGCATCCTGCTCAGTGCGGTGGCGGGGCGGATTTCCACTTGTGGCCCGCGCGCCGACGGGCATCGCCCAGTCCTCGCGATACATCGCGTCCAACGCTCGCAGGAAGGTCTTCAACTCAAGGCTTTGCCAGCGTGCGTCCACGATCCGATACGCGCCAGGATGCAGCTTGACCGGCCCGTCTGTCTCGTCACCGCTCATATGAATCGGCCGCAGCTTCTTGAAGAGAACAGCGTGCCTCGTCAGCTTGCGCTTTGCGATCGTCGCAATACGGCTATCCCGTAGCTAGCCCAAGTCGTAGTAAGCATAGACATGCTGAGACAGTACGTATGTACGCACGGTATGTCGACGACTGTTCATTGCATTCCTCTTCTTATACAACCGCACTTCTTCCTCTGTCGGCGCCTTCGCGTGGGTCTTGTACTGTTTCCGACGGTACTCCATATTTCTGTTGAACACAGCCCCAATGACCGGGGGCGCAAGCAGGGCTTCGGGCATAGGTTTGTCTTCGTAGTGATACTGGCCAGAAGCATGATTGGCGATGAAGCTGTCAATGAAAACCTTCTGTGCCTCCTTGTTGAAAATACATGACGGTGGTCGCACGAAGTCGACGCGGTAGCTCTGCACAGTGCAAATGATGTCGCCTTCATCGTTCATGTATGACTCATACTCTTCATCAGTGAGCGACGGGTTCTTGGCTATCATTTGCTCGACCGTCTTGATGTCAAGTAGAAGATCGAGGTGCATACGCACACAATTCTGCAAGTGTGTTAGGCTCAGCCACATCACGAAACACTCCTCTTACCTGGAGATGCGTGAAAGGACCTTTCAGCACGGGGTGTTTTGCAAACTTAGATAGAGACAGCAGCTGCCCGCGACGTTGTCGATGCGCGACAGGTCGACTCGGTTGGTGCTCATCGTCAGCTTGCTCATCTTCCGAGACGCCATCAATAACCGCTTCGACCTCGTCTTCGTCAGCGCGGTCTTGTCCACCTTTCGCCGTCTTCAGACTAGCCGCTAACGTTTCCAGGCGGCTATCAATACCGCCGATCGTTTTGTCAAGGGTTGATCTATAATCACTCAGGACGATGAGACTTTGAATCAACTGAGTGTAGGCAACGCACCGAAGTTTGCGATTCTCTTCGAGCAACGACCTGAGCAAGTTGGCCGTCTGTTCATGCTGCTGGAGTAAGAGCACCGCAAGTTGCGACGACATGCTGCTCGTCTGTATCATTATTGCATGAGCAATACCACCACGTTTAGGGTCAAGCAACTACTACGTACGGAGGTGTTGGGTAACTCTGATTCAGCGGTGGGGAAACTAGGAGTGGGAACTCGGTACGCTGTGTCTCTCGCGGGACGCGAACCCCCAGGTGATGAAGGGGGCTCGGTGCTACGATTGCCAAGCTCCTTGCCAAGGTCTGGCGGTGTGGAGGTACGTATGGGCTCTGGGCTGGGAGATGTTTGGGATCTGTCAATAGCCATTGGCGAAGCTTGGGTACCGGAATTTGGACTCTCCGCTTGTACAGCTTGACATTGCGTTAGCGGGCCTGGTGTTCGTTGAAGGATATAACTTCTCTTACCCTGCGGGGTGACCTGTCTGTCATCACGGCCCTTGCCCTCCGGGACAGATGGTCTGTCGTCGCGGCCCTTTCCCTTGCCACCCGGGACAGATGATCTGTTGTCGCGGCCCTTCCCCTTGCCATCCGGGACAACTGGAACGCCGTCACGGCCCTTCGTCTTGTCCTGCAGGGCCGCTGCCCTGTCGTCAGTCGCTGCCGGCGCTCCACGGCCCATGTTCACAGGCGAAGCAACGTTCCCAGTAGTGGGAGGTTCAGGTTGAGGATGTATGATCTGCGCGATGGTCATCCGGTGGGGCTGAGCAGGCTGTTGATTGACATGTAGAGAGGGTTCACGTTGAATAGCCTTGCTAGCAGTGGTCCCATGTGGTCGGGCAGGTTGTGCAATGACAGAGAATGAAGGTTGCTTTCCAATCAACTGCACTTGCTTGGGCGTGAGCGGAGGAGGGGTAGCACACTGAGAACAATCAGCAGAGAACATATCAGGTCACGCATTCCTCACGTACGTCTCTCATCTCAACATCGGCATCGACGTCTGCTTCGCTAGACGCAGGTATAGGTCGATATACCTGAGATGGCTCAGCGAGCAAGTTCTGTGACGATGGACGAGGCCCGCGATTGCTTCCCTCGATTGCTTGGGCCACAGCACTAGGTGATTGAGCAGGTGGCTGCTGAATGGATGCACGCGGAGTAGTGGGCGAGGCAGGAGCAGATGGATACTCGGTCGACGGTGTGTTCGCAAAGGAGCGAGTGACGGCGTATGAGGATTGAGTAGGGGTTCCCTCAGCGGAGTGCATGGAGATAGACCCATACACCGCCGACGAAGGGCCTGCCTGAGGTGCATGTTGAGCGAGCATACTATATGGTTGAGTGAGAGGACGCGGGGGGGCTGACGCGGTGGAAGGAAAGTGGAATGTGGCCGGGGGTGCTCGAAAATGAGGCGCATCGTGATCGAATGTGCTCCGAGTCTGCGGTTGAACAGGGGCATGCTGAGGAACGAAGGAGGAAGGTGGAGTGGGAGGACGCGGGGGGCCTGACGCGGTGGAAGGAAAGTGGAATGTGGCCGGGGGTGCTCGAAAGTGAGGTGCATCGTGATCGAATGCGCTCCGAGTCTGCGGTTGAACAGGGGCATGCTGAGGAACGAAGGAGGAAGGTGGAGCAGGGTTGGGGGCCGATGATGGGCCCGCCTGAGGTACAATACAAGGTGGTCGGACACACCATGCTGCGTGGTGGCAACCTGCGGAGGAAAGTCGTCTATGGAAGGTTGGTTGCTGAAGACGGTATACGACAGCGCACCCGCCTGAGGTGAGTGATGACCGCCAAACGTACCGCGTGCTTCAGCAGAAGGGCGAGGTGCAAACGGAGGAGCGTAGTATACACCAGCGTGATGAGGCTGCGGCTTATTGGGTGGAAGTGGAGGGGCCTGATACCCGGGCTGCGTTGTATACGGCTGCGGCTGATTGGGTGGAGGTGGAGGGCCCTGATACCCGTGTTGCATCGTATACGGCTGCCAAGTGCTCTGACCCTGCGGTGCCACATCCCGGGGAAGGCCAGAGGTCATGCTACGACTGGCTTCACGTCGACGAGCGACGTCTGATTCAGTCTCTCGCATATATGTCTGCAAACAAATGTCAGACTCCAAGCATACATGCCTGTACTATCGTGGCCAATGCACGCACCCTCTGTCTTTGTCCCTCCGCAAGTCGAAGAGGAGCCGCGCTCCTTTGCTGGAAAGCATTCAGGCGATGTGATATGAGTATAATTGTATAGAACTCACCAACTCCGCGTATCGAAGGGTCTTCCCGTCATTGACGAAGGTATGAAATCCCGTTCCGAGACCTCGTTTCCGCCCCAGCATGGTCGACGATCCGGAGCTGTCATTGATCGGTGCAGGCGCACCCGCAGGAGGGTTCGCATCGGGCTGGACAGCATAATGAGCGTGATTCGAATGAGCGTTTTGCTCCATTGCCGCTGTCCAGCAGCGCGAAGGGGGAGCAAGTCGGGGTACCGAGCAAACGAGTGGCTGCGACTCGGAGTACAGACGCGTCTTGACGCGACCCCGATCGAACTCTTTGTTCGATCTAGCGCCCAGGTCACGAGTGGCACAGGAAACGGTACGCGCGCAACGCGGGAATTGGAACTGATGTCCAGGCCGAGCACAGGGGAAGCGATTGTATATACATACACCGGGTAAATACAATGACCATCAAGAGCAAAGGGGTTGTTGAGTGAAGGAAACAAAACAACACTCAACATCGGGAAGACTACGAGTACATAGGCGACGCAAGAGGATACCTAACGGGTACGTGGTGTCATTTGCGGACAACGGGGGACAATATTCGTACTGTGTAAAGCACGTCGGTCAAAATGCGTCACACGGAGGAAGAGGTGACCACGTACCATGCGACGCAGACCCTGGACGAGCACGCTGGTCCACTACACGCTGCAGAGTAAAGAACTAGAGACATGAACGAACCAGCTCGAAAGTAACATACATGCTTACCTGCACATTACACGACGGTTCCGTGGATTCTCACTCGGTATAAGCACGTGGATGCTCCTCCCCAGCTGTCTTCAACCTCGAGTACGAATACAGCGAAGGACATCTGGGTGGTGCGAAACCTTTCGGATATGCCAAACGTTTGAATCGCGTCCTCGCCGTCCACGTCGTAAGTGAAGGACAAGAGAGGAGCATAGCGATGGTCGGTTGCGATATGGGGGCGCCGTCGACCGAGGGCTTCAAGGCCGGGATCATCACGCAGAAGATCCTCGAAAAGAGCAATGTTCGCCTTCCCGTCGACGATACCCCAGAGCGTCATATTGCGGGGCGCGGTGCCGATGTCTGAATTGATCTCCTTCGGAAGGTGCTCCACTGTGACGTGAGAGGGCTGGATGATCTTAGGGAGGACGACGCCTAGCTGAGCAGGGAGCGCACGGATATCCCAACACTGTCCCACTCGGACGTCTTCGTCGATCGCCACGCTTGGGCCATTACAGCTCCAGTGGAACATCGAAGTACAACCCGTTGTCAGCGCGGGAACGATGCGTCCACCTGCGGCTCTGAGAGCGAAGTCGTGCTGTCCCCTGCTAGCTATGGCGTGGGCTCTGATGCGCTCCGTGACAATGTCCTCGATAGCTCGTCTCAACGAAGGTGTGAGTGGCGTCTCTAGATGAGGGAGAGTGGAAAGCGCCGGTATGAGATGTTGAGTGTAGCGCATGAGTTCGATGTCTACTGTTCTTGAGAGCTGGAGCATAATTGCCAGGACGAGGAGACCAATGGCCAGAAGGAAGGAGATGAGAGGGGATATCGCTCGCACGCGAGGTGGGGGGTCGGCTGAGTATTCAACATTTTCTGACGATGGGGAGTTCTCCGACGCAAACCTGACTAGCTTCTGACCTGGAGAGTGTATATAGGTTACTATGCAGGTGAGAGCAACGCACACGCTCACTAGGAGGTTCGGCCGAAGCGGAGGGCCATATCCTTGAGTCCTCTCGATAAAGGAATCGGTTGGCATTGAACGGCGAGTCGGTATTGCGCATGCGTCTGATAAATCGCCGTCGTATGAGGCCAGTAAGTCTTGACTGCTGACTTGTTCACGAAATGAGGTCCAGCAGAGCGTAGGCGAAGGCTGCGAAGCTACGAAGCGTTAGGCGCCCCGGGAGCTCTCGAGCGCTCGTTTGTAAGTGGCGGAGCTCACTGCTCAGTCAGTCACGAGTAGCAACGCATAGGTTGTAACTTTTAGCTTACAGCGAACATCGTAGTGAATGGATCCCAAACGTAGAGCTTGGGTACGTTGACACATAAGTGCGTATATAACAACATAAATAACACTTGTGCGGGTCTACGCTCGCTATAGAACTAACATCCTCGTCCAAAATATAGAACCAACGTCCTCCGAGTCTCACGCGTTCCGAGACACTGACAGAGCAAGGTGAGTACTGCATACTGATAGAGCAAGGTCGAATGACTTACTCGCCAACTTTCTTTTATCTCCCCAAGACTGCCCAACCCACGATGGCACTTGCAACTTGGGCGTGAGCGTCAGGCATCGACCATCCTCGCGCACATATCCCACTTCAATGGGTTCCCAACGTTCTTCTTCGCTGCTATCGTCACAGACACGCAGCCAGATCTGAGCAATCTCAGCATAGATATGTAGGTATAAATCCCCTATCTCCAGCTCACAGCTCGGATGGAGCGGCGGCGGAGAGAGTATCGGGTCATCCGATTGAGTTTCAAACCAGGCTGTGAAAAGAGCTTGGTCTTGTTTGGCGGTTTCTCTGATAGCTCGCAGTCTCTTCTTGGGTTTGATCTGCATATACGTGAGTACTTATTGATTTCCCAGTAAGATGGTGATTACCAACTCTCCCCCTGCAACCACCGGTTTTGGAGGAGGCGGCCTTGAGATGGACCGTGTCCTCGACCGTGTCACACGCGTCGCCGTTATGGTTGAAGAGACGGGCTGTTTTGAGGTCGACCGCGGCCTCGAAGCCGATCGCGAGAGGCGAGTCGTAGTTGTAGTCCGAAGAGGTTGTGATGCCGCGGGTGTGGACAAGGAGGGACGAGGAGGAACGGAAGGAGGGGACAAGATAGGCGATGGCAGGCGAGGGGGAGACGATGGCGAGTGGCGGTGCAATGAAGAGCTACGGGCTGGAGCCTGTATCGTTGGTGATCGTCGACCTGAGCTCCGAGCATTCCGGTTAGGGTGCCCACTTGAAGACTGGATTGTAGAACGCAGTACGAAAGCGTCCCATGAATCAAGCACTGGGGCGTCCGCAGGTTCTTTTGCGGGGTCCTCAACCTTGACAAATCCACTGTAACAGGCGGCGAGATGAGAAGGAGAGTGATGGTACGTAGCTCCATAGTCGACTCACACTTCTTTGTGTAAAGTGGCGCTACCGTGCAAGTCAAAGGTTCTGAGAATGGTGGGTTCGGAACCACTGCCAGGCGGAACGCGTGCCGCGAATGGTAGCACAGTTGGCCCTCGAAGAGGAACCCGGGTCGAAGCAGAAAACGCATAGTTGGGTTTCAGTCGAGGGGATGGCGGCCTGTACCAGATAGCGCCCGCGTATATCACCAGTGCAATCGACAAGATAGTGCAGCAGTACGAGACAGTTCCGAGGTCTGCACTTGGGGAATCCATTACAGTGTAGAGATGGATGAGAGTGGGTGGAAGTGCGAGCGTTCGAACGTTCACGCGTTCACGACCCGCCGCAACGAGTCTTTGTTCGGGCATGCGAAACACGGATCAAGGACAAAGAACAATATATATAAGCACCGTGAATAGAAAGCACAAGATTGATACATGTGATAATCTCCTTGCCGTAACTACTACAGAACAACGGCATGGAAGAGCTCGACCGAGAACAAGATCGCAAAGATCGCAAATAGCAATGTAACAGACCACCAAACTATCGTGAAGACCTATTCGAGGAGTTTCAGCACGTCGCGCGTGGAGCTGACTGGTGTCTTACAATGTTCCTGCCAGCGGGTTTCCCCTGGGCGTCACCTAGTCGACGACGATCATCTGCGGCTCTTGTGATCAGTGCACTACAACACTATGTGATGCAACTGATACTCACAAAACTCTTGGGCCTTCCAAATGACGATCGGAGACGGCGAGCCGCGGTTGAAGACGCCCGTAGCAATAAAGAAGGTATCACTGTTGTCATCGTACCGACCCTGTAACGCGAACATGACTGCCCGTACAAATCATCAATCATCGTGCGCGAGGGCTTACTGCAACTGCCAACACGCGTACTGGACCTAGCACAATGGTCAGACAGCCAAAGCAACGCGCGATGCGAAGACGTACCATCGAACGATAGCTGCTGCTTTCGCCGAGAAAAGATATCCCATACATACATCTGGCCGTCTGACGTCCCTCCTACAACCGCATTCCCACCGTGAATGAAACCCACGGGTACCACATGTCCGGTGCTGACGTCTTGATTGAGGGGGAACATGGGTTCCAGTTCGGTTAACGACTTGACGGTAAATAACTCGAACCCGGTCTGCATATTGGAAACGGCGAGCATCTTCCCATCGGCGGTCAAATCAGCATCTGCACTTCGAGGATATATCTGTGAGGAGGGAACGGGGAATACAGACAGAGCGCTGAATACATACATCGCACCGGGGACCGAGA